>NC_084844.1:67452229-67752229 GCF_033115175.1 Lepus europaeus
TATTGCATTGAATGTATAAATTGCTCTTGGGAGAATAGACATTTTGATGATATTGATTCTTCCAATCCATGAGCATGGAAGATTTCTCCATTTTTTGGTATCCTCTTCTATTTCTTTCTTTAAGGTTTTGTAGTTTTCATCGTAGAGATCTTTAACATCCTTGGTTAAGTTTATTCCAAGGTATTTGATTGTTTTTGTAGCTATTGTGAATGGAATAGATCTTAGAAATTCTTCCTCATCCGTGGCATTGCCTGTGTATACAAAGGCTGTTGATTTTTGTGCATTGATTTTATATCCTGCTACTTTGCCAAACTCTTCGATGAGTTCCAGTAGTCTCTTAGTAGAGTTCTTTGGGTCCCCTAAATAAAGAATCATATCATCTGCAAAGAGGGATAGTTTGAGTTCTTCCTTCCCGATTTGTATCCCTTTAATTTCTTTTTCTTGCCTAATAGCTCTGGCTAAAACTTCCAGAACTATATTGAATAGCAGTGGTGAGAGTGGGCATCCCTGTCTGGTACCAGATCTCAGCGGAAATGCTTCCAACTTTTCCCCATTCAATAGGATGTTGGCCGTGGGCTTTTCATATATTGCTTTGATTGTATTGAGGAATGTTCCTTCCATACCCAGTTTGCTTAGAGTTTTCATCATGAAAGGGTGTTGTATTTTATCAAATGCTTTCTCTGCATCTATTGAGAGAATCATATGGTTTTTCTTCTGCAGTCTGTTAATGTAGTGTATTACGTTGATTGTTTTGCAGATGTTGAACCATCATTGCATACCAGGGATAAATCCCACTTGGTCTGGGTGGATGATCTTTCTGATGTGTTGTTGCATTCTATTGGCCAGAATTTTATTGAGTATTTTTGCGTCTATATTCATCAGGGATATTGGTCTGTAATTCTCTTTCAATGCTGCATCTTTTTCTGGCTTAGGAATTAAGGTGATGCTGGCTTCATAGAAAGAATTTGGGAGGATTCCCTCTTTTTCAATTGTTCTGAATAGTTTGAGAAGAATTGGAGTTATTTCTTCTCTAAATGTCTGGTAGAACTCAGCAGTGAATCCATCTGGTCCTGGGCTTTTCTTTGTTGGGAGGGCCTTTATTACTGTTTCAATTTCTGTGTCAGTTATGGGTCTGTTTAGGTTTTCTATGTCTTCCTGGCTCAATTTAGGTAGGTTGTATGTGTCCAAGAATCTGTCCATTTCTGATAGATTTCCCTGTTTGCTGGCATACAAGTCCTTGTAGTAATTTCTGATGATTCTTTTTATTTCTGTGGTGTCTGTTGTTATGTTTCCTTTTTCATCTCTGATCCTATTGATTTGGGTCTTTTCTCTTCTTTTTTTGGTTAGTTGGGCCAATGGGGTGTCAATTTTGTTTATTTTTTCAAAAAACCAGCTCCTTGTTTGGCTGATTTTTTGTAATGTTTTTTTGAATTCAATCCTGTTGATTTCTTCTTTGATTTTTATTATTTCCCTTCTTCTACTGGGTTTGGGTTTGGTTTGCTGCAGATTTTCTAGATCCTTGAGATGACTTGAAAGCTCATCTATTTGGTGTCTCTCCAATTTCTTGATGTAGGCACCTATTGATATAAACTTTCCTCTTAACTCTGCTTTTGTTGTATCCCATAGGTTTTGGTATGTTGTGCTGTTATCCTCATTTACTTCCAGAAAATTTTTGATTTCTCTTTTAATTTCTTCTATAACCCATTGTTCATTCAGGAGCATGTTGTTCAATCTCCATGTGTTTGAACGTGCTCTGGGGATTCCCGAGTTGCTAATTTCCAATTTCATTCCTTTGTGGTCTGAGAAGTTGCATGGCATGATTCTAATTCTCTTGAATTTGCTGAGACTTGCTTTATGGCCTAGTATGTGGTCAATCCTAGAGAAGGTTCCATGCACTGCTGAGAAGAATGTAAAGTCCTTAGATGTAGGATGAAATGTTCTGTAGATATCTGTTAGATCCATTTGGGCTATAGTGTCATTTAAATCTGCTGTCTCCTTGTTGATCTTCTGTCCTGTTGATCTGTCTATCTCTGAGAGTGGAGTATTGAAGTCCCCCAGTACTATTGTATTGGGGTCTAAGTCTCCCTTTAATTCCCTTAACAAGTCTTTTAAATAAGCTGGTGCCCTGTGATTAGGTGCATATACATTGATAATCGTTATATCTTCCTGTTGAATGGATCCCTTAATCATTAAATAGTGCCCCTCTTTGTCTCTCCTGACAGTTTTTGTGGTAAAGTTTATGTTGTCTGATATTAAGATGGCTACGCCCACTCTTTTTTCATTTCTGTTGGCATGGTATATCTTTTTCCAGCCTTTCACTTTCAGTCTGTATGGATCATTGTTGGAAAGATGAGTTTCTTGCAAGCAGCAAAAAGATGGGTTTTGTTCCTTAACCCAGTCAGCCAATCGGTGTCTTTTAACTGGACAGTTCAAGCCATTAACATTCAATGTGACTATTGAGAAGGGGTAACTTTGCCCTGCCATTTGCCAAAGATATTTTCTAATATCTGGTTTGAGATTCCTGTGATCTTTTGCTGTGGGGTTTCCTTCCTTTACTTTCTTACATATTGGTGACCGTGTTTCTGTGTTTCTGTATGTAATACATCTTTAAGCATCTTTTGCAGGGCTGGACGAGTGGCGACAAATTCTTTCAATTTCTGTTTGCTATGAAAGGTATTTATTTCGCCTTCATTCACAAATGAGAGCTTTGCAGGATATAATATTCTGTGCTGGCAGTTTTTCTCTCTTAGTACCTGGGCTATATCTCGCCAGTCTCTCCTGGCTTGTAGGGTTTCTGATGAGAAGTCAGCTGTGAGTCTAATTGGAGATCCTCTGAGAGTAATCTGGCGTTTCTCTCTTGCACATTTTAGGATCTTTTCTTTATGTTTCACTGTGGTGAGTTTGATTACAACATGTCGTGGTGAGGATCTCTTTTGGTCATGTTTAGTAGGGGTTCTATGAGCTTCCTGTACTAGGATGTCTCTGTCCTTCTCCAAACCTGGGAAATTTTCTGCTAGTATCTCACTAAAAAGGCCTTCTAATCCTTTCTCCCTCTCCATGCCTTCAGGAACTCCTAGAACCTGAATGTTGGGTTTTTTAATAGTATCCTGTGGGTTCCTGACAGTATTTTTTAGATTTCTGATTTCTTCTTCTTTTCTTTGATTTGACTGTTTCCTTTCCTGTTCTCTGTCTTCTAATTCCAATATTCTCTCTTCTGCTTCACCCATTCTGTTTTTAAGGCTCTCTAATGTGTTTGTCATTTGATCTATTGAGTTCTTCATTTCATTGTGGTTTTTTTTTCACTATCTCAGTTTCATGTTCTACTAGTTGTTTCATTTCATTTTGATTCCTCCTTAATATTTCATTTTCATTGGAGAGATTTTCTATCTTGTCCATTAAGGATTTTTGTAGTTCAAGAATTTGTTTTTGAGAACTTCTTAATGTTCTTATCAATTTTTTGAGATCCTCTTCTTGCATTCCCTCTATCTCTTCATCTTCATAACCTTGCATTGGCGTGCCTTGTTCACTAGGGGGCGTCATAGTGTTGCTCTTGTTACCTCGGCTTCTATGTTTGTTGTTTGGCATGTTGGAGATAATTTATGGTGTTTGGTTTTTTTTTTTTTTTTGCTTGGTGTTTTTTTTTTCTCGTTATACTATTCCTCTAAGTGAGCTGTCTGCTTTGTTGGTGCCTTAGGGGCTTTGATGGGTGTGGCCAGAGAGCTATGCTTCAGGTAAACTCTTCAGGTTTAAGGCTGTGTAAAGAGCGTCCCAGATTGCTCACTCTCTTGCTCCTTGCTGGCTCGCTTTCTCTCTTTTTTTTTTTTTTTGACTCAGTTGGGAGTGGAGTTGAGGGTAGTTGAAATCTGGCCTCTGTGAGTATTCATTTGATCTACCCCTGGGACCACACACAGAGTTTATGCAGCCCTCAATGTGTTCTCCAGTTTCGCTAAAGTTACTGAGTTTGGCTGCGCTTTACATATGTAAAATCGCGGTGCTCTTTGTTTTGCTTGGTGAGTGAAGGGAGAGGCCTCTGTTCCCCCCCACCACCCAGTTTTTCGGGTTTCTGAGGTCTTTGTCTTACCCTCCTCGGTTCCCGCGCTGGCGAGAATCTGTGGCTCTGGCTCCTCTCCCGCCGCTCGGCTTCTCTTGGGTGGTTTTCTACGCGGTGGGCTCCCTGCAAGTCCTCTGTGTCCCATCCACAAGATCCGGAAGCGTTTCCTCTGCAGTTTTTTTCTTGAGTCTTTTCCTGAGGCTACAGTAATTCCACTTTTATGAAATTTTATTCTCCCAAACTAAAGGTGCACGTCCTCACTATCCACCATCTTGGCTCCGCCCCTAGACAGAAAAAACTCTGATGATTCTTTTTATTTCTGTGGTGTCTGTTGTTACGTTTCCTTTTTCATCTCTGATTTTATTGATTTGGGTTTTTTCTCTTCTTTTTTGAGTTAGTTGAGCCAATGGTGTTTCAATTTTATTCATTTTTTCAAAAAACCAGCTCTTCGCTTGGCTGATTTTTTGTAATGTTTTTTTTTGGATTCAATCCTGTTGATTTCTTCTCTGATCTTAATTATTTCTCTTCTCCTACTAGATTTGGGTCTGGTTTGCTGCAGTTTTTCTAGATCCTTGAGATGCGCTGAAAGCTCATTTATTTGGTGCCTTTCCAATTTCTTGATGTAGGCACCTATTGCTATAAACTTTCCTCTCAACACTGCTTTTGCCATATCCCATAAGTTTTGATATTTTGTGTTGTTATCCTCATTTACTTCCAGAAAGATTTTGATTTCTTCTATGACTCAGTGTTCATTCAGGAGCATGTTGTTCAGTCTCCATGTGTTTGCATACTCTCTAGGGATTCCTGAGTTGCTAATTTCTACCTTCATTCCGCTGTGGTCTGAGAAGCTGCATGGTATGATTCTAATTCTTTTAAATTTGCTGAGACTTGCTTTACGGCCTAGTAGGTGGTCAATCCTAGAGTAGGTCCATGCACTGCTGAGAAGAATGTAAAATCTTTAGATGTAGGATTGAAAGTTCTGTAGATACCTGTTAGATCCATTTGGGCAATAGTGTCGATTAAATCTGCTGTTTCCTCGTTGATCTTCTGTTTGGATGATCTATTTCTGAGAGTGGAGTACTGAAGTCCCCCAGTACTATTGTATTGGAATCTAAGTCTCGCTTTAAGTCCCTTAACATATCTTAAATAAACCGGTGCCCTGTAATTAGGTGAGTGCCACTGACTTTTTTCTGTACAAGCAAAATGTATAATTTGAAAAAATACCTCTGTTCATGCTATACTCTTTTCAAATATTCTTGCATTAATTCCCATTTCTTACCCTCATAATTGCATCTGAAATAGCAAACCTACCCTATACAACTACTTTCATTTTGAAAATAATTTGTCTCCTTTTCTTTAAATCTTTCAGAACTTCTATAACCTACATATTCCATTATCATTAACTTCTCCATCACATCACGAGCCATTCTCCCATCATTTAAACTCAGTAAGTATCCTTTAGCTTAGACAGAGATCTCCTTAGCACTTACTTTCTAAAGCACCAGTACCATCTCTTTCTTTCTGCTCTTAACAAAACTGAGAACAGATAATCACTTCCATAGAATCCTGAGTTTTGGCCGGCGCCGCGGCTCACTAGGCTAATCCTCCGCCTTGCGGCGCCGGCACACCGGGTTCTAGTCCCGGTCGGGGCACCGATCCTGTCCCGGTTGCCCCTCTTCCAGGCCAGCTCTCTGCTGTGGCCCGGGAGTGCAGTGGAGGATGGCCCAAGTCCTTGGGCCCTGCACCCCATGGGAGACCAGGATAAGCACCTGGCTCCTGCCATCGGATCAGCGTGGTGCGCTGGCCGCAGCGCGCTACCGCGGCGGCCATTGGAGGGTGAACCAACGGCAAAAGGAAGACCTTTCTCTCTGTCTCTCTCTCACTATCCACTCTGCCTGTTAAAAAAAAAGAATCCTGAGTTTTGACTAAGAAAGAACACCAGTGGTTTCCCTCCAAAATGACTGATGTCTACATTAATTAACATCATGAGAATAGTTATCACCTCACAGTTAAATATATGCTGTTTATTTTCTAAATGATTTATTTAATTTTACGTGGAAGGCAAAGAGAGAAAGTTCTCACTTGCTAGTTAACTTTTCAAAAATGTATATCTGCTGGGATTGGAAAAGGCCAAGCAAGAAGTTGGTAAATCAATGCAAGCTTTCCAGTTGTGTGGCAAGGTCCCAACAACTTGAGCCATCACTGCTACCTCCAAGAATGTGCAATAGAAGCAAGCTAGAATCCTCAGTAGAGTTGGAATCCAAACCTATACACTCTTAAGTGACATGAAGGTGTCTCAAGTGGCAGGGCTACCATGGCTCCAAACATCCACCACTTTCACACAAAACAGGTATCCTCATTATCTCAAACACAGGACATCAATTTCTCTCCCAAATACAAATGTCTTAGCTACTCTGCAGCCTTTCATAGTAGCTCTACTACACATAGAGGAATTCATCCATGCCATGACCTTTCAGAACCACACAAACACAAAAAGGGTTGTTGTTATCACTACGAAAAGCATTAACGTCACAATTGATTTCTATCTTGATGAGCACACACATACTTCAAACACAGATGCAATATGCATGAGTCGCAGGCTAAATGTCCCTTCCTCACATCATTTCCTCAAATCCTGCCAGGCAAAGACTCCCATACCTTGCTCCTCATCGTGACTGGGGCCTTCCTATCTGGCACCTCACATGACTTGCGTATTTGCTTATCTGATTATTTCTTTATTGCCCATATACCAATAGACTAACTGCATAAAAATTATCTCTAGACTTACAGGAACTTGTCTGCTTCTTTTCAGCTAGTCCTTGGAAATTACAAAACCACAGAAAGTCAATGCGCACAAAACCCCACCCTGTTCTGCACTGCCTGTAGTCAAACTGAACAATCATCCTCAGGTTCAAAATTAGGTGGAAAACTTAAACAGTATGAATCTTCCTGACCCAAGTTTTCTCCACTGCTCTAAAGAACCAAAACAGATGGAAAAGCTCTATGGCTGACTCTCTATTGACATTTGCAGTCACCACATTAGGCCTTCATTTTCTATCCAGAAGTATAAGTGTATGAACTCCTTCATCATGAAGTTCTTAGACATATCAGTTTATAACCCAAAAACAGACCATGTTTAACTTCAAATGAATTTTAAAATTATAATAATTTTGTATTATAATTATATAATCTAGATATGGGATCTTTTACAAATTATTTCCTCTACTGTTGTAAATAATTTAGATGAAAAAAGCACAGATCCTTTATTCTTTATTATTATTTATTAGATCCTTTATTCCTGTTACACTTCTAAAGACCTCAAACGGCAACCACCATGAGTGTCCAGGGCCTCTTTTGCTTTGTGGATTTTGCCCTGTTCTTCTGGTGACTGTGTCACGTAATTTTGAGAGTACCACTGTTTATCTTTAAATTTGTTTTCAGCTGTTAGTAAATCTTAGCCTTTACACTGCTCTATAAAAGACAAGGTGTGTACTATCAGTAGCATACAGTATGCCACACTGTATATGATGACACGAAATAACAAGGCACCAGGCCCTGAGAGGATCCCAGAGTCTTCATGTTTTGCTGCTGCGAACGATTTGAGCAATCAGTGGAAACCACTTGATTTGGGGAAACCCATTCCCCTCATGGAGCTCTCCTACTGAGGACAGGGAAGTCTGACTTGGTCATCCAAGACAATCAGCTACCCACAACCACTCTCTAGCTGAAAACAAGACACACCAGGAAATCATCTTAAATAAACTAACACTATTTTATTTTTTAAGCTTTATTTTATCATTCTTATGAAACACATATCAGAAAGCATATCAACAGTGCATATTATAATAAGTCAGTTTACAACAAAACTGAACAAGGCAATTGTACTTACAGGAAAGGTTTTCAGAAAAAAGCATGCAATACAGTCAATTGAAATGCAGTGTTCATACTCTGTAGGTGTACAGGAAAAGTGGAAAATAAAAGTTCTTTGCTACTCAGCAAGAGAAAAAATAGAGTAAAAGACTTGAATGGAAACCAGAAATTTGGGGATTTGAGAAAAAAACCTCAGTACTGACCACATCTACATTTATAGTCCCACTTAGTTATTAAAAATAAAACAAAAAGGCCAGCGCTGCGGCTCACTAGGCTAATCCTCCACCTGTGGCGCTGGTAGTCTGGGTTCCAGTCCTGGTTGGGGCACCATATTCTGTCCCGGTTGCCCCTCTTCCAGTCCAGCTCTCTGCTGTGGCCTGGGAAGGCAGAGGAGGATGGCCCAAGTGCTTGGGCCCTGCACCCACTTGGGAGACCAGGAGGAAGTGCCTGGCTCCTGGCTTCAGATTGGTGCAGCGTGCCGGCTGTAGCGGCCATTTGGGGGTGAACCAACAGAAGGAAGACCTTTCTTTCTGTCTTTCTCTCTCACTGTCTAACTCTGCCTGTCAAAAAAATAAAAAATAAAAAAATAAAAATAAAACAAGAAACTCACAAACAGTAAGACATTACAGAGAACAGAGAACCATAGTGCCAAGAAATCCCAAGACTAATTTGCAACTGAAACTGGTAGAAATGTTATAAACAATTATTCACTATGCCTTGTAATATTCTTGTAGTTCTGAGGTGAGGGTAAACCAGTAGAAGAGAATACTCCTTAAAACTGGCTTTGGTTTAAGTGATCTTTCACATTTGTTTCTAGTCACACCTTCTTACCAAAAACATAGCAATTACATGTTACAGAGGGAAAATAGTAATCAACTTTAATATTTACAACCAGTCACTGCAGTGTTGATGTAGGAGGCCATAAACTGTTAAAGTTTATTGATTATAATTGTATTCCTAAGATGATTAAAAGATAGCAATGATGAAGCCCTTTCTGGGGAAAAATAATAATTCCTTCTACCCCAGATTCAAAACTGTTAAAGAAGACATAAAGGAATGTTAAATTATGTAAGATTTTTCAAAAACAATTAAAATGAAAGAGTAAATCCTGTTGGAAGGCATAATATCTTTATACTCTGCAAAGTGAATTATCTCCTAAATGCAACTTAACTTTTCTGTTATAATAAATGAACACTGGGGCCGGCGCTGTAGCGCAGTAGGCTAATCCTCTGCCTGCAGCGCCAGCATTCCATATGGGCGCTGGTTCTAGTCCTGGCTGCTCCTCTTCCAGCTCTCTTCCAGCCTGGGAAAGCAGTGGAAGATGGCCCAAGTCCTGAGGCCCCTACACCCACATGGGAGACCTGGAAGAAGCTCCTGGCTCCTGGCTTTGGATTGGCGCAGCTCCAGCCATTGAGGCCACTTGGGGAGTGAACCAACAGAAGGAAGACCTTCGGCCGGCACCGTGGCTTAACAGGCTAATCCTCCACCTTGCGGCGCCGGCACACCGGGTTCTAGTTCCAGTTGGGGCACTGGATTCTGTCCCGGTTGCCCCTCTTCCAGGCCAGCTCTCTGCTATGGGCTGGGAAGGCAGTGGAGGATGGCCCAAGTCCTTGGGCCCTGCACCCGCATGGGAGACCAGGAGAAGCACCTGGCTCCTGGCTTCGGATCAGTGCGATGTGCCGGCCGCAGCGGCCATTGGAGGGTGAACCAATGGCAAAAAGGAAGACCTTTCTCTCTGTCTCCACCTCTCACTGTCTGTAACTCTCTCTTTCAAATAAATAAATAAAATCTTTAAAAATAAATAACCACTAAGTTCCATAAAGTGCTGTAAATTCATAGCTGGTGCACACTAATGCCACCCACTGTATGCAAAGTGCAAAAGGATATACAGAGATGTCTAATCTCCACTTCCTCTCTGATCCTTGATTTCACAAATAGTGATGAACACCAAATACACAAAGGCTGAAATTCAAATTTTTATTTGAAAAAATAAGGCTGGAGTGAATATGGATATTTAATCTGGTTTCATAAACTCCTAATAGTTATTTTCTGGGGAACCAATAATGAGGAATGTACAGAAAAGTCAATATTTCTGTGCTACCAGTACCAAATCTGGTTTTTTTTTAAGATTTATTTATTTTACTTGAAAGTCAGAGTTACACAGAGAGGGAAGGAGAGTCAGAGAGAGACAGAGGTCTTCCATTCCGCTGGTTCACCTCCCAAATGGCTGCTACGGCCGGCGCTGTGCTGATCTGAAGCCAGGAGCCAGAAGTTTCTTCCAGGTCTCCCACGCAGGTGCAGGGGCCCAAGGGCTTGGGCCATTTTCTACTGCTTTCCTAGGCCATAGCAGAGAGCTGGATGGGAAGAGGAGCAGCCGGGACTTGAACCGGCCCCCATGTGGGATGCCAGCACTGCTGCTGGTGGTTTTTCCACTACGCTACTGCGCCAGCCCCCAAACCTGGGTTTTAAAAAGTAAATATAGAGGCCAGCACTGTGGCTCACTTGGTTAATCCTCGGCCTGTGGCATCCCATATGAGCGCCAGGTTTTAGTCCCGATTGCTCCTCTTCCAGTCCAGCTCTCTGCTGTGGCCCGGGAAGGCAGTGGAAGATGGCCCAAGTGCTTGGGTCCCTGCATCCATATGGAAGACCAGGAAGAAGTACCTGGCTCCTGGCTTTGGATTGGCGCAGCGCTGGCTGTAGCAGCCATTTGGGGAGTGAACCAACAGAAGTAAGACCTTTCTCTCTCTCTCTCTCTCTCTCTCTGACTATAACTCTACCTATCAAATAAAAAAAAGTAAATATAATTTTTAGACCATTAACTGCATGGAAGATTACTAATACCAGTAAGGGAGCTGTTTTCTCCCCCCCTCCCCGATCTCTCTTTTATATCACTTATCTTTCTCCTCCTTACTCAAACTTGGTAGTCTTCTGACAACCTGCGTTAATAATTCAGCCACAGATAACTCAATAACTACAGAGATTTTGAGTCCACCCTGCATGATTTCAGAATACCTCATCATATTTGATGTTATACACTACACATTCACTGTCTTGATATCATGATTATCATGAAGGGGAGACAATCTAAAAGAGGAGGAAATAACAAAAGGGATTACAAATAATCCTCATGGACCATCAAGAGCATAAGCTAGTGAGTAGCTCTGGTTTCTACATAAGAGTTTCTCAAAAAAGCTACAAAAGGTTTCCAGGTCCCCCCTAGAATGTTACTTATTTTCATTATACAAAGCAGTATAATAAAATAAGCTCTCCTCTACACAACAAGGATTTATGGTCACATAAGGCAAGTTAAGATAGAATGCTTTTCTGTGCCCCTAAAGCAGTATAGTATGAACAGATGTCATGAGACATACATGGCCTTCAAAAAAGCCATCCATTTCTCTAGTTATTGTGGCACCATCCCAATTTGAAGGGGAAATAATACTTGGGCGACCACTTGTTAAGTTTCCCATGACTTTAGGCATTTATGGTGCCACAAACACAACTGCTGTATGACAACTCTGAAGAGCACAAATAAAGCAAACTGAAAACAAGTCTGCAGAAGCAGTACAAGGAACAATAAAAGTGCTGACCTATGGGAAAATGAACAAAAACTTTGCATGAGCAGAACAAAGGTTGTGTAAACTGTATATCTTATATCTTGAATTAAGGACACATTAGTGACCCTCTATCAACTATAAAGCTTCCTAAATGCTCTCTGTAGCTTATAGAGATTTCTTTTACAGCCCATTTCTCCTATAAAACTATAGCAAAAATAGCTAAATTATTTGCCTTCATCTTAAATATCATAGTATTTGTCAGTTGCATGCCACTGGATGAATCTACTAGTCATTATACAATTTAAAAAACAGTGAAAAACATTTGGAGGAGGTGGCTAGGACACCTAACATGTTATATTCTATGGCATCAGGAAGAGAGGAAACTAACCTAAAACAAAGCAAAACCTTTTAAAAATTTGGGGTATTCCAAAGACTAAAATGTCCATGTTTTCTAAGACTAAGAATGTAACTTATTGAAATATGCCACAAAATGTTCATATGAGTGCCCCATAAAGGGAACTCGGTATTTTATCATCACTGAGAAGAGTTGTAAGTAACACTAACTTGAAAGACTACCATCTCAAAATAAAGGTGATTCTTTGAGCACCTTAAGAAGAAATGGGAATTCTTTGGAGCTTTTGTGACCAAGGATGTGGTAAGAATGTTTTAAGTTATTCTAGAGAGCTAGAGCTAGAGTAATCAGATTTGAGAGAGGAATCCCACTAAAAATGAAACTAGATCCAAGGAAGAATTAAATTCTGCCAGGTAATCCTGGCTTTTCCATCATATGTAATGTGGGAACAAAATCAAGAGTAGTTTCAGGCAAACAAAAAAATGGTAAATCAAGGACATTTTGGATTTTACTATATTTCTTGAAGTTGTCCCAACAAAAAGGCAGAGGTGTAATGAACTATAACCATCTGAGAATCTTTCATCCAAATGAATTTCAGTAGTTTCCAGGAAACACAAGGCACTTGCTTAAATCTCTAACTACCTCCATATCCACTTTCATCCAGACTGAAAGTCAAGATGTGATTCCATCTGTATCATAATCTGAATAAAGCCATGTAGCGTGTACCCTTGCATAAGAGTCCAGGTAAAACATGTGGTTACTGGGTGTCTCCCTTGCTTCCACACCCATGAACTACTCTATTCACTATCAGCTTCTATGGTGCTGATTTTCACTAAATTATAAAAAACAAAGTGCCATGCTGCTAAGTATAACTGATAGAAATTATGTTAGATATGCCTAATTTAATAAAGTCAGAAAATAAAACCTAAGAAAGTGATGTCAAAATGTTAGCCACCTGCTTTTGATAAATGAACTCAAAGGAGCCACAAAAGAGCATCTGATGTGTGTTCTAGCTCAGCCTTCAATTTATTCCAGAAAAGTAACTGATGCCATCTCCAGGCTCAAAGTGCAGTATAATAAAAGTATAATAAAAGCTTTACACCCATAGTTCCTACAACTTTCCCTACCTGCATGGCAGCACTATTTCTGGCAGGTTAATTTAACATATCTCAGCACTCTAGCAGCTAGGGTACAAAATGAAGGCAGCACTTCTCTGGATCAAAGAAAAGAGAAAGACAAGAAAAGCTCTGTTTTTGTTCTAAAAGCAGCCACAATGTTGGCTCAAGGTAGAGCAGAGAAGGGATTTCTCTAGAGAGGGTTGCTGTAATGATGGCCACAACATAAGGAAGATCCAGTGATAGTAAAGGCAGATCTCTTATTGCAAGAGGAGAAATTATTTTCAATTCCTTTAAAGAGTAAACAGTACTTACTTTTAGCTAGGGTTAAAACCTCTTACTGAAGCATCTAACTCTACTTGCTGCTCCCCTCTAGTTGTTTCTTGTTTTTTTTTCCATTTATATATGGTTTATTACTCTTTTTTATGTTTATTAAACTTTTATTTAATGAATATAAATTTCCAAAGTATAGCTTATGGGTTACAATGGCCTCCCCCCTCCCATAACTTCCCTCCCGCCCGCAACCCTCCCCTTTCCTGCTCCCTTTCCCCTTCCATTCATGTAAAGATTCATTTTCAATTCTCTTTGTATACAGAAGATCAGTTTAGTATATATTAGGTAAAGATTTCAACATTTTGCCCATATAGCAACATAAAGTGAAAAAATTACCATTAGATTACTAATTATAGCATTAAATAGCAATGTACAGCACATTAAAGACAGAGATACTGCATAATTTTTTTTCAAATTAATTAATTTTCTATGCCATTTCCATTTTAACACCAGGTTGTTTTTTTTTCATTTCCAATTCTCTTTATATACAGAAGATCACTTCAGTATATAATTTGCTACGCCCACAGCTGTGATACCCGCGTAGCAAGATGTTGCTGCGTTGGGGGTCTAAGGCTGCAGGGTTGAGGTTAGAGCTCTGTGGAGTGGGGCCTCAGGCGGTTCCTGTGCAGTCCGCGGTTGTAATGACCCCCGACTCACATGAGGGAAGCCAAGACTGTCCTTGCTGACTTTGGGGACACTGTGTCCCTGCTCTGTTGATGATCTCATTATGCATTATCTACCTGCTGTGTTTACACTTTACTGCTTGCTCTCACAATTATCAGAAACAAGAAAATCAAGAAAAAGAAGTTAACGTTTCCCATAAGATTATGGAGAATATCAAACAATCTTTGCCCCTCTGTTTACTAAAGCTGTTTACGAGGGAGCTAGGAATGCAAGTCAAAACATATCATTAGGTTCCCATTATAGTGACAGAGAAATGTTAAGATTGCTCAGGGGTTATCTCCAAGTATCTAAAAGGCAAGCAAAACTTTGGGCAGTAATTCCCCTAAACAATTCATAAAACAAAACTAAGCCAAAGGTCAATTCTCATTCTCAGTAAATTGTCTTAAAACAATGCCCCCACTATGTTCCTCATAAAACCACTCATATGACATCATTGTTTTAACTCATTTTGTCAACCTTTGTGATAAAAGTTTAACATTTGCCTGTAGCATTGTCCTTTACTATATAAACCCAAGCCTTACTACAATAAATTGCAGCAGCATACTCATAACGTGTGTGTCTGTCTGTCATTTCCCCACCGATTCCTGATTCTCCTAAGAGCCTTCACCCCTCGTTCTCCCTCGGTCTGTGTCACCGCGAGAGCCGGTCCGCGGCAGGTGGCGCCCGAACAGGGACTTGAAGGACAGGTAATCTTTCTTTCTTCAGAACAGGAACAGATCTTACCAGGGAACTGCAGTCCGGGTAAAGGATCACCGGTTAAGAGTAAGTAATCTAGGGAACCATGGGGCACGCATTGACCAAGAATGATATAAAAGCATGTTTAGATGCCTCACCAGCTATAGTCCAGGGAATGGCCTATGCTGCAGCTATGAAAGGTCAAAAGTTCAGTGCATATGTTAAGAAAACATACAGAGGAGGCACCAAATCATCATCTATGGATGTCTGTTATAACTGTGGTCAACCAGGGCATATGCAAAGGGAATGCAAACATCCTAAGGAGGATGCTAAGAAGCAAGGGCCGCCGGGGCTGTGTCCTCGGTGTAAGAAGGGAAAACATTGGAAAAATGAGTATAAGTCCAAATTCCATAAAGATGGAACTCCTTTAAATAAGGAAAAGGAAAAACAGGAGGAAACAAAAAACTAGGTGAGGGGCAGTCTCCTAGCCCCACACCAAAGGGAGAAGAGTCAGCAGGACAGAAACATCCATTAAATCCTGAAGCCCCGGAATTTACAGTGCATGATTTGCCTAGGGCAACTCCAGGGAGTGCAGGGCTGGATTTGGCTAGTTCAAAAGATGTTATTGTGTCCAAGTGGGACGGAGTAACTTTAGTGCCCACTAATGTAAAAGGAACCTTATTGCCACAAACTGTAGGCTTAATAATTGGCAGAAGTTCGAATTATGCAAAAAATTTTGAAGTACTTCCTGGTGTTCTAGACGCAGATACAGAAGCAGATATAAAAATCATGATTCGACCTTTAAAAGAGACCATTCAAATTCATAAAGGGCAGAGAATAGCTCAACTTTTTTTGTTGCCCTATGTAAACTTGCCAAACAAAATTCTAAAAGAAAGCAGGGGCCAGGGCCAGTTTGGCAGCACTGATGAGGGTGTATTTTTAATGCAAGATCTTGGCCAGCGTCCATTTAAAGTCGTGTCTCTCAATGGCAGAAAATTTAAAGGGCTCCTTGACACCAGAGCAGATAGAACATGTATAGCTTCCTCGGATTGGCCTTCCGCCTGGCCAGTACATTGGACAGGCTCTTCATTGTTGGGCTTGGGGACAGCTAATGGTGTCCTGCAAAGTTCAGCAATGCTAAAATGGACATGTGAAGGTAAGGAAGGTTATATACAGCCTTATGTTCTTCCCTCTTTACCATTTACACTATGGGGAAGAGATTTCTTGGACACAATGGAAGTAAAATTGGTAACAGCAGACAGTTTAAATGAACAGCATTTTATATAGGGGCCACTGCAGAAAATTTGGTAGCAGATAAAATAGAATGGCTGACTCAAGAACCTGTGTGGGTGAGTCAGTGGCCCCTAACAGAAGAAAAAATACAGGCTCTTGAGCAGCTAGTACAAGAACAACTAGAAAAAGGGCATTTAGTAGAATCAAAAAGTCCTTGGAATACACCAGTATTTGTTATAAAGAAAAAATCAGGTAAATGGAGGCTCTTACAAGATTTAAGAGCAGTCAATGTAGTTATGAAGGACATGGGTCCTTTGCAACCTGGACTGCCATCTCCGGTTGCTGTTCCTAAAGGATGGAAAGTCATTATTATAGATCTACAAGATTGTTTCTTTACTATAAAATTGGATCCTGCAGACTGTGAGCATTTTGCTTTCAGTGTGCCATCATCAAATTTTAAACAACCTTATAGAAGGTATCAGTGGGTCACTTTACCACAAGGGATGAAAAATTCTCCTGCATTATGTCAAAAATTTGTTGATAAGGCTATGCAAATAATAAGAAAAAAATATGGGCCGGGCGGCGGAAGCGGAGCCGGGGCGGCGGGAGCCGGGCGGCAGAAGCGGAGCCGGGGCGGCGGGAGCCGGGGTGGCGGGAGCCGGGCGGCGGAAGCGGAGCCGGGGCGGCGGGAGCCGGGCGGCGGAAGCGGAGCCGGGGCGGCGGGAGCCGGGGCAGCGGGAGCCGGGGCGGCGGGAGCCGGGCTGCAGATCTTGCCAGCGGCCCCGGCGGCAGGAGCCGGGCCACAGAATCTCGCCAGCGCGGGAACCAACGGAGGAGGGTAAGACCTCAGAAACCCAAGACATTGCGGGGGGGGAGGGGGAAACAGAGGCCTCTCCCTTCACTCACCAAGCAAAACAAAGAGCACCGCGATTTTACATATCTAAAGCGCAGCCAAACTCAGTAACCTTAGCAAAATTGAAGAATAAATTGAGGGCTATCAGAGCTATCAATTGTGAGCTGAAATTGATCACTTGGACTAGTGCGATGGCATTGGTACATGCCACCTTGATGGGATTGTGTTGGAATCCCCTGGCACATTTCTAACTCCACCATTTGGGGCCAGTCCGATTGAGCATGTTCCAAATTGTTCATCGCCTCCCTCTCTTTTTCCACTCTTAGATTTAACAGGGATCACTTTTCAGTTAAAATTTAAACACCTAAGAATAATTGTGTGTTAATTACTGAGTTCAACCACTAGTACTAGAACAACAACAATAACAACAACAAATACTAAAAAGGATAAAGTATTACATTGTACATCTAAAGTCAGGACAGGAGCTGATCAGTTCATTGTTGCTTATAGTGTCCATTTCACTTCTTGTTTTTTTTAAAGGTAGAGTTATAGACAGTAAGAGAGAGAGACAGAGAGAAAGGTCTTCCTTCCTTTGGTTCACTCCCCAAATGGCTGCTATGGCCGGCGCTGCACCAATCCAAAGCCAGGAGCCAGGTGCTTCTTCCTGAACTACCATGCAGGTGCAGGGGCCCAAGTACCTGGGCCATCCTCCACTGCCCTCCCGGTCATCCCCTTTAGTTTTTTAAGTAATTATTTTATTTATTTGAAAGACAGATTTATACAGAGAGGTTGAGCCAGAGAGAGAGAGGTCTTCCATTCTGCTGGTTCACTCCCCAATTGGCCACAATGGCAGTAGCTGTGCCGACCCAAAGCCAGGAAACAGGAGCTTCTTCCAGGTCTCCCACATGGGTGCAGGGCCCCAAGGACTTGGGCCATCTTCCACTGCTTTCCCAGGCCATAGCACAGAGCTGGATTGGAAGAGGAGCAGCTGGGACTTGAACCGGTGCCCATAGAGAATGCTGACACTGCAGGCTGGGGCTTTAACCCCCTGTGCCACAGTGCTGGCCCCTCCCCTCTAGTTTTAATAATAGCTAGCTAGCTAGCCACCTTTTCCAAATGTATTTTTAAGAAACCAAAGATTTGGCCGGCGCCGTGGCTCAACAGGCTAATCCTTCGCCTTGCGGCACCAGCACACCGGGTTCTAGTCCCGGTCAGGGTGCCGGACTCTGTCCCAGTTGCCCCTCTTCCAGGCCAGCTCTCTGCTGTGGCCAGGGAGTGCAGTGGAGGATGGCCCAAGTACTTGGGCCCTGCACCCCATGGGAGACCAGGATAAGCACCTGGCTCCTGCCATCGGATCAGCGCGGTGCACCAGCCATGGTGGCCATTGGAGGGTGAACCAACGGCAAAGGAAGACCTTTCTCTCTGTCTCTCTCTCTCTCACTCTCCACTCTGCCTGTCAAAAAAAAACAAAGATTTTCTATAGAATAATCACTTTCCCTGACTTTTCTGGGGCAAAGTGCTGCAGGAACACCACGGAACAAAGAGGAAGAAATTGGGAAGGGGAGAGAAGGAAACACATGTGTCAATTCAAGGAAAGAAAGGCTACATGAGATAAAATTTTCCCAAAAGAGAAGGGCTTAAGTGATGTGAATTCTCACCTCTTTATCCTGTTTCTCAATTACAAAATTTCTAAATTTTCAGTAACTTCAGGGAATCCAAATCCCCACAAATATATTTCATCCTCAAAGAATCATTGTATCATTTTGTAACATTTGGTTCAAGTTTAAGACAGACATTAAGATTAAACTTCTGAAAATAACAGAGAATGAAAGAAAATCTACAAGTGTCATCTTTGGTAAAATGGGCTAAGAGCTATAAAAGGACAATTTAAGTGATGGGAAGCATCTTTTTTCAACACTGAGGGTTTAATGTAAAACACTGAATTCAATGCATGATTAGTAGGGCTCATCAGTTATTCCCTCAGTTCCCTTCAAATCTAGTCAGCATCTCTGTAATAAAATTCAATAGTGTTTTACACTACAAGGGCCGGCGCCGTGGCTCACTAGGTTAATCCTCCGCCTGCGGCACCAGCATCCCATGTGGGCACCGGGTTCTAGTCCCGGTTGCTCCTCTTCCAGGCCAGTTCTCTGCTGTAGCCCGGGAGGACAGCGGAGGAAGGCTGAAGTGCTTGGGCCCCTACACCTGCATGGGAGACAGGAGGAAACACCTGGCTCCTGGCAGCAGATCGGCGCAGCGCCAGCCATAGCGGCCAGGTGGGGAGTGAACCAATGGAAGGAAAACCTTTCTCTCTGTCTCTCTCTCTCTCACTGTCTAACTCTACCTGTAAAAAAAACCCATTACATATATGTATGAATACATCAGCAATAAGATGATCAAAGAATGTTAAGTTCAGCATCAATGTTGGCAGCATACTGCACAACTAAACTCAGATGCCTGACTGCAGTTTTGTTTTGTTTTGTCTTTGCAAGGATTTCTCTTTTGGGAGGAGAGGGAAGAAGAAATGGGGGGGAAAGGTAAATATGCTAACTTAGAATACTTGCCCTTAAAAAGAATTCATTTGTATTCTGTTGTTCATAGTGTGCAAGTAAGGACCTGGTGATTTAATCCCCCAGCAGCTGTTACCCATATGAACATTTATGTTTTAGGAAAGCCTAGGTCTTCACATTACTGGTTCTAATCTCTTGAATTTTGACTTGAAAACAAACCAGAAAGCTTGAAATCAAACTCAGAAAGCTCTAAAATAAAGAATAGTTCTTCCTTCTAAGGGGACATATTGAGAACCATGCAACGAGACCCTTTGGTAATTCATAAATCAACCTCATTATTCCAAATTTGGCTTTATAATAAATATCAAGGGAGAGTCCTGGACAATTTGATAACTGTACATAATAACTAAAAGGGTAAATAGTGATTGTTTGAATAGAGTAAAATCTTCCTTCTCTAGATGTAAATCCTGACTGGGCTCTTGGTAACTTGCATGACACATACAAAGAAAGATTATATGAGGTTGGGGCCAGCACCATGGCTCACTAGGTTAATCCTCAGCCTGCGGCACCGGCATCCCATAAGGGCACCAGGTTCTAGTCCCGGTTGTTCCTCTTCCAGTCCAGCTCTCTGCTGTGGCCTGGGAGGGCAGTGGAGGATGGCCCAAGTGCTTGGGCCCTGCACCCGCATGGAAGACCAGGAGGAAGCACCTAGCTCCTGGCTTCAGATTGGCGCAGCGCCTGCCGTAGTGGCCATTTGGGGAGTGAACCAACGGAAGGAAGACCTCTCTCTCTCTCTCTCTCTCTCACTCTCTCACTGTCTGTAACTCTACCTGTCAAATAAATTTTATAAAAGATTATATGAGGAGGCTTTCCCCAGAGAAAGATATAAAGGACTTTTTCCTTAGGAAAAAAATAATAAATAGAAATATCATCCAGGCAGTGAAACAGGAAAAAATTCATAACTTGTATACAAATTGTTTTTTCTTGTATAATCAGTGCTTTATAAAGTTTTCCTAATTTTTATATCTTTAAAGACAATCTATCATAAAGTAACAAGAATCCATAATTATAATTCTTAAAATCATGTAATCAACATGTGTCCATGAACTCATGACACATTAGATTGCTATGAATCCTTTTAAGAACTCTTTGAATTTTTGTTCCTTTCTACTTCCACTTTATTCTATCAATATTTGTCTTAACTTCCTTGGGGTCAAAAGCCAGACCACCTGGGATACAGTTCCCCTAGCTTCTCTTCAGCGTAGGACAGAGGCAGAGAATGAGAAAGGGGAAAGAGAGGGGTGGGGGGGGGTGGATGAGAGCCAGAGACAGAACGAAAAAAGAATCCTGATTATCTCCTATTCTTTTCTTTTTCCCTTCTCTGTACATCTAATTTCTTTTTCTTTTGGATCCACTTTAAATATCCATCATAGTAAGTTGAACACATTTTGGGAAATCTTATAATTATCACAGGAGATTCAGAACAACAAAGATGAGCTGATCCAGAGTCTAAAGTCTAAATAGATTAATGAATGCGGTGATTCACATGCAGCAAAAGTTTTGTTCCAATCACCTTTAAGAGTTTCTATGTAACCCAGTCCAGACTCCAATTTGCTCTGAGCCTTTCAGGAATGAACTGTTTTGTCATTTACATATTCTATCAGACCAATTCTCAAAAAACACACAACCTAAATTTTACAGATGTGAAACAGGTTGGGAAGAGATGGGTACAGACTCTACTAACTCATTTTTTATCTAATTTACATCAGATTGCTTTTGGTCATCTACTTTTCTAGGTTGTAAGAATCCCTAATTGATTTTAGATCATCATTGTTTTCTAAAGTATTTCACTCAAGGGCTCCATTTTCCTTCTGAGCACTGCTTCATTGCAATCCACAGTTGGGGTTTTTATTTGCTTTGTTCAAAATAGTTTAAAATGTCTACACAGTCTTCTTTGACCCATTTGTTTTGGAGAGTATGTATTTAGCTTCCATAGCTGTTGCAAAATTTGTCAAGTAATCTTCATTGATTGAACTCTATTGTATTACCATAGTTGCCCAGTGGCATATGTTATATGACATACATACTTTAAGTGAGCAGTTATGTGACAGAGCTCATACTTTGATCTGCCTTGGAGATGTCTTCATATGAACCTGAGATGTTTCTCTCATGGCTGAAATTTCTCTACATGCCAATCAAAATAGTTAGTTGAGGGATAATAATTTTCTCGGGCTGCCATAACCAAGTGCCTGGTTGGCGGTCAGTTTGAATTACATGATATTTTATTTTCCCACAGGTCTGGAGATTGGGTGTCAGAAATCCAGGTTTATGCATAGTCACCCTCCCACAGAAACCCATCAGGACTAATCTTTCCTGTCCCTTCCCGGCTTCTGCTGGTTTCCTGGAAATCCTGGGCCTCCTGATGCCTACCACAACATCTGAATTTCTGCCCCCATCATTTCATGGCATCCTTCCATCTTGGACCTGTTTCCTCATCTTGTAAAAATGCCAGTCATATGGGGACAAGTCCTTGCTACTCCAATATGAATTCATATTAACTGGTTAATCCTCCAATGACTCTATGCCCAAATAAGGTCACCTTCACAGGTCCTTCAAGTGAGAGGGGAGGGAACATGCTGAAGCCCTCATACTGCTGTTCATTTCAACTCCACCTGGCTTGTTTCATTCCTGGTCAATCTGTCAATTTTCAATGATAATAGTGAATTTGTAGGCCAGCACCGCAACTTACTTGGCTAATCCTCTGCCTGCGGCACCATTATCCTGGATTCTACTCCCAGCTGGGGTGCTGGATTCTGTCCTGGTTGCTCCTCTTCCAGTCCAGCTCTCTGCTGTGGCCTGGGAGGACAGTGGAGGATGGCCCAAGTGCATGGGCCCTGCACCTGCATGGGAGACCAGGAGGAGACACCTGGCTCCTGGCTTTGGATTGGCGCACCAGCTGTAACAGCCATTAGAGGGGTGAACCAACAGAAGGAAGACCTTTCTCTCTGTCTCTCTCTAACTCTGCCTGTCAAAAAAATAGTGAATTTGTTCCCCTCCATGCCACATGGCTGAAGGCCTCTGACTCTAATAAACCTTTTTTATTTTAAGATTTATTTAACTATTTGAAAGTCAGAGTTACACAGAGACAGAAGGAGAGGCAGAGAGAGAGAGAGAGGTCTTCCATCCACAATTGGCTGCAGTGGCTGGAACTGGGCTGATCTGAAGCCAGGAGCCAGGAGCTTTCCCTAGCCTCCTATCTCCCTATTTATTTTACTAAAACTAGTGGGGACTAGATTGTCTGGATGCCCTCTATCCAGTCATATAAGGTTCTGGTGGTTTCCTTGGAGGATGTGACTTTGTTATGAAGAACACCTGGGAATACTTCACAGTGCTCACTTTCCCCCTGAGTATTTCCAAATGGGCATTTCCCTCTCTCCTGGGCCCACAGGGGTTCTCCTCTGACCTTCACCATGAGAATCTGGTGAACTTCCGGAGCACAAACATACGGAAGTGGGGTGACCTGTAAGACTGGACCCCACTGGGTTTGTTCTCCAGCAGGTGCACACTCAGCCCCTGAGCCCATCCACACTCCCATTCGTGTGCATCTGTGAGCAGCAGGCTCCAGGACCCGGGCTTCAGCCATGCTGACTGCAGCTGAGCTTCTCTGCACCTGTCAGCTGCAGGCAGGAATTTCAGGGCGGCAGCTTGCCTGCTTGCTTCACTTTTTTGATAGATCTAACTTGGCATTTTTTTTAAAGATTTTATTTTTTGAGAGAGAGAGAGAGAGAGAGAGAGAGAGAGAGAGAGTTACAGAGAGTGAGAGGGAGAGACAGAGAGAGAGGTCTTCCTTCTGTTAGTTCACTCCCCAAATGGCTGCAAGGGCTGGAGCTGCGCTGATCCAAAGCCAGGAGCCAGCCGCACCTTCCTGGTCTCCCACGAGGGTGCAGGGGCCCAAGGACTTGGGCCATCTTCTACTTCTTTCCCAGGCCATAGCAGAGAGCTGGACTGGAATAAGGGCAGTCAGGACTAGAACCAGTGCCCATATGGGATGCCGGCGCTGCAGCCAGAGGATTAACCTACTGTGCCACAGTGCTGTTGGCACAGTCTATGTTGGCTTTTTTGAGGTAGTCTCTCCCTTTCTGTCACACTCTGTGTATCACCAAAACATGGACAGCAGAAGACGAAGCAGGTATCTCCGTGTACCTAAGTGTTCACAGCAAGTGGAAAGTAGAAACAACAAAAACTGGGTTATTTCCCAGTATCCAACAACAAATGGATGAGTAATGACAATGTGCTATATGAACATAATGGAAGAGTTTTAATATATAAAAATGAATTAAATTTTTATACCACACCATGGATGGACATGGTAACATATGACACTGTAATAAGGTGGACACAGAAAGACAAACATTGTATGTTTCTAATACAATGGCATGTCTACAATAGCCAAATTCAAAGGGACTGGAAGTACAGATTAGTTGGGGATGGAAGGAGGAGAAGGTAAAGTTCTTCCTTGATAGATGCAGAGTTTAGATTGAGTATCATGATAATTGTTGGGGCACACAGGGGTGGCGCTAACACAGCACTGCCATTAATTCATGCCACTGAAATTTTCACTTAAAAGTGACAAAGAAAATAAATGTCTACTTGCCCACAGCAGATTAAAAATACCTGACAAGAAGGACGGCAAATGTAATAGCTGCTTATGTAGATTCAGGGAGGCAAGTGATCTTGGAACACAACAAGAAAAAAGCAGGGATTTCCATGGTCTACATTTTGGGCATTTCCATGCCCATTTTGCACAGGAGCAATGATGAGGCATCATCAAGGAATCAGTGCACTATGGCATTCAGCTATTTCTAAATTGACTGTTTCATAATGATTTGGTTGCTAATAGTAAGAAAGCCAAAACCCCTTCTCATTTCGTTCCTGCTCCTCTTCTTGGGCTTTGTCATCCACCAGGGAGGATGGCCGAGCCGTAGCACGTGTGCAGTTCCAAGCCCACATCAGGTGGCCTTCCTGCTACTTGTGGGTGCAGGGCTGGCTTGTCTTTTTCTTGCTCTGTTACCAAGTGCAGCACAGAACACTTGACATTGTTCACCGCTCACCAAACACCCACACACAGCCTAGTCCCATGTCCACAGCAAGCAAGTCTCCCCGCCGAACTCATCCACAACACCTGACAGTTACCCCGTGGTTCTCCTAGCTGCTCCTGAGGACCTGGTGGAAGCGATTCCGAGAGACAGAGCAGAGGAGGTCACATCTCTTGGCAAGGTATGACTGGGGTTTTTGGTCACAGAAAGAAATGTTCCTGGTATACAATCACTAGTCTTATTTATTTATTTACTTGAAAGGTAGAGTTACACAGAGATAGGGGAACGAGACAAAAGATCTTCCATCTAGTAGTTTACTCCCCAGATGCCTGCAAAGGCCAGAATTCATCCAGGCCAAAGCCAGGAGTCCAGTGCTCTATCCAGATCTCCCACATGAGTGACATGGGATATTCTCCATGCCTCCCCAGGCACAACAGCGAGACATTGTATTGGAAGCTGAGCAACCAGGATGCAAACTGGCACTGCAGTATGGACTGCTGGCACTGCAGGCAGCAGTTCCATTCACTATGTCACAACATCAGACCCAGGCAATGTTTTTCTCAGATATGAAAATCTGAACGCCTATACTGTAGATGACTTCCACAATGTATTTGGTGGGGGAAAGCCCAGGGCATGTCTGTTATAAAGTGAGACAGGACTCAAGAGGGTCTCATGAAATCACAGCATCAATTACAAGTGATGTGGTACTGGGCATGTTCCACAGGAGCAGTTCAGCATAGTTTAAATATTTTACTGATTTAAAAGACTTATTCTTTATTTGAAAAGCAGAATAACAGAGAGACACTCAGAGAAAGATCTTAAATCCTCTGGTTACCTTCCCAAATGGCTATCATGGATGGGGCTGGGTCATGTGGAAGCCAGAGCCCGGAACTCCATCTGGGGGTCTCCCACTGCTTGGAAGGGACTCAAATACTTGGGACATCCTCCACTGCCTTCCCAGGTACGTGAGCAGGGAACTGGCAGCAGCAGGGTAGCCCAGACTTGATTTGGTGCTCTGATATGGGATGCTTGCATCACAGGGGGCAGCCTAACCCAATGTGCCACAAGGTTTTCATTTTCACAAATGAATGTTGCATTTGCCAACCAAAATGAACACGTAAAATGGGATGTGAAAAGCTCACGTATTTCACACCAGTATCCTCTGTGCTTTATTTGGGGCATTTGCCTCATGCACTGGATCCCATCAAGTTTCCCGAAGTCAGCACCAGGAGAAGAGACCTGTGCAAACAGTATCTGATCTCACAGTGACTTCCTTTCTCTGACTGCAGGTGGTCTCAGGACCCAGTGGACATTGTACGTATTCTAGAATGCCTCACATGCTGAGGAACAACTGAAGGGATGAGACAGTGGGACTTTCCTGCCGGTTCTCTTCTGGAGACCCAACCTCATTCCAGCTTCCTGGTGGATTAAAAAGATTGGGGGTGTGGTAAAAAAAAAAAACCT
Source organism: Lepus europaeus (assembly GCF_033115175.1). Lineage (NCBI taxonomy): Eukaryota > Metazoa > Chordata > Mammalia > Lagomorpha > Leporidae > Lepus > Lepus europaeus. The sequence continues at coordinate 67,478,020 of NC_084844.1, forward strand.
GAAAGACTAGCACATAGCTACAGGCATCTAAGGCAGGCTCTGGAAATAGCTACATCATTCAGATGGTGGGGGTTTGTGTGACCAGGTATGGTGAGTTTTTATGAGTGAGCATGCATGTCTTTGAAAGTGCTTGGATGTGTATGTGTGTACATATTTCCCCCAGAAAATGTGTTCCCAAATGCACAGCTCAAGGTTCAATTCTCAAAAAACAAAAACAAAAAAGAACCTGATCACCCTCCGCACTTTATATAAGGGAGCTCATTCAACCCTCGCCCCACATGTGTCTGATGGTTAGGTCACAATTCCATGGCTTATCTGGACATGAAACATACTCCCAACATATGTGAAAAATATTTAATACTAATCAAAACAGTTTAAAATATATTTAGGGAGCTGGAAATGTCAACATGATTTGATCATCACACACTGTCTGCATACAATGTATTCTTATGCTATAATCCATAAAGATACCATTTATAATGGTAATGAAAACAATAAGATCAGGAGAAAAATTTTACCATAATGACTGGTGCTCACTTTTAAATGGTGGAATTTCAACATTTTTACATCATCTTTATTTACTTGTGTAGTACCTAGGGATTGGCAATAAATGAACATGTTGCTTTGCCTACAACTGAGTCCTTCTCCCAATAATGGTTGCTTTGAATTACGTTCAGAAGCTCATAGGAGAGATGACATATTCAAATACAATAAACAGATGTTGATCCCTGAGTAGTAGTGACCTTGGGAGACATCAAGACAACAGTAGCAGTTTAGCTCGGCTTCTCAATGGGCAGGAGTCATCATAGGACTCTTAGTGAAATACAGCAACCATGGTGGTATTGACCCCAAATAGTTCCCATGAATGCCTCGAGCTGGAAAGCTTAAGACTCTGTTTCTCAGGTCTTTCACGTTCTTTCCTTGGCCTTAACCATCACCCCATGCCCATGTCCACCAATGCTCCCTGATGCACCAATGTACTGACGGTCCTTTTAGTGCCCTTACAGGATGCATGGGAGGAGCTTCCTGGTGACACGGAGGAGAAAGAAACTCCAGAGTATACTGAGGTAAGGGCACCTGCCTACCTCTAAAATAGAAATGTTCCTTCCTTGGCTTCTTCCTTTCTCAACCATATGAAGAGAAGAAAAATCTGAACATGGATAGGGTCCATGATATACCCTGTGCATGGTGAGGGCAACTGAGAGGGAGAGTTTACACCAATTAGAGAGCTGACTTGGGACACAGTGACAAAATGACTGTCAGGACTGGACCATAGCAAGCTTTTCTCTGCAGCATTTCTAGTCTTTTGAAAAGAATTTTGTGACTTCCAACCACAGTGGACTGGAGAGACACGTCCCCCATGAAGAGCTCATGTCTGCTGGAATGAGTGTGATCGCACTGCTCACGTCTTTGGGTTCCCTCCAGACAACCACTCTTTCACACGGGGTTTCAGTGTCACCAAGGGCATTAAAGATGGGTACAAAGGGACACAGAGTGTTCAGACCCTCATGGTGCCATTTTCTAATTACAGGTGATCTCAATACGAACAGCAAGTGGTATGTATTCGGGAAGCACTTACTCCCTGTAGTATGAATAGTCCAGATGACAGCACAGATGGGACTATCTTGGGGGCTTTAGTGTGGAAGGCCACCTGATGCCCAATTCCTGCTATGACAGAGAACTAGGAGTGCAGTGGTAGGAAATTGTCTTCCTGATAAAGGGTAATGATCATTTTCTGGGGTCCCTGGAAGATACTGGCTTGTACACGGGGGTGGGCTTTATCTATGTGGGTACCCATGTGTTACAGTTCTGAGAGTATGAGTTTGGCAGTTTGTGTGTATTACCCTAGTTATGTTCCTCTGAAGCCACTATCAGTATCTCCATAAAAAAACAATCACAGAGGTATTGCTGCATGGTTACAGGAATATGTATGTAAAAAAAGAGTGGGGTTTCAGATGCAGGCTGGAAGCATCGTCATTCAGTGCACCAGAGAAAGTGAGACATTGAGAGGTGGTGCCGTCAGCTCCTCTCCCTCCCTGGAAGGCTTGAAGCTGTGGTCAATATCTGGCTGAAGGTCAGGTCTACAGAGCCCAGGAAGGGGCTAAGAGCACAGAGGAAGGGTCAGGGCCATGTTGAGCAATCCAGGGGAGGAATAGGCGAGACTCTCTGTGAACACTTACTGTCTGTGTTTGTGTCTCTCAAGATTGGGTCTTAACGACTATAACAGTGAGGATGAAGCCTCTTCAGGTAGGAGCAACACCCACAAAGACCAGAGGGTCAAATTAGGGCAATGCTTGGGTTATCCACTGCTTTGGACTCCTAAGAGGACATAGGAACTCAGGAGGAAAAAAGACATTGTATGTAGATGTCTGATTTGTTCTTTTTTATATTAATTATAGAGTAGGAAGAGGTTTTATGCCCATGGGATTGGAGCAATAGAAATTTTTTTATCTTGTATTTAATGAATATAAATTTCTGAAGTACTGCTTATGGATTACAATGGCTTCCCCCCCCATAACTTTCCTCCCACCCACAACCCTCCCCTTTCCCACTCGCTCTCCCCTTCCATTCACATCAAGATTCATTTTCAATTCTCTTTATATACAGAAGAACAATTTAGTATATATAAAGATTTCAACAGTTTGCCCTCACATAGCAACACAAAGTGAAAAAAATACTGTTGGAGTACTAGTTATAGCATTAAATAACAGTGTACAGCACATTAATGACAGAGATCCTACATTATATTTTTTTAAAAAATTGATTAATTTTCTATGTAATTTCCAATTTAACACCAAGGGTTTTTTTTTTCATTTTCAATTATCTTTATATACAGAAGATCGTTTCAGTATATACTAAGTAAAGATTTCATCAGTTTGCACCCACACATAAACACAAAGTGTAAAAATACTGTTTCAGTACTAGCTATATCATTACTTCACATTGGACAACCCATTAAGGACAGATCCCACATGGGACGTAAGTACACAGTGACTCTTGATGTTGATTTAACAATTTAACACTCTTGTTTATGGCGTCAGTAATCTCCCTAGGCTCTAGTCATGAGTTGCCAAGGCTATGGAAGACTTTAGGGTTCGCCGACTTCGATCTTATTCCGACAGGGTCATAGTCAAAGTGGAAGTTCTCTCCTCCCTTCAGAGAAAGGTACCTCCTACCTTGATGGCCCTGTTCTTTCCACTGGGATCACATTCGCTGAGATCCTTCATTTAGGTCTTCTTCTTTTTTTTTTTTTCAGAGTGTCTTGGCTTTCCATGCCTAAAATACTCTCATGGGCTCTTCAGCCAGATCCAAATGCCTTAAGGGCTGATTCTGAGGCCAGAGTGCTATTTAGGAAATCTGCCATTCTATGAGTCTGCTGTGTCTCCCCCTTCCCATGTTGGATCCTTCTCTCCCTTTTTGGTTTTATCAGTTAGTATTAGCAGACGCAATAGAAATTTTTAACTATGATTTCTTGCTTTACCATTTAAAACTTTACATTTTCCTTAATACTGACCACCCCTGGCTTTGCCATTGCAAAGATCAAATCCACAGCACTGCCTTAGAATTGAACACAAGAGATGTCTGAGTTTTGCACTGACCATTGTCTTCATCCATTTTTGGCCGCAACATAATACCTGAGACTCTGTAATTAATCAGGAACAGAAATTTCTTTCTTACAAGGTTGGCAGGTCAAAGAGCAAAGTGCCTCCATTGTGTCTCAGTAAGGGCTCCTTGTTTCATCCTCAGCTCACAGGGCAGAAGGCAGAAGAGCACCCATCACTCACACCCCCAGGGAGAGTTGAGTTAAAGAATACTTGTCTGGGCTGACTGGGAAGGCCCCAGCATCTTAGAGTTGTGAGGGCCAAGCATTACTCTGGGTTCATCTTGGCTTCCACATCTCATCCAAGTCGAGTGTTTGGAGTAGACTGTGTGACAGGCCATTATCCAGATGCTACTGGAGACACTGCATAGCTGTACAGGCTGCCCAGAGGATGTGTGTTAGGGGACTCTGACTGGACACACACATAGTCCTGCTGACCTCATCTCCTGGAATGCTCTGGTCTCAGTGGAGGGCCTCTGGGCAGCAGGACTGGGCATCACTGTTCTCCTCAGATACAGTGCTTCAAACACAGCCTGTTCCCCCCTCCAGTCATGTCTAGCACATTCCCTGTCCTCAGGCCTGCCAATGTCCTACTTCCCAGTCCTCCCACTGCTCAGAGAAACCCTAGCAAGTCCCATTTATTGATATGGCCAAGAATACACCTGCTGTGGACCCCCTGTTGCCTCCTTGGCCGACTACCAGAATTTGAACAAATTAAATTTCCTCTCCTCTTTGGGTCATCTTTTCAAGTGGGTCAGGGAACATGGGATTGTTGTGATGATTAAATATTTCCAAACTCCATGAGGTTACCCCAGACATATGGGGTTGGTCCTCATTACCTTCCCAAGGCCCAACAAGAGTCCATGACACTTGTTCCCCACCTAAGAAGTGACCTATAGATATATTGCTGTGCATGGCAATATGCTTTTTAAACATTTATTTACTTACTTGAAAGGCAGAGTTATAGACAGAGAGGGAAATACAGAGAGAAATCTTCCATCCACTGGCTCAGTCCCCATAGAACCTCAATGAGCAGGTTGGGCCAGGCTGAATCAGGAGTCCAAAACTCCATCAGAGTCTCCCAAACAGCTGTCAGGGCCCAAGCTTACACTGCTTTCTGAGGCACATTAGCAGGGAGCTGGATCAGAAGTGGAGGAGCAGGGACACCAACCAGTGATCCCATGGAGGGGTCCCCACAGGTGGTGCTTGAACCTGCTGCACCACAGTGCCAGCCCCAGGTGGCAGTATATCTTTATCTTGGCCTCCAGAGCTCCCATATCAAACAATAATGTGATTGGTAGATGACACGGACAAAGGAAATGCACAATAGTTATGAGACAAAATAGAGGAAGGGAAACATGAGGGATGGAAAACAATGAGCTGCATACATCGACCCAGTGGCTACCTATGGAGGAGCAAGGTGACACTTCTTAGGCACAGTGATGGGAATCTGAGGGCTGGAAGAAGAAGTCAAAGTTCAGATCCTCTCACTCATTACAGAGGTGAAGCCATCTAGGCCCTGGGATAGGGATATAGACATAGGGTCCCAAGGTTGGCCTACATCTTCCAACCAGCAGCAGGGATCCGAGTCCTCCCCTCAAGTCTAACCCTCCCCTTTCCTTCTCTGCTCTGGTACACAGGGAAGGCAACCTGGCAGAATCTGAAAGTTATCCTGGCAGCAGCAATCTAGGGGTGAGTTATTCCTCTTTCATTTTTTTCTGATTCTCTTGCTTTCCTGCTCACAAGCCCCTGGTCTCCCGTGTTCCCTCCTCTCCACAGTGGATGATTCACATCCTGAAGGACCTGGTGGCATCCAGGCAGTGGATGTCCTTGCACTGTGGATGCTGATCCAGTCTCTCTGCAGCCCTCCCCTCTCCCTTCATCAGCCTTGCCCTCACTCCTCACCCCCGGGCTGCACTATGAAATGGTGCTGAGGAACCCGACTGCCCACACAGGGAACTCAGCTGGGGACAGGCAGTCTGGGTCCCAGTCTCAATGGAGGGAGGACTCCAGGGAAGTCTGACTCTGGCCTCCATGCCCCCAGGACAGGGCTTTTCCTTAACGCCTGGTTCAGGAAACATACTTGTCTCCTTCCAGCTGTCCACATGTTCCCTTGACGTTAACTACCCTGAAAGTCTTCAGGACATGGAGGACCTCGATCAAGATCAGGAAATGTGAGTTAAGAACAGGTAGACGGGGGTCAGGGAAGTAACGGCACATGGACTCCATTGCTTCACATTCTTTGTGACACCTCAGGGAAGCCAACAAACTGGAGCCCAGAGGTGGAGAGGCTGCCATTGAGCCTAACCTGGAGAGTGATGAATGGATGTTCAGGATCCACACAGGTGAGTGAAAGATGCACCCTGAGGTGGTCCCAGGGACACATCCCCATTCCATGGCTGCCCCTAGGGCTCCCAGGCTGAGCCCCTAGTAGCTGCTTTCATCTGAAGGAAAGGCTGGAAGTGCTAGCAGGATTGGCATGCAAATGCCTTCGGAAGGGGATGTTAGTTGTGTTGTTTCTGTGGATATCCCCCAGAGCTGTTGAACATCTCCCACTACAGGGCACATCCCTACCTGCCCAGCCCAAAGTCAACAGGCAGCTTCACAGGTGTGGGGAGACACTAGGGGTTGTCCCTGACCTCCTCCAACTCAGGATGATTAGGAAGAGGGCGAGACAGAGGTACCTTTGGGTGTCTTTTCACACCAGGAAGAGAGCCCACTGTGTCCACTTTTGTATCCTTGTGGGTACCCATCCCATCCTGACACCAAATAGGAGCCAGCACAGAACACAAGAGCTCCAGGCCTTTTGGGGACCTCAGCCTCCTTTCTTAGAGGCTTTTTTACATGTTGATTGCTTTATTTTTCTGGGTATAAAATTTCCTATGTACCTGTCAAATTCAAACACTTGGGCTGATGCCATGGCTCAATAGGCTAATCCTCTGCCTGCAGCGCCAAGCACCCCGGGTTCTAGTTCCAGTTAGAGAGCTAGATTCTGTCTCGGTTGCTCCTCTTCCAGTCCAGCTCTCTGCTGTGGCCCGGGAGTGCAGCGGAGGATGGCCCAAGTTCTTGGGCCCTGCACCTGCATGGGAGACCACGAGGGAACACCTGGCTCCTGGCTTAGGATCAGCGTGGTGTGCCGGCAGCAGTGCACCGGCTGCAGCGGCCATTGAGGGGTGAACCAACGGCAAAGGAAGACCTTTCTCTCTGTCTCGCTCTCTCTCACTGTCCACTCTGCCTGTCAAAAAAAAAAAAAAAAAACCTAGGAGGCCCCAGCCCAGCCTCATCCTTGTCCTCCCCACTGACCTCTGATCCTGTGTCTTTCTTGCAGACATCTTTAGCTGCTCAGAAGTCTGCAGTGTGGAGTCCTGGCAATCAGAGGAGCTGGAGTTTCCCACGCCGTCGGAAACTTGAACTACACAGGAGGAGACACAACATCAGCCACATCCCTCCTCACCAGTCCTCTGCGAGCTTTATATTAAATTCTTTCACCTAGTACTAGTTGATCTTCACATGCTTTTCTGTAAAATAAATACATCATAAGAAAACACTTTAAGGCCGGCGCCGTGGCTTAACAGGCTAATCCTCCGCCTTACGGCGCCGGCACACCGGGTTCTAGTCCCGGTTGGGGTGCCGGATTCTATCCCGGTTGCCCCTCTTCCAGGCCAGCTCTCTGCTATGGCCCAGGAAGGCAGTGGAGGATGGCCCAAGTCCTTGGGCCCTGCACCCGCATGGGAGACCAGGAGAAGCACCTGGCTCCTGGCTTCAGATCAGCACAGTGCACCCGCCGCAGCGCGCAGGCCACAGCAGCCATTGGAGGGTGAACCAACGGCAAAAAGGAAGACCTTTCTCTGTCTCTCTCTCTCTCTCACTATCCACTCTGCCTGTCAAAAAAAAAAAAAAGTCCGGCGCCGTGGCTTAACAGGCTAATCCTCCGCCTTGCGGCGCTGGCACACTGGGTTCTAGTCCCGGTTGGGGCGCCGGATTCTATCCCGGTTGCCCCTCTTCCAGGCCAGCTCTCTGCTATGGCCCGGGAAGGCAGTGGAGGATGGCCCAAGTCCTTGGGCCCTGCACCCGCAAGGGAGACCAGGAGAAGCACCTGGCTCCTGGCTTCAGATCAGCGCGATGCGCCAGCCGCAGTGGCCATTAGAGGGTGAACTAACGGCAAAAAGGAAGACCTTTCTCTCTGTCTCTCTCACTATCCACTCTGCCTGTCAAAAAAAAAAAGAAAAACAACTCTGACTTTCAAATAAATAAATAATCTTATATAAAAAAAAGAAAACACCTTTAGCAAAGGCAGAACTTAAAATGATCAGAGAGCAGTCACCCTAGTGAGTACCACCATCATCACTCCCTCGAGAGGAATCTCATTTGGTCTTCCCTGAACAAAGTCACTGCCAGGTTGGCTGTTTCAATCTGTCCTTACAGTAATGACTTTCTAGGGTTTTTGTCTCACATCTGTTCCTTCCTCTGGAAGGGATCATGGGGTCCATCTCACCCAAGATCTCTCACAAAGTCTTGGATGCCAATGTTATTTTTCACCTAATGGCAGCTTGGATGGCACAAAGTTCCTGTCTCTTCTTGAGCATCTTAAATATAGTCTTCTTTTTCCTCCCAACCCAGACCAGCTGGATCATTTTCATTCCCTTCTATGTTACTCATCCCTGTATTCTAGATCTCTGAATATTTTTCATATAATTCCCAGATTTTACTAGACTATAAATGACTTCACTCACTCAAAGTATGACCCAGTTTTCTGTGAAGGAGGAGTTTGAGAGCATATTGTCATTTTCGGAAACAGTCTGAATTACAATTATTAGCTTTAGATCATTGCATTGGTTTTTCCTCTTCCAGCAATCTCATTCATACATATGCAGGTATTCAACTTCTGGTATTCCTCTCTCATCTTCTGAAATCTTTGGTCAAGCTCCTGTATATTTCCTCTCTCACCTTCTGTTTCCTGAAAGGCACGGATCTGTTTGTGCTTCTTCTGGTTTGCATTTCATGAGTGATGTTAGTTTTTCCTGTTTTCCTCCTTCTTTCCTGAGTCTGCCCATTCATGTCTGAGCTTCCCTGATTCTTAGTATCATGTCATTCCATGCTTGGTATCATTGTCTCAACCATGTCTCCTCATCCTGAAAACTACCCCGCTGAGAACACAAATTACACAAAGATGGAAGTATTTTCCTGTATCAGAGAGTACTTTCTCTCTCTTTATTACTGATTCCTCCCTCTAGTACTTTTGTATGGGGATGGGCATATTGCCACCAAGATTCTGGTTTTGTTCCTTTTAATAGAAAATTTGGTTTTGAGAATTCTGCATGAGCAGTAGGATTCAGAAAGACTTGTCTTACTTCACATAGCTTCCCTCAGTTGCTTTTGTGCAGTTCTGAAAAACATGACACCTGATTTCTTGGCTCTGCAATTTACCATTATTCCATATGAGATTCCCCTCTGAAAACCCATTTTTCAACTTAACCGGATTATTGCTGCTCCATAGGAAGGCCTGTATATAAGGAAACAATGGCCCCCAACTTTGCAAATCTAGATTCATAAAATCCCTTTCTATGAAGAGTCAGTATCAGAATCTCTGAGATTATGCAGTTACTTTCTAAGATGTCTACAAAATTCTTTTCTCTGAGTGACTGGTTAGCCTGTCTTTATCGGTCACCATTTCATTCATAGGATCATTAAGCTTTAGGTTTTTTTTTGGTTTCTTTGAATCACAAAATTTAGGATTTTTTTATTTATATTTGTGACATTTGAGTTTAGAATTAGTAATTTTCACTTACTTTTACATCAGTCTTATTTCAGAAAAATTTGGTTTCAGTTACCAAAATGTTTTTTAGTTAGTTAGTTTTAGTTAGTGAGTTCTATGCATTTTGAATCCCTTAGACTATCAAACAGGTACACACAAGATCAGGTTCACCTAGGTCCACAACTCCAGCAGAAATCAGTTTTGCCAAGTTCAAGCATAAACAGCTGGCTTACCACAATCTATTGTGTTTGACACAGAATGGCAAGGATCATCCTTACTGATTTGCCCTTGTTGTCCTTAAATGCACTACCTTGGAAATAAACTCTCAAAGCAAAAGTACTCTCTGAATTTTCTTTGTTGATACATAAAAATTAATGTACAAGAAAAAAAAAACTGTCATCATATAATGTCATGAATCCAATTCCTGAGCAATTATAGATTTACACACACACAACAGAACACACACACACTACAGGATGGGTGGCTTGGAAAATAAAATGATGATCTTATACTCACAAACCAGGAGTTCATGAATAAACTCTGGCTCCCTGTAGCCTGGGGATGTTCTACTACTCACTGTCCAGGGACACCCATTGGTGGAATGGCTGAGCGAGGCCCACAGCTGCATCTTTCTTTTTCAAGATTTATTTATTTATTTGAAAGGCAGAGTCAGAGAGAGTGAGAAAGACACACACACACACACACAGAGAGAGAGAGAGAGAGAGAGAGAGAGAGAGAGAGAGAGAGAGATCCTCCATCTACTGGTGGTTCACTCTCCAAATGGCCATAACAGCTGGGATTGGGTCAGGCCAAAGGCAGAAGCCAGGAGCTTCATCTGGATCTCCCACATTGGTGCAGGGGCCAAGGCACTTGGGCCATCTTCCACTGCTTTTCCAGGTGCATTAGCAAGGTGCTGGATGGGAGGTGGAGCAGCTGGTCATAAACTGGCGGCTATATGGGATACCGGCATTGCAGGTGGCAGTATAACCTGCTGTGCCACAACACTGACCCCCACAGCTGCATCTTAACCCTGCCCCCCAACACACAAACACATCCACATGGCATCACTTGTTAGCAAAAGACAAGATTAATATCATACAAGCTCTTCAAGCCTCTGACACCCTACGAGCATGCACAGGTGATCTCTCCCCAAACTGTCCAGGCACCGGTTGGCAGGATTCATGGATGGCCTGGTGTGCACCTGTGACTTCAGAAACACAGGCATGGCATGCAGAGGAGGCACTGGGCTGGCCTCCTGATGCACTTGTGCATGGTGCAGACAGTTCAGAGGCAGCAAGTCTAAAAGGGATAACAGTGGATGGAACAGGAGCTACAGCCCTAGACACAGTGAGCAGGAGGCTAGAGAAGTAACTCCTGGAAACCACTCCTGTTAAGCCTCATATGCTTGGAGGGGCATTATGGACCTGTGGCTGATTTACTGGCTATTCGAATGGGACATGTGGGAGACAACAAACCCCCACACCAGAGGCTAAGGATAAAGCATGAAAAACCAGGTAGAAGCACAAGGATGGGTCTAATAAAGGACCTTCTGCTGGTGAGTGGGTTATCTCCCTTGTTGGAAGGCACAGGGATGTGAACTGTCTATGCATTAGGAGATAGGGACAGAGTGAGCATCTAGATCAGCCATGAGTCCCCGGATCTCATGTCAATGAGATTTCCGATGACTCCTGGTTCATCAATGGGAATTTGAGTGCTGCAAGGGATATGTTGCAAAAGTAACCTTTTTGGACACATTCCTCCCTTGATGTATTTAAGGAAATGTGTGAAAGTACTGAATGAATGCTTAAAGATACATATAGAACTTCATAAATACCTCTACACTTTGAAAAATAAAATTTTGGGGCTCACTATTGTGTAGTAGGTAAAGTTGCTGCCTGTAGTGCCCGCATCCCATATGGATGCCAGTTCAAGTCCCGGCTGCTCCACTTTTTTTATATATTTATTTATTTATTTGATAGGCAGAGTTACAGAGAGGCATAGGCATAGGTATAGGCATAGGCAGAGAGAGAGTGAGAGAGAGAGAGAGAATCTTCCATCTTGGGCCATCTTCCACTGATTTCCCAGGCCATAGTAGGAAGCTGGATCAGAAGTGAAGCAGCCAGGTCTTGAACAGGCACCTATATGGGATGCAGGTACTACAAGAGGTGACTTTAACCACTATGCCACAGCATCAGCCCCTGCTCCACTTCTTATGTAGCTCCCTATTAATGTGCCTGGGAAAGCAGCAGAAAATGGCCCAAGTGCTTGGGCCCCTACACCCTCGTGGAAGACCTGGATGAAACTTCTGGCTTCTGGCTTCTATCTGGCCCAGCCCTGGCTGTTGCGGCCACCACGGGAGTGAAACAGAGGATGAAGATTTCTCTCTCTCTCTCTCTCTTTCTCTCTCTCTCTCTCCTCGCTCTAGCACTGCCTTTCAAATAAATAAATAAATCTTTTTCAATAAAGAAAAAGAAAGTTGTTTTTTACTTGTAAAGTTGAATCCTTCCTTCCAGGACGCTTCCCTCTCAAAGGAAGGAGGAAGTCAGGACTACCTTTAATTTACAAATGTGCACATCACAAATACATAAAACATGTATCCTAGAAATAAATACAGATAGAAACCAATCCGTAACACCCACATACCTGACATTCACAACACACTGGGCTTACAAAACTAATATACACAGCCCCAAAGAGCTCATACAGAATTGGACACACACACTCAAGCTCTTCACAGAGGGGCCACTGAGCCCTCCTCTTCTGTGCTGGAAAGCATGGGGGTCAGAAACACCCAGAGAGACCCTTGCTAATAGTTCCATTGACCACGAGATGACACCAGTCACCACGGACATGTCAGTGCATCAGCCCTGAAACCAGGGACTTCAACATTAGTGGAGAGTTGGCCACTCTTTTCCAGATTTTGAAAACTTGTGGCACTTAAAGACTCCCGGGTCCACAAGGATAGGTGAAGCCTGGCCTCTCCCCCTAATCTGTGTTTCTGCAGAGGTTATCTTGTAGGTAGTAAACCTAGGCACTTGTCAGATGGCATGAGGCTGAAGGGATGGTCCTGTCACAGTGCAACCAAAATGGGGTTGTTTGGGGACTTCTCAGAGACCAGGAAATGGCACAGGCCTGAAGGCTACACACTCTGGGAAAGCCAGCTCTGGCCAAAGCAGCATGTCCTAGAGAGACTGCCCAGGAGAACTGCAGGACCAGCTCACTGACTCTCTTGGAAACACCTGGAGTCCACATGCTGTACACCTCCCACACCTGAGGCACTCAGGACCCATGGCTGACAACACTCTTTACTGACAACACTCCCATGTGACAGATACCCCTCACCAGGTCACAGGCTGGATGTCTGGTCTGAAAGCCAAGGTGGATGCATAAGGAGACTGTCTATTTTAGGGCCCACTAATTCTAGGCCAAGACACTTAGAAAAACTGTTAGATGTGTATGCACATATATGTTGCCCATGGACATAGCCAGAAGACAGGAGCAAGGTGATGGGTCATCCCCCGTCCCCAGTCCCCAGGCCATTAATGTTTCCAGGAGTCCCTTGCTTCTACATTGACAGGTGGAAACCCATATCGTATCCACAACAAAAGTTAAAACAGACAAATACGCATTACACACACATCTGTAAGTGTGTGCATGTATTGAACAAACTGCGGAGGAAGTGTACATAACTGTGTATGAACAGGTTCCTTTAACTGTGGAGCTATATGGGATAATCTGACATTGCAGAAGGGAGGAATTTACTATGGCCGTTATTTCTAGAGCTGTATATACTCAAAAATACATGCAAACATATATGTTTCCAAAGTGAGTAACAGAGAAATAAATACATGAGTGTTAAATCCATGAGTTTGTAACAAGACAATGTACATATACAAATAACTACACATACAACACTAGGAAGGACACACATTCTGACACACACAGACACATAGACACACATATAGTCTATATAATCTAATTGTCCAGGCATTGGGCCCTCCACGTCTCACTGGCAAGCTTGGGGCATAACACACCTGGAGGTCCTTCACTGTCCATTCCAGGGCCCCTTAGTGTACACCAAACCCCAGGGCCTTTTCATCAAAACAGCCCTGACAACAGGGATCTGAATGTTGGTGGAAAGATGGCCACTCTTTCCACCAAAAGAAAAACACATCCTTTGAATCAGCCGAGTGACTCAGATGCCAACAGAACTGAAGCTAGCCCTCTCTGTGGAGAATTTTTTCACACAGAGAGCTATGTTCTGACTTGGAGGTAGTCCATGAAGACCTGAGTTCTGGTGACATAAGGCTGTGGCACAGGTCTGCCAAGTGAGAGTGCCCTGAGGATACCTTGGGACTTCAGAGGGTCTCCTTGGATGTTTATGGCCCCCACACTCTCGTACAGGAAGGGAGATAGTCAGCCAAGGGCTCCTATGACCTCAACCCAAGCAGGGTTGTACATTTCTGGCCCATGATTGGCAGGTTCTGTTCTGTATGGTATTCATAGCTAAAATAGTGCTCTTGTAGAAATCCTGGCCTATATACACTTATGAAAATGTACATAAACATTGAACAAACTCTTAAAGATATATACTTAACTGTCTGATTACCTGTACCACTCTATAAACATACAGAAAATGGTTCCTTTACCTGTATTCTTGCAACCAGGATGCTTCCACTCCCTAGGAGAAAAGAATGCATTAACATCATTATTTCTACAAATGTATGCAAACACAAATATATACAAACATGTACATCACAGGAATAAGTAAAATAGAAAAACATCTGATCCCACATGCATGAGAGTATAACAAGAAAGTGTATATATACAAATTAGTTAGATATACAGCAAAGCACACACAAACACACACACACACATTTACTTCCTTTGTCTAGAGGCCATTTGGCCCTCCCCTCCAGTATTGGCAATATTGAGGGCATACACAGGAAATCCCTTCACTGCCATGTCCATGGGTCCATGGCAACACCAATCACTAGGGACATGTCACTGAACTACCTATGGCAACAGGTAGCCCATTAGGGAGCTGAACGCTCTTTCCAAAGATGTCCACCAGAAGGAAAACCCATCTTTTAGTTAAGTCCGAGCTTAGACTCTCAACTGCTTAGAGTCAGAGCTTAGAATCTCAACCAATGGATCTGGCAGCAGCTGATCTCTAAGAACATTCCCTCACACTGTGCTCTCAGTTCACCACGGAGACAGTACACATACATGGCATCAGGCTGTATGGACAACCCTACCAGGAATGGACTTCAAGGAGGATGTTTGGGGACTTACAGAAGCCAGGCCCAGACCCTGAACACTATGCCCTATTACAGATCTGGCTCTACCTATAACTCCCTTGTCCTAGAGGCCAATGTAGCTACCTGGAGGACGGGCTCACTGACTCGTTGAGAAACAACTAGAAACCATGTGCCTTAGGCCTCCCACACTGAAAACCCAGGACTCCCAGCACCAGCGTGATCCTGGCATTCCTGATTGGAGAAAGGCTTTCAGGAATAAAACAAAGCCTAGAGGACAAAAGGGAAATGACAAATGACCACGACCACTTGAAGTTTAAACATAACACAGAAGCAGCGTGAAAACAGCCAGCGCTATGGGGACCATCTGTGCGAATGCGCATACACAGAGGATGCTGCCTGCCCAGTAAGTGGTGCCCTAGAAACACGTGTAATTTCTGGGCTTCTTTAAAGAAATGTTTAAAAGATACTGGTTTCAGCATTACCTACTATAATGAAAAAATCTGCTCTCTCTTTCTTGATCTCTCTTGCCCTCTCCTCCAGCCTGTCGGGTTTCCCCCACCTGACAATAAACATTTTCCCTTACTCTCTCGTGTTTGGTGTGTTTTGTGGTGACCTTTCATTGGCTCCAAAACCTGGGGCCAGACTCTGCCCTCAACCTTGGTTTCCTCTCGGGGATGTGAGCTGCTTTGGGATCCTGGATTTCTTTCAACCACAAAACCCAGCGCCCACATGGTATGCCAGCACCACAGGCGGAGGATTAACCAAATGAGCCACAGCACCGGCCCTAGGGTCATTTATTTCATTAAGAGCTAGTATAGTAATAATTTGTGTTATTTGAGAAGTTTTTGCCTCAGAACAAGAAGTCTCAGTAATTTAACTGTCACAAACTTGAATACTACACAGTGCTCACATCACATCACACACTTGAAGAGCCAGCTTATGTAAAATCCTAAATTAACAACAGAAGGAATCCTGCAGGCGTTATGACAGTAGGCTAAGCCTCTGCCTGCTATGCTGGCATCCCATATGGGTGTCAGTTCATATCCTGGCTGCTCCTCTTTTGACCCAGCTTTCTGCTTCTGGTCTTGGAAAGCAGTAGAAGATAGCCCAAATGCTTCAGCCCTGCACCCTCATGGGAGACCCCAAGAAAGCTCCTGGCTCCTGGCTTCTCGCCAGCCCAGCTCCAGCTGTTGCAGCCATTTGGGGACTGAATCAATGGATGGAAGGCACTTCTCTGTCTCTCCCTCTGTCTATAACTCTGCCTCTCAAATAAATAAATAAATAAATAAATAAATAAAATCTTTAGAAAAAATAATTTAAAAAACAACAAAGGAAGGATCAAACACCTTACAACCCTTCCCTGATTAAAAAAAAATAAGTAAAAATATTACATAACTTTGTCAAGGTTAATTTATAGATTGAAATATTTCAGATCTTTATGGCATATCCACTTCAACTAGCATTCCAAGATGCTACGTCATCCATTACAGAAGAACTACACCCTCATGACTCCACCCTACTAATCTTATTCTTAGCTAGCTCTTGAGTTCTTCACATTGTTTCACCTATGTTGACAACTAAAGATGCCCAAGAAGAAACAGTGTTGTCTTTTATTATTTATTATTATTACTCAAATCTTAATTGCCCATTCATAATTACAAATTCTATACATAGGATAGATGAAATTAACAACTCTTAACCATAAAAGATACAGGACACCAACAATACTGAAGCTGTGAATATATAGATATGATGATTTAAACTCTGGCTCTTATATAATTCCACAGAAGATTTGAAACCAGGAGAATTATTACTGCATACAGTGGATAACAGAGTTGTCATACCTATAGAAATACCAATCCATACATTACTTTCATCTGAAGATGGCTTACACTCAGAAGCTGACACACAGTTTGATCTAAAAACAAATCCCATCCCAAGATGCTTGCGTGAAGCAACCTTCACATCTACTCCACTTGGTTGATATTATGACAATGCTCTGATGTGTGTGGGTCCAACCACATCTCCATGTCTTTGAACTAGCAACACTAAAACACTTTGAAAAATGACAAATATCTGTTATGTCATTATGAATCTAACTAGCATCAGTTTAATACTGAAAGCAAAAATATTTCTGTAATGAAATGCCACAATTAGACTCACCAATATAATTAATATGATCTCAATAAAATTAGCACTTTATTTCTCCAGCTAAAATTCTCTAACTACACTTAACCCTCAAACCCACACCAAAATACATTGAATCACCAAGACGAAATCCCATGAGAAACAGAAGGAAGGTGTGCTCACCTTTTTCATTACCCCTACAATAGCAGGATTACACACTGTAATTATCATCTTCTCCCCTAATATTTTAATCCCATCTCCCAACTGCCTGGTCAACAATCAATTCATCTACCTTCAACAGTGATTGGTGCAATTCATGCTTAAACAAATAACCATTCACATCACTGAAAGAAGAACCTGGTCTCTAATACTACTCTCATTCGTATTCTGTGATTCAACAAATCAGCTACGACAGTTACCTTGTACGGCTCACACAGCCCAATTATCAGTTGTTAAGACTAGCTGTCACGCCTTGAGCAGAAGCAGTAATTACTGGCCTCTGCCATAAAACAAAAGCATCATTAGCCACTTCCTGCCTCAAGATGCACCTGCCTCATTTATTCCTTTGATAGTAATTATTGAAACTATCAACCTCTTTATAATCTCTTCACTTACTCATACATTTTATTGGTGGAGCCTCTTTAGTCTTGACATGCATCAGTTCTGCAACAGCTATAATCAGATTTATTCTTATTCTAGCTGTTCTTTAATTCACTGTAACCCAATCCAAGTGCCCATATTTCTACTTTCATGGTTAATGACCCACCAAACTCAGGCTATCATACAGTTAACCCCAGCCCCTGGCCATAAACAAAGACATTGTCAGCGCTATTGCTTTAAGAATTTACTTATTTATTTATTTATTTACTTATTTATTTATTTATTTGAGAGATAGAGTAACCAACGGAGAGAGGGAGAGACAGAGAGAAAGGTCTTCCATCGGCTGGTTCACTCCTAAATGGCAATAGCCAGAACTGGGCCAATTCGAAGCCAAGAGCTTCTTCTGGGTCTCCCACATGGGTGCAAGGGCTCAAGCGCTTAGACCATCTTCCACTGTTTTCCCAGGCCAGAATCAAAGAGCTGGATTGGAAGTGGAGCAGCCAGGACATGAACTGGCACCCATATGTGATGCCAGCATTGCAGGTGGAGGCTTAGCCTGCTACACCACAAAACCCCTTGTCAGCTCTGTTTCTAACATACAGCTAGTGATAGGTTTCCATTTTAATTCTTTTACTCTATCATTCCTGGCCTAGGAACTAATACACTAACAATATACCAAGGATGATGATATTTGTCTGAGAGCATACAACTAGGGGCCAGGATTATGATATGAAATTATCTTTTTCATTCTATCAGGAGTTTTTTTCCTCTGCTGGATTCTTCTATCCATTCTCTGCCTCTTGGCTAGTCCTAAAGCAAAGGGGCTGCTACCTACCAACAGGCATCTGTGCCCTAAAGCTACTAGAATTGTGTCTAACAATCAGAATTATTAGCCTCAGGAGTATAAATTATCCAAGCTCACCATAGTTTCATAGAAGAAACCAAAAATACCATACAAATTCCACTAATCAATCAAACTTGGAGCTGATTTTACAAGTCTACAAACTTCAAATATTTCAACATATCCTTTACCATCTCTGAGGCTGTGGATGGTTCAACACTCTTTACAGCCACAGGATTGCACAGCCTATTTGTAATCATAAATCTTACTTTCTCACCTTATAACAATTAAAATTTCACTTGATATCAAACCATCATTTTGGCATTGAAACTGATGCCTGACATAATTTGTGGACATAGTCTGATTATTCTTACACATCTCTTTAAAAGAAAAAGATTTATGTATTTATTTGAAAGTCAGAGTTACAGAGAGAGAGAGAGAGAGAGAGAGAGAGAGAGAGAGAGAGGTGTTCCATCCACTGGTTCACTCCCCAGTTGGCCACAATGGCTAGAGCTGCACCAATCCAAAGCCAGGAGCCAGAACCTTCTTCCAGGTCTCCCATGTGGGTGCATGGGCCCAACAACTTGTGCTGTCTTCCACTGCCTTCCCAGGCCACTGCAGAGAGGCTGCAACAGAAGTGGAGCAGCCAGAACTTGAACCAGCGCCCATATGGGAATCTGGCACTGCAGGCGGCGGCTTTACCCGCTATGCCACAGCACCGGCCCTGACACATCTCCCTTCACTTATGAGGATCATATTCTTTTAATGTTAACTACTGCTACTGGCTTCCAATGTATTATCTTCAGTTTTTTGGTTTTTGGTTTTTTTTTTTTTTTGACAGGCAGAGTGGACAGTGAGAGAGAGAGACAGAGAAAAAGGTCTTTTGCCATTGGTTCACCCTCCAATGGCCGCTGCGGCCAGTGCGCTGCGGCTGGCACACCGCGCTGATCCAAAGGCAGGAGCCAGGTGCTTATCCTGGTCTCCCATGGGGTGCAGGGCCCAAGCACTTGGTCCATCCTCCACTGCACTCCCGGGCCACAGCAGAGAGCTGGCCTGGAAGAGGGGCAACAGCGACAGAATCCAGCACCCAGACCAGGACTAGAACCTGGTGTGCCAGCGCCACAAGGCGGAGGATTATCCTATTGAGCCGTGGCACCGGCCTATCTTCAGTTTTAACCTGAAAAAGAATAATCAACCTTACTCTCTCCCTGACAATCAATATATCTTTAGTGCTATTTCTTGGGACCACCATAATCTGGTTGCTGTAATTAAATATCTACATAGAAAAATAAAGTCCATACAACATATAGATTTGATCCTATAGCATCGGCCCAGCTACTACTCTCCATAAATTCTCTTTTAGCCATTACAGCCTTTGTATTCAGCTTAGATATTACCATCTTCTCCTGTCATGAGTATCCAAATAAAAAACCCAACACTTACACTTACCATAGCACTAATTATAATTTCCATTTTAGCCCTAGGTATAGCCTATTAATGAATTCAAAAAGGACTAGAATGAGTATAATCATTAAAATAAATTTTTCAATCCATTAGGTTAAGGTATTCTATTATCATCAATATGCCTTCAAATCTGTATAAATATTTTAGCATATATTGCATCCTTACTAGGAATACTATCAGTATACTGATATATGGTCACTGCTCTGTTTTATAAGGCACAATATTATATCCATTCACTTTAGGAATCCTTGTAATCCTGAATGCTCATTTTATCATATCATGTATATTCATTGCCTCCTAGTATTTGTAGCCTATGAAGCCACTGTGGGCCACAGTTAATAGCATCCAACACTTATGGTCAGATAATGTACAAACTTAACCCCTCTCCTACGAATTATGTAACTTACAATTACACTTATTCCCATAACAATGTACTCAAAAACATCATACTCTGAATCAACAAAAACACGGAGCTTATACACTACCTCATAATCCTATTTATTATAAATAAACCTATTGTAAAATAAGCAGTCTCTCACCAGCTTCTTCTCTGACCCTCCTGCTGATACCACCTCACAGCTTCCCTTAATAATCCTAGTGAGTATCCCCTTTCTAAAGGACCACTTCCATGAATGAAAGCTATATTTAAATATTAATCTATAGTTATTCTTAATTATGACATTCACAGGCACAGAAGTAATTTTGTTCTAAATACTTTTCATCAACAGTAATTTCAACCCAAGTAACTATTACCCACTGAGGAAACTAAATAGCATTTAAATGGAAACCTATGCATAATAACTTTGATAGTAAAAAGCAAAAATGTCCCTATATGGTCTTCACCTATGATTACCAGAAGCCCATGTAGAGGCCACTATTGCCAGATCAATATGCCTTGCAGTCATACTGTTAAAACTAGGAGGCGCCGGCGCTGTGGCTCAACAGGCTAATCCTCCACCTTGCAGCACTGGCACACCGGGTTCTAGTCCCAGTTGGGGCGCCGGATTCTATCCCGGTTGCCCCTCTTCCAGGCCAGCTCTCTGCTATGGCCCGGGAAGGCAGTGGAGGATGGCCCAAGTCCTTGGGCCCTGCACCCGCATGGGAGACCAGGAGAAGCACCTGGCTCCTGGCTTCGGATCAGCGCAATGCACCAGCCACAGCGGCCATTGGAGGGTGAACCAACGGCAAAAAGGAAGACCTTTCTCTCTGTCTCTCTCTCTCACTATCCACTCTGCCTGTAAAAAAAAAAAAAAAAAAACCTAGGAGGCTACGGCGTAACATGAGTCACTACAATCTTAAATCCCTTAAACAGAGCAGAGAGCCTTTTCACTTCCTAGAGGATCCCTATGAGGAAATTCATAACAAGCACCATCTCGCTCTGTCAAACACATCTAGAATCACTAACCACTTGTTCATTAGTGAGCCACATTAACACTGGTGATTGTGAGAGTTTTTATTCAAACATCATGAAGATTTACAGGAGCTACAGCTCTAACACTGGCCCATGGCCTAATATCAGCAATATTATTTTGTCTTGCAAACTCTATTCACAGGCAAACTTCACTATTTTCCCAAGGACTACAAAACAGTTTCACCTCTAGCAGCAGCATGATGAACCCTGGCAAACCTAACTAACTCGGCCTCAGCGCCAATCATGAATTTAATCAGGTGGCTGTTCACAATAATGGCATCATTCTCATGGTCCAAACCTACTACCATCCTAACAGAGTCTAACCTGTGAATTAACACTATACATTGGATCTGCTTACTAATCACAACACAACAAGGAAAACTTCCATATTATATCAATAATATCCCTCTTTCATTCACACAAGGAAATCACTCATATCCATCACCTTCTTTCCCATCAGTTCTAAAATCATTTCACGAAACATGCACTGTAACAGAGTTTAAAGACAACATTAGGGCCGGCGCCGTGGCTCAACAGGCTAATCCTCCGCCTAGCGGCGCCGGCACACCGGGTTCTAGTCCCGGTTGGGGCGCCGGATTCTGTCCCGGTTGCCCCTCTTCCAGGCCAGCTCTCTGCTATGGCCCAGGAGTACAGTGGAGGATGGCCCAAGTGCTTGGGCCCTGCACCCCATGGGAGACCAGGAGAAGCACCTGGCTCCTGCCATCGGATCAGCGAGGTGTGCCAGCAGCAGCGCGCCAGCAGCAGCGCGCCAGCCGCAGCGGCCATTGGAGGGTGAACCAATGGCAAAAGGAAGA
The DNA here is from genome assembly GCF_033115175.1 of Lepus europaeus. Taxonomy (NCBI): domain Eukaryota; kingdom Metazoa; phylum Chordata; class Mammalia; order Lagomorpha; family Leporidae; genus Lepus; species Lepus europaeus. The sequence continues at coordinate 67,499,895 of NC_084844.1, forward strand.
CCTTTTTCTCTGTCTCTCTCTCTCTCACTATCCACTCTGTCAAAAATAAATAAATAAATAAATAAATAAAAACAAATTTCAAAAAAGACAATATTAGCTTATGAAGGTAAAAACAGAACCTTAAGTCTCCTTATTCACTGAGGAAGTATGCAAAAACGGCTAACATGCTCAGAAACATAATAATATGCCTTTCTTAAGCTATAAAGGGTAGAAATAACCCATTGGTTTTAGGAACCAAGAAATTATTGTAGCTCCAAATAAAATAATTATTTTCGCCCTCTATAACACTGTCACTACTTTCACTTCACCAATTATAACAACTGTCCCATATTTATAAGGAGATTGGTGCTTTAAACCTCTAATGTACCTTATTTATTTATTTAATTTTACTTGAGAAACAGAGCCACACTTCACATCTGCTGGCTCACAACCCACGTGTGTGGAGCCGAAAATTCCATCAGGGTCTACCACGTGGGCAGCAGCCGCTCAATGACACGATCCATCCGTCACTGCTGTTTGCCAAGCTATGCATTAGTGGGCAGAGCCGGAAGCCAGAGCCGGGTCTCAAACTCGGGTACTCCAATATGAGACATGGACCTCAGAACCAGCATCGGAACCTCTCGTCTAAACACCTGACCTGCACTGCGGGTAACTGACGAATGCACCTTGCGTGATGTATATTTAAAACTCAGGGTATACATAGGGTTCCATACAATCTGATCTGCGTCCTCAGGGGTCGCCTGGGGGTCCTGGAATGTGCCCTCCGCAGAGAGGGGAGGGCGGCTGGGATTTGTTACCCTGAAGTGAAAACGAGTCCGAAGTAGAGCCGTGAACCCCGGACACAACACCAGACACACCCGAAGGCGAGGATTCTCAGCACGGGGCGGGCATCGTGACCCCCACCCCACCCCGCTCCACGGAAGAACGAGGCCCAGCGGGGTCCCCCACCATCCGCCCCGGGGGCGCCTCCTCCCGGATCCTCCTGACCCCTCAGTGTGCACGCCCCGCGGGCACCGCCCGGACCCCGGGGCGGCCGCCCCGCTCCCTCCTCAGAGGCCGAGGCCGCCCGGCGCCGTCTCCACAGGCGCCCTGCCCGGCCGGGGCTGCGCCGAGAGGAGCCACGCGGACGCCGGCACGACGCACGCACGCCCGGGGCCCTCGCTCTCCCTTCCCGGCTCCCGCTCCGGACGGCGTCAGGGCCGACGGCGCCGCTCCGGCCGCGGACACCGGGACTCGCCAGGCCTGAGGAGCCGGGAGGACGGCGCCGCGCGGACGCGGGAAAGCTCTGGGGCCCTGGGCCGCACCTGCGCCCTCACCTGGCGCACGACCGCGGGCCGCCCTTCCTGCCGGCCACACCCGCTGCCGCTCGCTCGCCGCCCTGTCCGGGGTCGGGGCTGGGGATCCGGACGGCCCTCGGGCTGTAACTGAAAACAGCACCGAGTAGACAAAACGGCCGTTGCAACGCTAAGTAGCCTATTTATAGACTCACTATTCAAATGACGGCTCAGAGAGGGAGTCGGATTGGATGGAACGAAACAGTACCAACCAATCAGAAAGCAAAGATCGCGCCTATGCAAATATGGACCATCGCTGGTCTGCTCTGCTGCCCCTTGTGGCCAAGTGCAGAAATGCAGCGCTGAGCCCCTTGCGCCTGCGCCTTGTGGCCACCAGAGTCCTGCTCGCAGGTGCTGGCCCTTCCAGTAGAGTGCTGTGCAGAATCTTGCTGTCAGCATCACTGAGGATGTGCTGCCTTTCAAAGCCCAAGGACACGGGGCCCTAGGCAGTGGCGTCACCCAGATCTTGTTTTAAGAGCCAGTTTTCCGTCCAGCACTGTGACGTGGCAGGTTCGAGTCCCGACTGCTCCACTTCCCATCCAGCTCGCTGCTAATGGCCCTAGAAAAACAGAGGAAGAGATCACAAATATTGGGGCCCCTGCCACCCACGTGGGAGACCCAGAAGCTCCTGGCTTCTGTCTGGCCCAGACCAGGGCCATTGCAGCCATTTTGGGAGTGAAGCAGAGGATGGAAGCTATCTCTCCCTCCTTCTCTCTCTCTCTCTCTCTCGCTCTTCCTTCCTCCCTCTCTCCCTCCCTCCCCCCTTTCTGTCTCTGCAACTCTTTTAAATAAATCTTTAAAAAAAAAAAAAGACACAGTTCCCAACTGAGCCAGAGGCTGGCGGACACCAGGTACAGAACAGTGTTTTGGGCTGGCGCCATGGCTCACAAGGCTAATCCTCCACCTGCGACGCCGGCACCCTGGATTCTATCCCGGTCGGGGTGCCGGATTCTGTCCCGGTTGCCCCTCTTCCAGGCCAGCTCTCTGAATGCAGTGGAAGATGGCCCAAGTGTTTGGGCCCTGCACCCGCATAGGAGACCAGGAGAAGCACTTGGCTCCTGGCTTCGGATCAGCGTGGTGTGCCAGCCGCAGCGGCCATTGAGGGGTGAACCAACGGAAAAGGAAGACCTTTCTCTCTGTCTCTCTCACTGTCCACTCTGCAAGTCAAATAAATAAATAAATAAAAGAACCTGTTTTGACCTGGTGGTGTTCACAAGAGGGCGAGAGCGAGAGCAGAGGGCTGGAATGAAGAAGGTGGCGCTGCATGAGAGTAGCCCCCTAAAACAAGGTGGCTCCCGCTTGGACAACAGGAGGACCTGGGCCTCTGTGTTGGAGAGAAAATCTGCCAGTGTGGCAGTCAGAGATCGTCAGATCCTCGACGTAGACCCATCATCCCGAGAGGCAGCCACCAGGGACCTCCCACCTGGCTTTGTGAGCTTACCCTGGGGCCCAGGAGACTGCAGGGACAGACAGGGCAGTGTCCAGCACACAAGAAATCACCATGAAGCTGATGGATGAATTCTACTCGCCCGAAATCAAGAGATCGCCATCAAAGAAGGGGGAGCCGGCTGAGGTGTCTGCAAAGACCACGGAGAAGCCTGGGAACAAGGATCTGAGCTGGCTGGAACAGAAGGAGCAGGAGGTTGTCAATGCCTTGCACTGCTTTCAGACCATTGTGGACAAAATGGCCATTGACAAGAAGATCCTGGAGATCCTTCCGGGGTCAGCCAGCAAGGAGCTGGGGGCCATCTTACCCCTGGTGCAGAGCGACCTTTGCGGTCACCACAGCTCAGCCCTCTCCCCCTGCTATGGCCAAGGGTAACAAAGGCTCACCAACCTCATTCACTGGTCTGACGAAATGATACTGGAAGGCATGAACTCAGAAGATAAAGAGACGGTGACGACTGTGAAGGGGGGTCATCAAGGCTGTGTTGGACGGAGTGAAGGAGCTGGTCATACTGACCATCGAGGGACAGGGGTGGCCATCTCCAACAAGCCCAGTGAAGCCCAGTTCCCCAGCTGCCAAACCTGATGGCCAGTCTGAGTTGCCCCTGACAGACCGAGAGATGGAGATTCTGAGCAAGACAAGTGGAGTGCTGCCGTCAGCTGAGCTGCTCCTGGATCCACAAAGAGGTCATGCCCCCAAGTCCCCTTTACCTGGCGTTCAGCTGGTTGATAATCCACAGCCTTGCTACCCAAGACAATTGGCTCCATCCCCCACCCACATGGCTGTGGTCGCCCCCATGAGCCGAGCCACCAGCGGCTCCAGTTTGCCTGTTGGAATTAATAGGCAGGATTTTGATGTTGACTGTCATGCACAGAGGCGACTTTCAGGAGGCAGCCACTCCTATGGTGGGGGAGTCGCCCGCCTCTCCGCCCCCTGCAGCAGCATCAGCAAGCTCAACAAGTCGGATGAGCAACTGAGCGGGGACAGTGGGCAGTGCTCCCGGAACACAAGCTGTGAAACACTAGATCATTATGATCCCGACTATGATTTCCTCCAGCAAGACCTCTCTAATGCAGACCAGATACCTCAGCAAGTGGCCTGTAACCTTAGCCCGTTGCCGGAGTCCTTGGGGGAGTCTGGGTCTCCGTTTCTTGGCCGTCCTTTCCAGCTCCCTCTTGGCAGCTGTCCCCAGATGGAGAGGCAGCAGACCAACACGCCACCCGCCCTGCCAGAGAAGAAGTGCCGGAGCACGGCCTCCCAGACCATGGTCAGCTCCGGCTGCAGGGTGTCCTATGACCCGCACTCCTAGCAGTACCCCCGGGGGCCAGCCTGCCCTCTGCACGCCCTTCGCTGCGATCCTCCCCTTTCAGCAAGTAGCGTCCTTAGCCCCTGAGGAATTTGTGGGTGATTTTGCTGCTCCTGAATCCGCGGGTGACCCAGAAAAAACACTTCCCCTGCCAGAGAAGAAAAACACAGTAAGCGTTTACAGAGCTGATGTCAGCAAATGCGTTTGTAACCTAAAGTAGTGGCACGTTTTCAGTAAGCCTCAGCCCAGAGCCAAATCGGTGGCCTCACTGTTTCAGAACAGACAGGACCACAGATTCATGGCCACTTGGGGGAACCTAGTTCTGCCATGGGCTGTGGCCGGTGAATGTTGTCAAAGCTCAGTGAGAGCCGGCCTCGCTGTGCAGCCTCTGTGAAACATCCAGTCTCCACAGAGCCCGAGTGCTTCTCCCTTTAGGGGGCAGTCAGCTAACCTTTTGGCCTGCACACACATGGCCCAGGGATGAGCACTGTGGTGTGCAGGCCAGCAGTGCAGTGACCCCTGCGGGAAGTCAGATGGACATCTAAGCCCCTCAGAACAGCTTCCCCAGGCTCTCTGGCTGTCCCCCATCCCGTATGTGTGTGTGTGTGTGTGTGGACCCTGTGCACAGAGTTCTTACAGGGTGACTAAGGGCTGGAGGATGCCCTGCAGGAGTACTGAGGATGCCTCTTGGACCAGACACCTTAATATTAGGGCCTGAGGTAGAGCTGAAACTCTGAATATTTGTGATTTAATTATTTTCCAACTATAAGTTTGCCATGTAAAAGAAAGAAATAAAAGGAAAGGAAAGAAGGAAGGAAGAAACAAACCACTGAGCCCCTGCCGGTGGCCACCAGTGTCTGGAGTGGAACCCTCTCATTGAGTGTCCAATGGGGGGCGCTCTGCCACCCAGGGGCCCAGAATCCTGCCCCTTGCACACAGAAGATCTGAGGTCATGTGGCCTGGGGAGAACTTGGCAGTGATCCTGGACCCAAGCATCAGGCAAGTGGGACATAAGAAAGTGTCCCCAACCTCAGTGTTTGCAGGTGTTTCCTGGGCTACCTGTGGATGCCACCCCGCTCCAGGCTTGGGGAGCCTCAGGTAAAGGCAAGCAGAGTTGGGGGGGTCTTCCATCCACCAGTTCACTCCCCAAATGGCTAAATGGACACAAGTGGGAGAATCCAAAGCCAGGAGCCAGGAGCTTCTTCCAGGTCTCCCACATGGGTTCAGGGGCCCAAGGACTTGGGCCGTCTTCTACTGCTTTCCCAGGCCATAGCAGAGAGCTGGATGGGAAGTGGAGCAGCTGAGACTTGAACCAGTGCCTGTATGGAGTGCCAGTACCACAGGCAGAGGCTTAGTCCACAGAACCACAACATTGGACCCTGTCTTCCTTATTTTTGTTTCTTGAATTTCTGCATTTGTTTTTAAGCATTTGTGGATTTGGGGTTTTTGGTTTTTTTTTCCTCTGCTGGCTTTCATCTTTCAGCTGTGCCTCTGTGGCTTAGTGGAATATCTGCACTTTCAGTGCACACCAAGAGGTGTGTGGTGGGTGTGGCCAGGGAGCTCTGGTCAGTGCTCCAGGGTAGGGTGAGTAGCCAGGGTAACACCCAAGTTGGGTGTGGTAGATCTCAGTGCCCAGGTGTTAGTCCCCAGTGTGTTCCATGCCACCATATGAACCACACAAATGATCTGCACAGTCCCCACTGTGAGCACAGTTCCCATTGGAATGACCGGCTCTAGGCAACCAAGGAGCTCTGAGCATGTGGAGCCGCACCCAGTAATTGCCCAGAGACCCAGCTGCACCCTGCACTGAGTCCCCATGGTCTCAGCACACACAAGGCTCCCACAGTTGCTGGGTACAGAGGTTTCTCTGTCCTGCCAGCCTGCCCAGACAACAGAGAGGCAGATGTTCCCCCAGACAGCTCTGCCTTGGCGTCTTGATTTTGGGAGGCTGCATCCTATGTAGTTGCCCAGCCACCTCCCAGCTAGGCTCAAAGTCAGTGGGGACTGTAGACTGTTCCCTGCAGCAGAATCCCTGGATCACACACATATACAAGAGCCACTGGCTGAATGTTGCTCTCTCTCTCTGGCTCTGCCACCAGTACTGCCGAGAAGATGGCATCCCATCTCAGCCACTTGCTGTATGCGCACACAAAGTGTGCTGCAGATCCCACTCAAACCCAAAATGGCACCCGCCCTTTCTCAGCTGGGCAGCAGGCACTGTTGTGGGAAAGTTGGCGCCAGATCAATGTGCCCCCTCTACTTCTGCTGGGTCCTCGGGCGACCACTAGCAACCGCCAGCCACCAGGGCTCCTGTCTGGACTCAAGCAACGCTCTCCCTCTGGCTGTACGACCATGGGTTGCTGCAGTCAAGTCTCATTCCATCTCCAAGCTGCCACCTGCTCGGGCTCCAGGCTGTGGCAGTCGTTTGTAGTGACCGTGTTCATGCTGCGCATCTGCACCCCCCACACAGGTCCATGGCGTTCCTCTTCTTGAAGGATTTTGGGTGTGGTTTTCTCTCCAATTCTCCCCCTCCCCACGAGAGTGCACTTCCTACACTTTTTTTTTAATGTTTCTCCCTAGTCTAGTGCGGTATGTCATTCCCTAACCCGCCACCTAGGAATCTCTGAAATTGCATTATGAAAAACATGCACAGACTTAGGGGCTGAAATAAACATACCTTTTAATTCTAATTTCTGTGAGTTTTTGAAAGGATTCCACACAGGCTTCATATCAGTCCCCTTTATATGAGGCACTCATTAACCCTATAAATATCAGATAAATTGCAGAATGTGCTATTTCTGGGTAGTTTTATATTATTCATAAAAAAAACCTCTGTTAACAATTACTGTATCAAAATAAGATATTCTTCACATTCATCTGCTAAAATTCAACATAAGTTTTGAGAAAACATCTTCTGTTATAATTGTAAACAGATCTAAAATATTTTAAATATACTATAATGTCTGAAGACATTAAAAATGACTAACTCATTTTGGATTAGTTCACATTGCCTATATTTTTAAAAGGTAAAATCTCACCAAAGTACAGAAAGTAAGTTAAATTCATAAGACTTCATAATTAAAAAGCCACATGCAATTCCAGCTGGCAAAGAACACAAATCTATAAAAGTCATTTATTTTTTTAAAAAAGATTTCATTTATTTACTTAAAAGTCAGAGTTACACAGAGAGAGAAGGAGAGTGGGGGAGGGTCTACCATCCGCTAGTTCACTCCCCAGATGGTTGCAATGACCAGAGCTGCGCCCATCCGAAGCCAGGAGCCAGGAGCTTCTTTCAGGTCTCCCATGCAAGTGCAGGAGCCCAAGGACTTGGGCCATCTTCTACTGCTTTCCCAGGCCACAGCAGAGAGCTGGATCAGAAGTGGAGCAGCTGGGTCTGGAACCGGCGCCCATATGGGATGCCAGCACTTCAGGCCAGGGAGTTAATCCGCTGCGCCACAGCTTCGGCCCCAACCCAATGGTTTTCACACAAATGTGCCACTGTCCCCAATATCAGTTTTAGAACCTCAGAAAGAAACTCGGTACCCTGTAGCTGTTTCCTCCCTGTTCCCGCATCCCTCCAACCCTAAGCAGTCACAAACCTGCTCTGTTTCTCTAGATTTACCTGCTGTGGGCATTGCATATCGATGCATGAGGACATCCAGTGGTCTCACGCTCCATGCAGCACCCACATCATCCTAGAGAGAGGAGGTTCTGGGCCTGCCTCTCAGTTGTCCTCACCCAGAACATAGCCCTGGAAACAGGAGCAGACGCTGCAGCTCAACACCCACCAGCTACCAGGAGGGGGAGCCCCAAGTTCTTGGCTGAAATGGAGCTTCCATGCCACTGAGTGAGAAAAGGAAGGAAAGGAGCGAGACTGGATCCCCCGGACTCTTACTGAATCTGACTAGTAACGATGATCTTAAGGCAAAGCAGGAAAATAAAGCACTGAATCTTAGTAAAAATATTTTTACTCACTGTATGTCCTTGGGGCCATTTTTGGAGACTCCAAATGGATGATTTGGGGGGGGGGTTAAATCATTGTTTATCAGTTTTATTGGAATGAGAGCCCACACAGTTACCTATGCTGTCATGGTCTCTCTAGGAATCATATGGGTTTAATTCTTGCTGCTCAGTAGCTTTAAATTATATTTTACTCTCCGTTTAGTAATAACACATTAGCTAGTAAAAACCAGTAAACACAATCAGTCGTCAGCCTTCTGAGCAGGAGTCATATTATTTATGTTCTTTAGAGATTTTTTTAATGCTAAAATGATCTGTGTCATTACAACTTAAAATTTTAATTTTAAATCCTTGTAATGGAGATCTCTGTGTCCATTAAATTGGTAAAATTAGTACCTGTTGAAAAGCACACATGACAATAAACTAGGAATTCTGTTTCATATTAAAGGAGGCTATTGAGGTCGAGGCTGTGGCATAGCAGGTAAAGCCACTGCCTGTGGTACCAGCATCCCTTATGGGAGCCAGTTCAAGTTCTGGCTGCTCCACTTCTGATCCAGCTCTCTGCTATGACCTGGGAAAGCAGTGGAAGATGGCCCAGGTTCTTGGGCCCCTGCGCCAGTGTGGGAGCCCCAGAAGGAGCTCCTGGCTCCTGGCTTCAGATCAGCACAGCTCCGGCCACTGCAGCCAACTGGGGAGTAAACCATCGGATGGAAGACCTCTCTCTCTCTCTCTCTCTCTCTCTCTCTCTCTCTCTCTCTGCCTCTCCTTCTCTCTGTGTGTAACTCTGACTTGCAAATAAATAAATAAATCTTGAAAAAAGAACAAGAAGAAGATAACACCACAAGGGAGCCTAACTCACATTTCAAAGGTCAAGTTCTCTTCAGAACTGGCTGCCCATGAGACCAACCACTGGGCCCCTCCTCCTGCAATGGGCTGAACTGTGTCCCTGCTAAAGTCCTGTCAGGAAATCCCAGCACCCATTGTGACTGCATTTGCAAACAAGGCCTTTAATTAAGGAGGTTAGTAAACCAAATGCTATCATAGGGGGGTGATCTGAATCCAAATAGACCCATGTGCTTAGAGGCAGGGGAGACAGCAGGCACACTCATGGACAGAGGATGAGGCACGTCGGAGGAAAGTGGCTGGAAGCCAAGGAGACAGGCTTCAAGAGATACCAAACCTGCTATCCTTGACCTTGCACTTCTAACTCCGGAAGTATGAGGAAGTAAATCCCTCTAAGGCAAGTCACCTCATTCATGGTATTTTGCATGGCAACCCTAGTGAAGGCACCCACGTCTCGGCCTCTTTTTACCTGTAGCTAGAAAATGCACGTTGTGAATTATCAGCAAAATGCAGAAACTAAAAACTGACTTTAGGTGGCTAAAAGCCTGAAACATAAAACATGAGAAAAAAAGATAAGAATATATGGGAAACTGATATATATATATATATATATATATAATATATATATATATTATATATGATTTATAACACAAAAACCTGGATATAGAGTGAGGAAAATAAGAAATTGAGCGAAAGGGCCAGCTTGTGGCACAACACACTGAAGCCAGTACTCAGGACCTGCTTCCCATGACAGAGTGCCCAGGGTCAAGACTTGCCTCTGGGGGCTGGCTCTGTGGTGCAGTGGGTTAAAGCCCTGGCCTGAAGCGCCAGCATCTCATATGGGCAAGCTCCAGCCATTGCAGCCATCTGGGGAGTGAACCAGCAGATGGAAGACATCTCTGTCTCTGTCTCTATCTCTCTCTTTCTCTCTCAAATAAATAAATAAATAAATCTTTAAAAAAAAACAGACCTTCAAGGATTAAAAGTTATTCTATCAGACCTAATTAACAAGTGGGTGACTATTGCTACTACTTCCTCATTTGGCAACCCAATTTGCCTGTTCTTAAACCTGGAAAGAATAGGGGGCATCTCATGGTGACTTACTAAAAAAATTTTTTTAAGATTTATTTTATTTATTTGAAAGGCAGAGTTACAGAATGAGAGAGAGAGAAAGAAAGAAAGAATCTTCCACCTGCTGTTCACTCCCTAAATGGTCACCATGGCCAGGGCTAAGCCAGACCAAAGCCAGGAGCCAGGAACTTCATCTGGGTCTCCCACATGGGTGCAGGAGCTCAAGCACTTGGGCCATCTGCTGCTGCTTTCCCAGGCACATTAACAGGGAACTGGATTGGAAGTGGAGCAGCTGGATCTCAAACTGGCACCCATAGGGGATGCTGGCATTGCAGGTGGCAGCTCAATCCACTATGCCACAACGCTGGCCCCAACTTACCACAGTCTTAATGCTGATGTACTTACTAATCATCTTGGTGCCATTTGCCATTCATTACCTTCCCCCTGACTAATAGCCAATATTAGTAATTCTGACTTCATCCAACAGATAAACACATATTTTGCTATTATAGATACGGCCACCAAGTTTGTCTTAGCGCCTGTTGCAACAGCCTCTCTGTCATAAGGTGCCTTCAGCTCGAGAAGACACAGTCCACCTCTCCTAGGGTGCACACAGGGCACCTCAGCAGTTTTGCCACAAACCACAGTTGTTGCCAAGATCTTCATGGCACCCACCTTCACCAAGAACACAAGTATGACATCACACCAGCAGCGTGCGCCACCAAGGAGATCCATTTGACACACTCATGAAAAACATACACCTTGGGGCCAGTGCTGTGGCATAGTGGGTTAACACACTAGCCTGAAGCACTGGCATCCCATATGGGCGCCGGTTCGAGACCCGGCTACTCCACTTCCTGTCCAGCTCTCTGCTATGGACTGGGAAAGCAGTGGAAGATGGGCCAAATCCTTGGGCCCCTGCGCCCACATGGGAGACCGGGAAGAAGCTCCTGGCTCCTGGCTTCGGATCGGCACAGCTTCGGCCGTTGCAGCCATCTGGAGAGTGAACCATCAGGTGGAAGACTTCTCTCTCTCTCTCTCTCTCTCTCTCTCTCTCTCTCTCTCCCTTTCCCTCTGCCTCTGCCTCTCCTCTTTCTGTGTAACTCTGACTTTCAAATAAATAAATAAATCTTCAAAAAAATTTTTAAAAGAAAAAGAAAATTTTTTAAAAAAAGAAAAACATACACCTCGGGGCCAGCGCTGTGGCATAACTGGTAAAGCTGCTGCCTGCAGTGCCAGCATCCCATAAGGGTGCCAGTTTGAGTCCCAACTACTCCACTTCCGATCCAGCCAGGAGCTTCCTCCAGATCTCCCATGCAGGTGCAGGGGCCTAAGCACTTGGGCCATCTTCCACTGCTTTCCCAGGACATAGCAGAGAGCTGGATCGGAAGTGGAGCAGCCAGGATAACAGCACTTCAGGCCAGGGCTTTAACCTGCTGTGCCACAGCGCCAGCCCCAATACACATTCTTCTCATTAGCACATGGGACATTTTCTAGGGGAGACCGCATACTGGGCTACAAATCAAGTCCAAGTAAATTTAAGAAGATTGAAATCGTGGGGGCAGTGCTGTGGCCTAGTGGGTAAAGCCGCCGCCTGCAGTGCCAGCATCCCATATGGATGCCAGTTCATGCCCTGGCTTCTCCACTTCCCATCCAGCTCTCTGCTATTGCCTGGGAAAGCAATAGAAGATGGCCCAAGTGTTTGGACCCCTGCACCTGTGTGGGAGACCCAGAGGAATCTGCTGGCTCCTGGCTTCAGATCAGCACAGCTCCAGCCAAGTGGCCAACTGGGGAGTGAACCAATGGATGGAAGACCTATCTCGCTCGCTCGCTCGCTCTCTCTCTCTCTGCCTCTCTTCTCTCTGTGTAGCTCTGACTTTCAAATAAATAAATAAATCATTAAAAAAAAAAAGGCTTGCGGCGCTGGCACACCAGGTTCTAGTCCTGGTCGGGGCACCGATCCTGTCCCGGTTGCCCCTCTTCCAGGCCAGCTCTCTGCTGTGGCCAGGGAGTGCAGTGGAGGATGGCCCAAGTACTTGGGCCCTGCACCCCATGGGAGACCAGGAGAAGGACCTGGCTCCTGCCATCGGATCAGCGCGGTGCGCCAGCCACAGCGCGCCTACCACGGTGGCCATTGGAAGGTGAACCAACGGCAAAAGGAAGACCTTCCTCTCTGTCTCTCTCTCTCTCTCACTGTCCACTCTGCCTGTCAAAAAAAAAAAAAAGAAACCATACCATAGGTCTTTTCAAACAACAAAGGGATAAAACTAGAAGTAAACAATAGGAAACTTACAAATACATGGAAATTAAATAATGCTCTACTAAATGACCAATGAATCACTGAAGGAATTAAAAAACTAAAAATTTTCTTTAGGGGGCCAGCACTGTGGTGTAGCAGGTTAAGCCTCCACCTGCAGCACCAGCATCCCATATGGGCACCGGTTCGAGTCCTGGCTGCCCCATTTGAGGGTAGGCACCTTCCTGAGGCAAATATTAAAATGCTAGCAATTTCTACCTGGCAGGTCTTCATTTTTCATTAAGTGTTCCAAAGAGAAGTTCACACTCAGATGTAAATAGCTGGTAGATGTTGTTGGACACTGGAAATCCATGACCATCTTCCTACCTGTGTCTGTGGAAGCACCCACCCCGGGAATGTAAGGAACTAGTCACTAGGGGCCTGCCCTATGCATGGGGTGCAGAATAACTGGCAGTCTTGAGAGTACCCCTGGGATAGCAAGCAGTTGGCAAAGGATGCTGGGTATGTCAGACCCTGCAGTACACAGCATGCAGCAAGCGCTCTCCATACTCCAGAAGCCAGCCAGAACCCCACAAGTCTTCCCCAACCCAAATGCATTTTCTCAGCAGGATACAAACACTTTGCACAGCAGATGCCCCATGAGCAAGGCCGCAATGCATCTTTGATGAAGGCTACAGAACGGCCTCCACAGGCATCAGCACTCACTGCAAGATCAGAAGAAAAGTTGAAGTTTTGGAGAGACCTTGCACTAGGACCACTCGCTTGTGGAGAGAGGCAGCCTCTCCATCTTTCCCACCAAAACGTGAAGTTCAGTGTCTACCAGTTGTTCTCATTTAGGTTCACAGACTAACACAACATGTGATTTATTTGGAGATGCACATTATGAATGTGCCAAGAGCAGCAAATGACAGATACTGCAACTTTACACTAGCCCTACAGCCAAGTAACTATCCCATCAGTGCTCAATGACACCGGGAGAAAAACTCTAACAACTGACTTCTGCTAAGTCTGTCTTCACCAGGTCTCTAGTGCCCGTCCATTCTCTACCCAAATCACTGCCAACACCCTACACCAGGCCATCATCATCGGATTTTTTTTTAGAATTCACCACCACAGGTTGTAATTATTTTTCTCCATTCTGGAGCAAAGGGCTCATTTACAAACACAATCCAGCTTCTTGGAGGATGCCCCACTCACCTCGGGTCTGCACCCTCTTCTGTCCAATCCACCCAACGCCACTGCCTTCCACTCTGCCCTTGGCCATGGCCCACTCAGCAAGTTCTCTTTACCTCATGCCTTTACTCATGTGTTATCTGCATGAAAAATGTTCTCATTCACATTCTAAGATCTTTCCCAGATCTATTTTTTTAAAAGATTTATTTATTTACTTGAAAGTCAGAGTTACACAGAGAAACAAAGAGAGGCAGAGAGAGAGGTCTTCCATCTGATGGTTCATTACCCAACTGGCCACAATGGCCTGAGCTGCACCAATCCAAAGGCAGTAGCCAGAAGCTTCTTCCAGGTCTCCCAAATGGGTTCAGGGGCCCAAGGATCTGGGCCATCCTCCACTTCATTCCCAGGACATAACAGAGAGCTGGAGCTGGATCAGAAGTGAAGCAGCCGGGACTTGAACAAGCGCCCACATGGGATGCCAGCACTGCAGGCGGCACCTCACCTGCCACGCCATAGCACTGGCCCCTCACAGATCTTTTTTTTTTTTGACAAGCAGAGTTGGACAGTGAGAGAGAGAGACAGAGAGAAAGGTCTTCCTTCAGTTGGTTCACCCCCCATTGGCCACCACGGCCAGAGCGCTGCGCCGATCAGAAACCAGGAGCCAGGTGCTTCCTCCTGGTCTCCCATGTGGGTGCAGAGCCCAAGCACTTGAGCCATCCTCCACTGCATTCCTGGGCCACAGCAGAGAGCTGGACTGGAAGAGGAGCAATCGGGACAGAACCGGTGCTCCAATCGGGACTAGAACCTGGAGTACTGGCATGGCAGGCAGAGGATTAGCCTAGTGAGCCACAGTGCCAGCCCTCCCAGATCTATTTTTAAGGCATCCACACACCTGAAGAGAGCTGTCCCACCTTCACACAGGGTTAGGTACCCAGCATATCTTTATCGATTAATTCTTTAACCTACCTTTTCTAAGCTAGCTTTAAATTTCAAAGAGCTACACACAATATATCTCCTCTACTTGTCGTTGTCATTTCATTTCCCATCATAGGCCTGCCTGAGAGTCCACCTACAGTCAGTGTTTATTTCTTAGAAAAATAGTAATAGACAGGCCTTGCAAATGTTGCCATGCGACTAGACTGGGAATGCCTGTGGGTACAGATGAGAAGCAGGAAAAAGGAAACAAGCTAGAACAGTTTTTGTTGATTCAGTGAAGTACATTTAAAATGAATGGAAAGGGGCTGGCACTATGGGGTCGTGGGTAAAGCCACCACCTGCAGTGCTGGCATCCCATATGGGCACCAGTTCGAGTCTTGGATGCTCCACTTTGATCCAGCTCTCTGCTATGGCCTAGGAAAGCAGTAGAAGATGGCCCAAGTCCTTGGGCCCCTGCACCCGCATGGGAGACCCAGAAGCAGCTCCTGGTTCCTGGCTTCGGATCGGGGCAGCTCTGGTCATTGCAACCAATTGGGGAATGAACCAGCAGATGGAAGACCTCTCTCTCTCTCTCTCTCTCTCTCTCTCTCTCACACACACACACACACACACACACACAATATTAAAAAATCTCACAGAAAATGTGCATTGCAAAAAAAATATGCTCATCTTTTGATTCCGTTTTTCCATGAATTGTTTAAAGTCTGCTTTCATAGTGTTTGATCTTTCTTCTTCAGAAAGAATGTACCCTATAGATCTATATTTCATTTTTATTTTCCAAAATTATTTAAAGCACGTGCTATATACAGAAAAATAATTTCTGAAACTAGAAACTAGAACTTTTCTTCCAAGGACCAGTACTACTTTGAAAAGGGCTGGTGTTAGGGTTAAGGTCAGGATTAGGGCTAGGGTTAGTGTTAAGATTTAGGGTTAGGGTTAGCGTTAGGGTTAGGGTTAGCGTTATGGTTTAGGGTTAAGGTTAGGGTTAGGGTTAAGGTTAGGGTTTAGGGTTAAGGTTAGGGTTAGGGTTAGGGTTAGGGTTAGGGTTACAATCCTGCTGATTAAATATGACTTGAAGAGACCTACACAGGGTGGCAATTCTCTTGTTTGTTGAGAAAGTACCCGTGTTCAAGAACCCTACAAAAATATATTCCTTGAAAATATATTTTCGGCACAAATATTTCTGTTTACACGGAGTCACACTGCTGCCCTCAGCCTGAGACAACATTGGAGATCATAGGTTGTCTGGGAAACCAACCACTCTCAGACCCCAGCAGCAGGTGCTCTCCGTCCTGCCTGGATCAACCACAGTCAGCAAAACAGTGAGCCTCGGGCAAAGGGATGAAAGTGGCCTTTGAGATATTTTTAAAATGCCAGGCTAATGGGACATAACCTGTTTTCCCCAATTATAGCTCCCTAACTTCTCTATTTATAGGCATATATTTTGTTTAAGAAAGACATCTTTCATTAGATTAATCTTATTCCTGCACTTGTCACTTTGATTCCTGAAGGTTAACCTCTTGGTGAGAGGTGGCCCACAGGGCATACTGGGAGATAAGTGTGGTAGAGCCATTGTGAGGATGGATTTTCAAAAGGTCCCCACAGGGGGCACTGCAGAATCACATTCCTGTTTGTAGCCTGCAGCATGCTCTCTTGGCTTAATTCAATAATATTCATAGCAATACACTTTTATTTTGTTATTTAGACCCTGTAATTATAATGTATATCAGGGAGGAGCTGAGGAAAGGGTGGGGAGGGGGGGAGTCCTTGGAGCTTGTGCCCTGAGGAATCACCTCTTTGCATAGGTCATGTGTTCCAAGATGGCTGCAGCAATGTCTCCAGAGACGAGCCATCTAGGTGAGTCTCTGCACAAGCTGAGCTGAGCTGCAGGGCCAGTGACCAGGTTGGCTGCAGCAGATTCTGTCCAGGTTTCTCAGGGACCCTGGAAAGACAGCTCAACCAATTTTCCTTTTCTTTTATTCTCTTTTTTTTTGGGGGGGGGGGGGCAAAAGCAACAAATTTGCAATTGCAAGTTACTATACCCTAGGTCAACAAAGCACTACAGTGAGTGTTAGTATGTAGACCAGCCCCAGGAAGCTGCTATTAGAGAAGAGGGCCCTTCATTGTCCATGAAAATTTGTGAGCAGAGGAAATGTCCTTGAGGCGGTCTTATCCTGGTTGGGGGGTGGGAGGGCAGGCCTGCTTCCCCTGGTGCACGGGTGTGTTGCTCAGGACAGAAATAAGGCAAAAAGTTCCAGAGAGGCAGGGGAGGAGGCCAGAGAAGGACCCAGGAGCAAAGTCCAGAAGCCATAATGTAAAACCAGGGCGAGCTGTTCCCACAGGTAGCAGTCACTTGCGTGGGGTAGGGCGCAGAGCCATAAGTGAACACACAAGGGGGCTGCAGTCTGGGCAGGGTTTAGCGTGCAGAAGGTTTTCTGCAATGTCATGGCACCGCCACATGGGCTTAACCTCCGCATGGCCCTCAGCGCCATCTCCTCCTTCCTGGGCCTCGGGGATGGTGGGAGAGCAGGCAGACTGGACGCCAGGTAAGGGGTGGGGTTGCAGTGCAGGCCTGGAAGCTTGTGGCTCACCTATTCCCACCTAATCTTTCTGCCTTGGCCCCTGCATCACCAGGACCCATCTCTACCACTGAACTTGGTGGTTTCCAGACCTGTGCCTTTTCTGTTCCCTTTTCCCTCTGCGACATGTAATAGTAACCCATCATCAACACTGCATGTGCTGTCTCAGGCACTGTTCCCCAGAGACTCCGCCCTCCACATGGTAACTCCTTTGCTTTTCATGGAGGACACTATGAAGAGAATGTCACTACTGTTTATGGAAACAATTAAGGGGGCCGGTGCTGTGGCATAGTAGGCTAAGTCTCCACCTGCGGCGCTGGCATCCCATATGGGCACTGCTTGGAGTCCCAGCTGTTCCACTTCCAATCCATCTCCCTGCTATGGCCTGGGAAAGCGGTAGAAGATGGCCCTGCACCCACATGGGAGGTCTGGAAGAAGCTCCTGGCTCCTGGCTTCAGATCAGCCTGGCTCTAGCCATTGCTGCCATTTGGGAAATGAACCAGCAGATGGAAGACCTCTCTCTCTCTCTGTCTCTCCCTGTCTCTCTCTGTAACTCTGCCTCTCAACTAAATAAATACATCTTTAAAAGAAAAAAAAAAAGGTCGGGAGCTGACTCAGAGCAGCTGGGGCTTGAACCAAATCCCATGTTGGATGCTGGGGTTTCAAGCAGTGACTTTACCCATTACCACACAACTCAGGCCCTGGGCTCCTGCTTTTAGAGTATGGTTGGCTTCAGAGACCTTCAGAGACAGTGTGGACTGAAGAGAATTCTAAGAAGGATAAAGGGATGTCCAGCTCAAACACAGCAAAGTGCAAGATTGCTCTAGGTGGCCAAGGTAAAAGAGGCCCAGGCTGCACACCACCCCAAGGAGGCACACCTGGTGGGCAGACTGACAGCCCAGCACGCGCTGCTCCTCACACGGGTTTCAGCAGATGTGTCTTGGAGATGCTTTGCAGGCATTCAAAGCAAGTTTGTTCTCATTATTGTGGTTATTTTAAAAATAAGGGACTGGGCATAGTGAGTAAAGCCACCACCTGCAGTGCCAGCATCCCATATGGGCACTGGTTCGAGTCCTGGCAGCTCCACTTCCAGACTAGCTCCTTTTTAATGCACCTGGGAAAGCAGTAGAAGATGGCCCAAGTGCTTGGGCCCTTGCACCCACAAGGTAGACCTGGAAGAAGCTCCTGGCTCCTGGCTTTGGATCAACCCAACCCCAGCCGTTGTGGCCATTTGGGGAGTGATCCAGTGAATAGGCAACCTCTCTATGTCTCTGCCTCTGCCTCTCTGCAACTTTGCCTTTCAAATAAATAAATAAATCTTTAAAATAATAATGAGACTGGAAAATGTTAAAAATTATTTACTCTTAAAACTAAAAAATAAATAAATAAATGTAACCACAAACACATTCGGCAAGCCCTGAGCTCATCAGGAGCCACAGTGGCTGCTGGGATTTTGCTGCTCCTTGGAGGCAAAGGAGTTCTCTTCATTTCCCCTTGTCTCTACAGGTGCAAAACGTCCACACTCCCTATGTATTCTTTCAGGTCCTAATCTCAATAGTTTCATGCCCATTTTACTTAACTAAGTCTAGATTTTGACAAAATTGTACTTCACCATGCACACTCCAGGAAACTTTGGTCTTGCTACTTCAACCCTATGTGTCCTGTTTTCCAGGCCAATATATGCCCAGCACTTGAAATCCACATGGCTTATCTACTTAGAAAAATACGTCCTTAATTTATACATTTAAGATGTTAACTTTGCCAATGTCTTAGCACGGTTTCTTCTAGCATCGCTCTGGTCCCATCTAGCCTGCTATTTGCTTCAAGAATCACGTCCTCATTACTTGGTTCAACACATTTTTCTTAATCATAAACTTTCCAAGTCTTTTTCTTTTTTTCTCTGACAATGTTTTGGCTTAATTACTGATTTTGAGTGATCCCTGTGTCAGGAAGGAGGTTTTGATTGACAACTACGCATTCTCCATGTATTAAAGAACTCTTTCCATGGTTGCATAGCCATTAAGATGCCTGCTTGGAATGGGAGGCAGTGAGCCCTCTGCTCTGTACTCTTTCTTGTAACTATTTCCCTTTTTTAAGATTTATTTATTTATTTGAAAGGCAGAGTTACAGACAGAGAGAGGGATACACAGAGAGAAAGGTCTTCTATCTGCTGGTTCACTCCCCAAATGGCCACAAGGGCCAGAGCTGTGCCAATTGGAAGCCAGGGGCCAGTAGCCTTTTCTGGGTCTCCCACATGGGTGCAGGGGTCCAAGGACTTGGGCCATCTTCCACTGCTTTCCCAGGCTATAAGCAGAGAGCTGGATTGGAAGTGAAGCAACCAGGACTCGAACTAGTGCCTACATGGGATGCCAGCACTGCCGGCGGTGGTTTTGCCTTCTATGCCACAGCACCAGCGATTCTCCCCAGGTTTGATGTTGATTTTATGATTTCAGACACTAACAAGCTGCAAATAGTCCACACACACACACACACACACACACAGAGCTCTGCACAAGCTTCACTTGGATGCCTTGGGTGTTAAGATTCCACTCTGTGTGCAGAATATTTTCCTCTTGGTGCCGGATTAAAATCTATGCTTACTGGAAAGCCAAAACACTGTGGCAAAAAATGTCCTACATAAAGAACCTCTGTGGGTGAGACCCCAATGGAAAGAAGTGGTCATCAAAGAAGGAGGTACCTTTCTCAGAAGGGAGGAGAGAACTTCCACGTTGCTTATGGCCCTGTCTAAATACTGACAGAGTTTGTGCACTCAGAAGGCTTCCATAGCCTTGGCAGCTCATGTCAAGAGCCTTGAGTGATCACTGACATCATACATGAGAGCATTGATTGTTAAATTAACAACAGGACTCACTGTGCACTAACTTCCCATGCAGGACCTCTGTCCTCGAAGAGTTGTATTATTTATAAGAGTTGTGTTACAATTATGTCTAAGTGCTCACAAAAGATGGGTCATTCTTGGGTGCATCTTTAAAGTTAACTAAGTTTCTCAAAAAAAAAAGATGATGCAATGACTTTGAGCAGCCGTTGTCTCTGCTGTTGAGGAACAGTTTGTTGTTTTCGTGCAAATTTTTGAACTCTTTACTTCGTATAGAGTCGTCTTCTGTGTATAAAGTTAATCAAAAGTGGATCTTAGTGGAGAATGGGCCTAGGGATGGGAGAGGGAAGAGGAGGAAGGGTGGGAGAGTGGGTGGGAGGGCAGGTACGGTGGGAAGAATCCCTATATTCCTAAAGTTGTACTTAGGAAATACATGAAGTCTGTATTCCTTAAATAAACAGGTTTTTTTAGGGGGGGAGAAATGAAATTAAAATAAAATAAAATCCATGCTTCTTTTCGTAGGCCCTGTGTCAGTCGGTGTCTGCAGCATCCACAAGTCCCGGCGGAGTGTTCCTGGGACCAAGGACAGCTCCCACATCGCCACGGCGCCCTCAGGATGTCATCACTCACACAATGCTATGATTAGACCTCCGGAGCTTCAGATTCTGCTGGCTGTTCTGATATCACCCTTTCCAGGGAGAGAAGATCCTGGATCGTGCCATGCGTGCACTGCCACATGCTTTGGGTTGTTTTTCATCTGGAAAATCTCTGAAACCCCTCCTGTGGCTCAAGCCATGAAGTGTCTCAAGTCCTGAATGTCCTCCTAGCGAGAGGAAATGTCCTTCCAGTGATAGAAGGTGAAACTTCAACTGGAATTTCTGTTTCTTTGGTTGAGCAGCAGACACCCAACAGAGAGAGAGAGAGAGAGAGAGAGAGAGAGAGAGAGAGAGAAGAAGAAGAAGAAGAAGAAGAAGAAGAAGAAGAAGAAGAAGAAGAAGAAGAAGAAAGGAGAGGAGAGGAGAGGAGAGGAGAGGAGAGAAGAGAAGAGAAGAGAAGAGAAGAGAAGAGAAGAGAAGAGAAGAGAGAGAGGAGAGAAAGAGAGGGAGAAGAAAGAGAGAGAGAGGGAGAGCGGCAAGATGGCGGAATAGGAAGGGAGTACACTATTAGTCCGGGGGTCGAGACAGGTTAATAAAAGTGGAGATACCGCAGGGTCAAGGAAGAGTAGGGGAAGAAACAGCAGCGGAAACTCTTCTGTAACTAGTGATTCACAGTGGACCTGCCTGGAGAGCGTGGGAGCCCAAGTTCAGGACACCAGCGTCGGCCTCAACGCACCAGCGCTGGAACGTGAGGTGAGCCGAACCTCAATAACCCGAGACACCAGCGGGCAAGCGGAAAGAGGAGACTAGAGGGAACGAGGCTTGAAACTCCATGGGGAAAAGTTCACCAGGCTAACTAGAAGAGAGAGAGGAAAAAAAAAAAGTAACCGATATGGACACGAGTTTCTCTCCCTCCACTCACCCCTCAAAGGTGAGCAAGACAAAGAGCAGGTGCCATTTTGACATACGTCATAAGCAGGGCGACCTCAGGTCTGCACCAGCCCTGAGCCTAGAAGAAAAACCTGACTCTGGGGGGAGGGGTGAAATAACAGGAGATTAGCATCTAACTTGGCAACCCAGTGGGAGACTGCAGGAGAATTGGAGCCCACTCCGAGGGCAGCACAGATTCCCTGTGTGGTTCTTGGGAAAGAGCTTCTGATCTCTGGCTCCTGTGGGTATATCATTTGCCTGCTAACTACCTCCAATTACATTCAGCTGTGCGGAATTACTTCCCTTTTGAATCAAAGAAAGAAAGAAAGAGATTTACCACACCTAACCTGGGAGTGTCATCTTTGACACACCCTCAACCCTGAGGAACCAAACACAGCTCTCAGTCCACACTCATCTCAAGCCTCTAAGGCTCCACCGAAAGCAGACAGTCCACTTAATATAGAGCCATAGTGTAACAAGAAAAAACACCACAGTGAAGAAACCAAATATCTCCAATATGCCAAACAACAAACGCAAAAACTGAGGTAACAAGAACAAGGAAGACACTATGACGCCCCCAAATGAAAAAGACACCCCAATTCAAGATTATGAAGATGATGAGATCGAAGAAATGCAAGAAGCGGATCTCAAAAAATTGATAAGAACATTAAGAAGTTCTCAAAAACAAATTCTTGAACTACAGAAATCCTTAATGGACAAGATAGAAAATCTCTCTCGTGAAAATGAAATATTAAGGAGGAATCAAAATGAAATGAAACAACTAGTAGAACAAGAAACGGTGATAGTGACGAGAAATCATAATGAAATGAAGAATTCAATAGATCAAATGACAAACACATTAGAGAGCCTTAAAAACAGAATGGGCGAAGCAGAAGAGAGAATATCAGACTTAGAAGACAGAGAACAGGAAAGGAAACAGGCAAACCAAAGAAAAGAAAAGAAATTAGAAATCTAAAAAATATTGTCGGGAATCTAAGGATACTATTAAAAAACCCAACATTCGGGTTCTAGGAGTTCCTGAAGGCATGGAGAGGGAGAAAGGATTAGAAGGCATTTTCAGTGAGATACTAGCAGAAAATTTCCCAGGTTTGGAGAAGGACAGAGGCATGTAGTACAGGAAGCTTATAGAACCCCTAATAAACATGACCAAAAGAGATCTTCACCACGACATGTTGTAATCAAACTCACCACAGTGAAACATAAAGAAAAGATCCTAAAATGTGCAAGAGAGAAATGTCAGATTACTCTCAGAGGATCTCCAATTAGACTCACAGCAGACTTCTCATCAGAAACCCTACAAGCTAGAAGGGAATGGCGGCGCCGGCACACCGGGTTCTAGTCCCGGTCGGGGCACTGATCCTGTCCTGGTTGCCCCTCTTCCAGGCCAGCTCTCTGCTGTGGCCAGGGAGTGCAGCGGAGGATGGCCCAAGTGCTTGGGCCCTGCACCCCATGGGAGACCAGGAGAAGCACCTGGCTCCTGCCATCGGAACAGCGCCGTGCGCCGGCCGTAGCGCGCTACCGCGGCGGCCATTGGAGGGTGAACCAACGGCAAAAGGAAGACCTTCCTCTCTGTCTCTCTCTCTCTACTGTCCACTCTGCCTGTCAAAAAAAAAAAAAGAAGGGAATGGCGAGACATAGCCCAGGTACTAAGAGAGAAAAACTGCCAGCCCAGAATATTATATCCTGCAAAGCTCTCATTTGTGAATGAAGGTGAAATTAAGACTTTTCATAGCAAACAGAAACTGAAAGAATTTGTTGCCACTCATCCTGCCCTGCAAAAGATGCTTAAAGATGTGTTACACACAGAAACACAGAAACATGGTCACCAATATGAAAGAAGGTAAAGGAAGGAAACCTCACAGCAAAAGATCACAGGAAGCTCAATTTATCTTTGACATAGAATGAAACTCTGATGCTCTGTTAAAGCAATGTGTTAAAGTAATCTATTATGTTCTCCTGATGTCTGTTAAATTCTAATTGTTCAAAAACAGCTGCATTTTTATTAAGAGCTATGGGTTATTTAAATATGTGCTTATTTTCAAAGATTTGAATAATCACCTTGTAACAATGATCAAATTTGGTCTATGTTATGTCATGATTTTAAGGAATCTTATTTCAACCAGATATTTTGGATTTTGAGCCTTCTTGGCATTCTTGACAGGCATTCAAAAAACCAAAGTTTCAAACCATCTGGTCTCTAAAATTTCCAGTAAATCTTGGACTTTGGTTTTTCCAGTTTGGGCCCAACTGAAAAAATCGAAGGACCTATGTCTCTCATCTTATAGAGACACCAACTAATCAGGCTACTTGGATTATAGTAGAAGTACTGTTAAGATGTGATGTGGTACCAAACTTTAAGTTTCTATAATGGAAAATGCTATTAATACAAATGTTTGAGAATTAAAAAGTCTAATGATCTTGTGTTACTAGACATGATAGTTATCTTAATGAGAAAGCCCCAGAGGCCTAAAGGGTTAAATACTTGTAAAATCCTACAGGTGCTGTCAAAAATACTGTGAAGTAAGCAAGTGCCTCTTGTTGGTTGATGAGTTTATAATTTTAAACATGGCGACTTAAAGTCTTTTGTCATCCACAGTTATATATGATTTGCTGCTCATAAAACCAAAGCGTTGTTGGTTCTGTGTTTAGCTGTCCTCCTATAGGTTCCTATGGACTTTTTCCAGCCACTTCTATTGTATTCAGTACTTTGGGATGGCTCTGTAAACAGATGAAGCCAATAATGTATTAACAGTACCAACTGAGAGAAAGTATGGTTAACTGAGGTTACTAAAAAGAAAAAGCAATTCAAATCAATTGGCAATCTACAAAAAGAGTTAAAGATTTTAAAAGCTATTATTAAAATTGCTATATTGGTCTATTATGCTATGTTATATGTGTGTACATATTGTATGTCCACATGGGAAAATTTTATTAAGAGTTTTATTTTAAATGGCTTATAGATAAGATTGTCCATAAATTTAAGCTGCTAAAATCAATCAAAGATACATTTTAATTTGTGGGACCTGAATCTGTGTATCATATGTTTTAAACGTGTTGGTAGAAAGAAACTAAAAACATTTTATATGGTTGTGCTTAAGTTTACTGGCTAAACAAACTACACCATGTTAGATATTTAAGAGGTGTTTTCAAATACATGATTCTTAAAATTTATAGAAGGCATTGGACCTTCTGGTAAATGTTTTCTTAAGTTGTTATCTAATGGTTGAAACTGTTTGCTA
Organism: Lepus europaeus; assembly: GCF_033115175.1. Classification (NCBI taxonomy): domain Eukaryota; kingdom Metazoa; phylum Chordata; class Mammalia; order Lagomorpha; family Leporidae; genus Lepus; species Lepus europaeus. The sequence goes on from NC_084844.1 coordinate 67,524,423, forward strand.
AGTATTCATGTGATATTGCTATTGTCAGCAAGCGATCTAGGACTTGCTCCCTCATTTCTCTATTCTAAGCCCAACTTGTTCTTTCATTTCTCTATTCTCTTCAAGGTAGGAAACTAATTCTATTATGAAGGAATCTGTAGGACGCACAATTTAATCTTTAGACCTTATAAAAGAGATGGCTAACATTTTTCTGTAATAGCATAGCCAAAATAAGAACTTAAATAATAATCTCATAGCTAGATTCACTTCGCCATCAGCGAAGTATACAGTAAGTAGAAAAAACCTCCCTTTCCGACCAAAGGGAAAGAAAGTTTTAAAGTGAGAATATAATTTTCCTCATGGGCATTGTCTACCTTAGAAACACTGCTACAGAACATGCCTGTGACTATAGAATTGTAGTGCAGGCCACCGAAGATTAGAGATGGGACTTGGGCACTCCCTTGACTTGCATCCTTTGGTCTGCTTTAACACAAACCAGGAGGAAAAGAAAGCTAGGCATCAGAAGCAATTGGTGGCAGGCCTATTAATGGCTGATCTGTACAGTGATCTGCCCTCAAGGAGACCCAACAGGCCAGTCCACTGCAGTGGCTTTCAATGTGGTAAGCCTGGGCTTCAGCAGAAGTCAGCCTGAGAAGAGCCCTGGCAGCTCTGCCAAGAGTTGGATCACTGGAAATGGACTGCCCTGGAGTCGAAGGATGCCCAGGTCAGAGCCACAGATCTTATTGGCTCTAAGCTGAAAAACCCTTCACTCAGCCCAACTTCCAAAGTGACCATTGCAGCTGAGGGGATGGCCAAGTAGGGTCAGCAGCATTGCAGGCAGAACTGCAAATTTCTTGTTAGAGATGCCCCCTGCCTTTACCTGGCCAGCTCTCCTCCCAGGCCAGCCAAGTAATGAAAGTCAACAGAGTGCCTTCCCCTAGGAGGTTCACACCTCCCTTAGGATATACCCCATGTGAAGAGATAGATAGGTCTGGGCCTCTGAACTTACAAGGCCTAAAGCCCACCAGATTATTATCAAGCCCCTTCTATCAGGTTCTATTTGCCTCTCAATCAGAAAACTTAATTGTAGCTTAGACAGCACCTTTCTTAGCTCCTCTAATAATGACTCTGTCCTTTGTTCTAGACCCTGTCTAGTGTACTTGGGCCTCATTCCTTTGTAATCATAACCTCTACTCTACCACCAATGGCTCTACTCCCAACCTGTGTGTACTGATGGTCCTCTTCCCCACTTAATGTTGTATAATTGTTCAAACCTGGTAAATGCCACTCTTAGGATCATTGGTTACTATCCTCACTCTGTCTTTTATGACCTTGTCTAAATATGATCAGAGTCGGCAAACTTGGAAGTTTTCCACAGCCTTGGCAACTCATGACGACAGCCTAGGGTGGTTACTGGCGCCATAAACTAGAGTATCAATTTGTTGGGTCAACAACAGGAGCCACTGTGCACTTGCTCCTCATGTGGGATCTCTGTCCTTAATGTGCTGTACATTTTGATTTAATGCTATAACTAGTACTCAAACAGTATGTTTCACTTTGTGTTTCTGTGTGGGTGCAAACTGTTGAAATCTTTATACTAAATTGATCTTCTGTATATAAAGAGAATTGAAAATGAATCTTGATGTGAGTGGAAGGGGAGAGGGAGCGGGAGAGGGGAGGGTTGCGGGTGGGAGGGAAGTTATGGGAGGGGGAAGCCATTGTAATCCATAAGCTGTACACTGGAAATTTATATTCATTAAATAAAAGTTAAAAAAAAAAAAGAAACATACTTGCACCAAAAAGAAAACTGTTTATCAATATTTTACAACTATTAAACAAAACTGACAATCTAGAATTTAGTATATAAATATATATTTAAATATATGAATGCCAGTAAGGCCCCCTAATAAAATTATATGCAAATTCATTCATAAATTGATTGATTAATTAGCAATGCAAGTTTGAAAACACTAAATTTTCTAAGGAAAAACCAGCAGAATACAAATGAATTTTACGCATTTTCATGTTCAGTGTCTTTCCTGTAAAATGAAAAATCATTACTCTCAGGTACCACAAAGTTGATGTTATATACAGTTTCATGCATAATTTACATGAATATGCACATGCAAGACAATAATTTAAACATATTTAAATATTTTATGAAGAAATTGTGAAAAGAATTATCTAGTATATAGTACACAAAGAAGACAAGAGTACTTTAGCCATTTGTCATCTACTTTTAATATTTTGGACCCAGGTCTTCCATGTATTATGAGCCCATTTGCTGGAAATATGGAGAATAAAATCTATTACCTTTGAAGAAAATCTGGTAGTGGTATATAAACACAAATACGCATCAAGTCAGCCAGATAAAGAGAAGGACTTTACTCAGGTTTTCAGTGGTAAATATAAAGCGCGAGTTACATAAAATCACATATCCTTAGCTTTTCAGCCTTGTCCAGAAATTCTTCATATATTCTCTTGTTCTTCCAAACAGCTACTTTATTATTGCTTAATTTTTGCTACAGTTTTCTTTTAATGCAATTTATCATACAAATATCATTCTTTCAAGGTATGCCATTTTTCAATTTTTTTAGATTTTCTTATTCTTTTTAAACTTTTTAAAATTTCATGTATTTTAATAAATACAGATTTAGGAACACAGTGATACTTCCTCAAGCTATCCTACCTCCTATCCATGTTCCATCCCTTCTTCCTCCTTCCTCTTACTCTTTCAGTTTTTACAAGGATCTACTTTTAGTTTACGATGTACTCATAAGATTAATCCTTCACTAAGTAAAGCATTCAAGAAAAAGTTAAAAGAAAAAAACCAACAATCATCAAATCTCAAAATGTGAATTTCATTCCTATACATTACACCTTTTGGTATTCTATTAATTAAAAAAAATCATGAAGAACATTCTGTATTTTTTTTTGGGGGGGACTGGCTTATTTCACTAAGTATAATGGTTTCCAATTGCATCCATTGTGTTGCAAAACAGAGGATCTCATTCTTTTTTATGGCTGAGTAGAATTCCATATTATATACACATACCGTAATTTCTTATACAGTCACCAGTTGATGGACATATTGGTTGAGTCATATCTCAGTTATTGTGAAGTAAGCTGCAACAAACATGGGGGTATAGACAACTATTCCATACCATGATTTCATTTCATATGGGTTAATTCTGAAGAGTGGGATGGCTGGGTCAAATGGTGTATCTATTTCACCTTTCTGAGGTATCTCCACACTATCTCCCACAATGGCTGTACTAGCTACAGAGAGACAGAGACAGAGAGAGACAGAAAGAGGTCTTCCATCTGCTGGTTCACTCCCCAAATGGCAGCAATGGCCAGAGCTGTGCCAATCTGAAGCCAGGAGCAGAGTTTCTTCCAGGTCTCCCATGCAGGTGCAAGGGACCTAGGACTTGGACCATCTTCTACTGCTTTTACAGGCCATAGCAGAGAGATAGATAAGTGGGGCAGCTGGGACATGGACTGGCACAACATATGGGGTGCCGGCACTGTAAACAGTGGCTTTACCCCTTACACCACAGCACTAGCCCTGGCTAATGATTTTTGTGTGTTGATTTTATATCCTGCAACATTACCAAACTCTTTTATGAGTTCCAGCAGTCTCTTATTGGAATCTTTTGGTTCCACTATATGTAGAATCATGTCATCTGCAAATAGGGATAATGTGACTTCGTCCTTTCATATTTGTATCCTTTTGGTCTATTTTCTTGACTAATGGGCTCTGACAAAAACTTCCAAACTATATTGAGCAGCAATAGTGAAAGTGAGCATCCTTGACTGGTTCCAGGTCTTAGTGGAACTGATTCCAATGTTTCCCCATTCAATAGATGCTGCCTGTGGGTTTGTTATAAACTGTCTTCTTGTGTTGAAGAATGTTCTTTCTATATCCAATTTGAATAAGGTTTTAATCATAAAAGGATATATTTTATCAAACGCTTTCTCTGCATCTATTGAGATAATCATATGGTTTCTGTTCTTCAGTTTGTTAATGTGCTGTATCACATTTATTGATTTTTATGTGTTGATCAATCCCTGTATACCAGAGATAAACCTCACTTGGTCCAGGTGAATGAGCTTTCTGACGTGCTGTTGAATCAGATTAGCCAGTATTTTGTTTAGTTTTTTTTTTTCATTAATGTTCATCAGGGATATTGGTTTATAGTTCTTTGTTATATTATTTTCTGGTTTTGGAATTAAGTTGACGCTGGCCTCACAGAAAGGGTTTGAGAGGCTTCTTTCCCTTTCAATTGTTTTGAATAGCTTGAGAAGAATTAGAATTAGTTCTTTTTTAAGTCTGATAGAATTCAGCAGTGAAGCCATCCAGTCCTGGGCTTTTCTTTGTCGGGAGGGTCTTTGTTACCTCTGTATTGATTATTGGTCTGTTTAGATTATCTACTTCTTCGTGACTCAATTTTGGTAGATCGTATGTATCTAGGAATCTATTCATTTCTTTTAGATTTTCAAATCTGTTGGCATAGAGCTATTTGTATTAATATCTGATGATCTTTTTATTTCAGTGGCATCTGTTTTTACATCTCCTTTTGCATCTCATTTTAATTTGAGTCTTCTCCCTCATTTTGTTAGTTGGGTCAATAGTGTATTTATTTATTTTTTTTATTTTTTCAAAAATAGCTCTTCATTCCACTGTTCTTTTGTATTTTTTGTTTCAATTTTATTTTTCTCTACTTTTAATTATTTCTTTCCTCCTACTAATTTTGGCTTTGGTTTGTTGTTTTTCTATGTCCTTGATATGCACTGATAACTCATTTATTTGATATCTTTCGAATTTCTTTATGTAGTATTGAATCCTATAAACCTCCCTCTGACACAGCCTTTGCTGATCCCGTAAGTTTGGTCTGATGTACTCTCATCTTCATTTGTTTCCAGGGAATTGTTATTTCCCTTTTGATTGCTTCTACGACCCACTAGTCATTCCACGGCATGTAGTTCAGTTGTTATGTGTTTCTTTATTTTCTGGAGATTCTTGAGTTGTTAATTTCCAGCTTCATTCCACCACAGTCAGAAAATATGCATGACATGATTTCAATTTTTTTGAATTTTCTGAGACTTGCTTTATGGCCTGGCATGTGGTCTGTATCAAAGAAAGTTCCATACCCTTATGAAAAGAGTGTGTATTCTGCCACTGTAGGATGAAAGATTTTGTAGATATAAGTTCGATCCTTTTGGTCCAGCATGTAGATTAGATCTGTTTTTTCTTTGTTGATTTTCTTTCTGGTTGATTGATGAAAGTGGTGTGTTGAAATTGTTTTAAATAGCCAGGTGCCCTGGCATTGTTTGCATATACATTTATTGTAGTCACATCTTCCTGTTGATTTGATCCCTTAATCATTATATAATGCCCTTCTTTGCTTCTTTCAGCAGCTTTTTGTCTTAAAGTTTATTTTGTCTGATATTAGGATGAGTACATCTGCTTGTTTTTGCTCTTCATTATCATGCTGTATCTTTTTCCATTTGTTCACTTTCAGTCTGCATGTATCTTTGTTGTTCACCTGTGTTTCTTGTAGGCAGTAAATAGATAGGTATTGTTTTTTAATCCATTCAGCCAGCCTGGATCTTTTAATTGGATAATTCAGGACATTTACATTCAAGGTTACTATTGATAAGTACCAATGCCCTATGTTTTTCCATAAATATTCTTATTATTTTTTATTTCCTTTGTTCTATTTCTGGGAGATTTTCTGTCTTTACATTGTTTCATAATAATGACTATTTGTGTTTCTGCATGTAGCAAATCCTTAAGCAACATTTATAAGGCTGGACAAGTGGTGCCAAATTCTTTCAATTTCTGTTTATTATGGAAGGTCGTTATTTCACTTTTACTCATAAATTAGAACATTGCAGTATAATGTACTCTGTGTTGACAGTTTTTTTTTTTTCATATTTGGATTATGTCTATCCATTTGCTCCTAGTCTGTAGGGTTTCTGATGAGAAATCAGCTGTTAAGTCTAATTGGAGAGACTCTAAAAGTAATCTAGTATTTCTCTCAGGCTCACTTTAGAATCTTTTGTTTTATCGTTTAAACTTTGACTACAACGTGTTGTGGTAAAGATCTTTTATTTTTTGTATTTTAAAATTTATTTTATTTATTTGAAAGAGTTACAGAGAGGAGAGAGGGAGAGAGAGAGAAAGAATCTTCCAACCTCTGATTCACTCTCCAAATGGGCACAATGGCTAGACCTGGGCCAATTCGAAGCCAAGAGCCAGGAGCTCCTCTGGGTCTAGCACATGGGTGCAGGGGTCCAAGGACTTGCGTCATCTTCTGCTGCTTTCTCAGGCTATTAGCAGGGAGCTGGATTGGGAGCGGAGCAGCTGGGACTAAATCGGATGCCGATGCTTCAGGCTGGGGCTTTAACCTGCTGTGCCACAGTACCAGCCCCTGAAGGTCTTTTCTGGTCAGGTGTATTAGGAGTTCTACATGCCTCCTGTGCTTCGACATCCTTTTCTTTCTCCAAATTAGGGAATTTTTCTGTAATTATTTCACTGAATAGACATTCTAATATATTCTCCCTTTCCACACCTTCACGGACTCCTAAGACCCATATGGTGAGTGGTTTGATAGTATACCAAGTCTGAAACATTGTTTTCAATTTTTCTAATTTCTACTTTCATTTCGGTATGAATCAGATATTTCCAAAGATTTGCTTCTTGCAGGAATATTCTTTCTCTTACCTCCCTGAGTCTGTTGTTTAGCTTTTCCAGTGAATTTTTTTATTTGACAGATTGAATTTTTACTTTCTAATATTTCAGTTTGATTTCCCTTCAAAATCTCATTCTCATGGGAAAACTTTCCCTTTGTGTGATGTATGGATTTTTTTAACTTGTGACTTTGCTTCTCATTGTGTCTGAATAATCCTATAATAATTATTTTGAATTCCTTTTAAGACATTTCATCAATCTCATTGTCTTCACATTCTAATACTGAAGTGTTGTTGTTTTTCTTTGGTGGAGTCATGCTGTCATCCTTATTCTTGTTTCTTGAATTGCTGCATTTATTTTTAGACATTTGAACTATACCTCTGTGGCTTAGGGAAGTGTCTACTCTTTCACTGAATACCCAGCGTTATTCATGATGGGGTGACTATCTGTGGGGACACCCATGATGGGTATGACAGATCTACTCTGCTGTCAGCAGGTGGGAGGGTATGATCACCTTTTTTAAAATTTTATTTTACAAGCAGAGTTACAGTGTGAGAGAGAGACAGAGAGGAAGGTCTTCCCTCTGTTGGTTCACCCCCCCCAAATGGCCGCTACAGCTGGAACTGTGCCAATCCGAAGCCAGGAGCCAGGTGCTTCCTCCTGGCCTCCCATGCGGGTGCAGGGGCCCAAGCACTTGGGCCATCCTCCACTGCCCTCCCGGGCCACAGCAGAGAGCTGGACTGGAAGAGGAGCAACTGGGACTAGAACCCTGTGCCCATATCGGATGCTGGCCACAGGCATAGGATTAACCAAGTGAGCCACGGCACTGGCCCCGATCACCTTTATTGGCATAATCACATACTCACCTCTTCTTTTCTAAGATGACCAATGCCCAAGGCTAGTCCATGTGCATATAACACTCACCCACACTGCCACATGAACCATACCATGGATCTGTGTATTCCTCAGTGTGAGCAGGGATTCCTCTGCAATGATGCAGCCCAGGTAATCAGAGATGGCTGAGCCTGTGGTGCCGGACGCTGTGATTGCCCAGAGACCCAGCTACATCCTATGCCCTGTTGTGCAGTTGCAAAGCTCCTACACTCTGAGCACAAAAGGCTCCCATGGTCATGGGGTGCAGAGGATCCACTCCACCCCACTAGCCTGCCCCATTTTCAGAGGAGCAGAGACGTTCCCAGAGCCAGCTGCCTTGGCAGTTGGAGACCCAGAGCCTGTGATACGTTGTGAGCACGGGGAACCTCACTGTCCGTCACAGTCCTCACAGGTGCCAAGTCCTCTGCTATCCCTCTCATCCAGTCTCAATGTCAGTGTGGAACAGAGATTTTCCCCTCTGGTAATATCCCCTGATTACACATGAGCAGGAGAGCCAGCACAGCTGCTACAGGTGTCAAAACGACACCTTCTCTCTGCCAGTGGCCAAGCAGCCTTGTGATGGGATGGGAGAAGGAAACATGCTTTTCTTTTGCTGGATTAGGTGGGTTCCCTGCCCCTCCCCCATTATGGCCTCAGGAAGGACTCACAAACAGTGTCCTCCCCAGGCTCTCCCTCTGGCAACATAACCAGTGGCATGCACTGCTGCAGTGTGCTCTCACCTCGCCCTCCAAACTTGCACATTCTGGTGCTTGAGTGTGGTGTCTGCTCTTGTCCCTGTGCGTCCACACCTTCCACACTGCTCCACAGTGTCCCTCTTCCTTTTGTAGACTCTCCACTGAAATTCTCTTTCCAACTCTCCCGTGGGAATGCACTTCCTCCACTGTTTCTCTGTTATTTTCCTCTCATCTGAAGCAGTACATCTTTTTCCTATTAGCCATTTTGGAATCCTCAGTGCTATTTCTATTCAATACAATTTTACATGCAATAACACAGAGTAAATATTAGGTTAGATTATCATGAAATTCATTCAGTTTCATTAATATATATATATGGTCATATAATTTAATATGTTGTACCTATATGTAACTAAGTTGAGGAAACTCAATTGTAAGATTCCATTTTCTAAACTTCAATCAGTACTCATAGTATTAAATGAAATAGGCCCATATTGTGAAAAATTGATTCTCTGAAAGCTTGAACATAGTATTACTTCATGATACAGCAAATCCACTTCTGGGCAAATTTGTGAAATAATTACAAACAAATATTTGTATGCCAATGTGCATATCAGCAGAACAGCCATATATGCAAACAAACCAAGTGACTATAAATGACAAAATGTAGGAAATCTAGTATATTCATATAATTTATTATTATTCACCTTTCAAGTACAATGAAATTCTGATACATGGTATAACACAGATTGATCTTGGGGACGTTATGCTAAATGAAATAAACCTGACACAAAAGGTCAAATATTCCATGATTCCCCCTATATGAGGTATTGAGACAGCCAAATTCAGGGACAGAAAGGATAACAGTGGCTATCAGGGCTAAATGGTGATGGGATAGGGAATTAATCTGCTTTGGTTACAGTGTTTAGTGCTGGATAATAAAAATTTCTGGAACTGATTAGTGATAGTAATGGTTGTATACCCATGTAAATGTGCTTAGTACGATTGAACTCCATACTTAAAATAGATAAAATGGTAAACTCTATGTTACATGTATTTTATCATAATAAGAAGCTCAATGTGATAACATTTGTTATCAGTTCTTTTTCATTTCCACCTCCTGTTTTTTGAAGCCTTCCAATCTAAAATAAGGGATTAAAAAATAGCACTGCAATATCATGACAGATTTTGTTTTGAGGATTTATATGTAGGAAGCTGCTGAGTGACAGATTTGAAAGCATTTAGATAATAGCCACAGCAGCCAGAATACTTGCCCTTCAATTACACCCATCTTATAGCCTACGAAAAACAGAGTGACTGAGATACTCAGCTAGAAGCTAGGCTTTGGAGAAAGTAGGCTCTTAAAAACGGAACCTGCTTTTGACAATGAAATGTCTTAACAAAGGCCAACCACTCTGAATAACTAACTTCTACCAGCTTATAATGTAATTGTTTTTAAAGGGTCATTTATTTGAAAACCGGGTGGCGGTTGGGAGAGTGGGGTAGGATTGGGGGGAGAGAGAGAAAAAGAGAGAGAGAGAAAACGAATGAATATTTTATTTATTGGTTCATTCTCTAAATAGCTGCAACAGCCAGGGCTGGGCAAACCTGAAGTCAGGAGCCAGAAAATACATCCATGTGGGTGGCAGGCACTGAAGTACCTGGCCATCATCCACTGCTTCCAAGGTGTGTTGTCAAGGAGTTTGATGAGGAAGTGGAGCAGCCAGGACTCAAATCAATACTCTGATATGGGATGCAGGCATCCCAAGCAGCAACTTAATCTTCTGTGCCACATCACCTGCCCCATAAATAATTTTTATAACATTAACGAGGTATTCATTTTCTTTTATTAATAAATGGCTTCTGTTACAAATACCATTGTATAGAACCTAGAGAATATATGTTGCCAGATACAATACTTATAGAATTTTGACTGATTTTTTTTAATTTAAGAATAATCTCGGGCCAGTGCTGTGGCATAGTGGGCTAAGCTTCCGCCTGTGGTGCTGGAATCCCATATGGGCACTGGTTCATATTCTGGCTGCTCCTCTTCCTATCTAGCTCTCTGCTATGGCCTGGGAAAGCAGTGGAAGATGGCCCAACTGCTTGGGCCCCTGCACCCGTGTGGGAGACCTGGAAGAATCCCTTGGCTCCTGGCTTCCGATAGGCTCAGCTCTGGCTGTTGCGGCCATCTGGGGAGTGAGTGAACCAGTGGATAGAAGACCTTTCTCTCTGTCTCTCCCTTTCTCTGTCTGTAACTCTACCTCTCAAATAATCTTTTTTTTTAAAGAATGATCTCTTAATGCAGATAACCAAAATGGTGAGTACTATTTTCCACGTTATCAATATATTTAGAATAATATTAGATATGGTAGTTGTTGTAAACAGATGAAAGTCATTCTGCATTGTGCTAATAAAGTAGAAATTAGAGGTCATATTTTGCATAGTGTTACAAATCTACAGACACTAATATTCCTAGAGAAACAGAAGTTAATAAAGCCACTCGGCAATGTGATTATGGTCCATCAACTGCTAATTTGATGAGCAGACAGCAGCTGGGTCTCTGCTGGGAAGGTCAAGGAGCTACGTTTGCTTTCTTCTAGCTGGAGGAGAAGCAAGCAAATGGGTGACTAATCAACCAGAACTGAATAATTTCATAAACTAGCACCCTATCTGTGCATATGCACGTGTATAAGAAGTGTTTAAAGAAACATTATGCTTCTAAATTTCAGTCTGGATATATTGTGCTGAGATACACCATCTTAAAATACCACATGACTTAGACAGAATTCCTCCAGAAAAGTTTATAGTCCTGATTTGGAAAACTATTACATGATGCCTAAGGTCTCTTTTGGCTCAGATTCAATAATTTCATGTCTTTTAATTGAATAAGCTCTATTATTCTGCACTTACTCAAAGACTTACTAATATTCATTAAACATATGAAAACAAAAAACAATGATCACCTAGAATTAAGATTTAATTAATATAGTACTTTAGGTCAATGTTAAATCTCTCTTCTTCAAAATGATACTCACTTTTTCATATTTAATCAAAGGTATACTCAGCATATTTAAAGAATTTTTCTAAAATCATAAAATCAAAAATAATATATTTTAAATAGAAATTTTATTAGAAAATGTCAAGGCACCTATGAACTCACAAACTTGTTTAAGTAATTAGATAAATTTAAGCTGTAAATAATTTAAAATAATTCACTTTTTATACTTGTGTCTTTAGTTTGAATGTAATGACATCATTCTTTCAAGTTGATTGTATTTAGTAAGAAAAAGAATTTTGCAATGCATACCAAGTATCATATGAGACTCTCACTATTCATGCTTATTTTATTACATAAATGCCTTTGTATTAATTTCAAATTTTGCAGGATGTGATTCTGAAAGTGATTAAGAAGCAGTAATGCAAGACCTAGGTAAACTAATTATAGATTCAATAAGTTCTGTATAAGGCTCTTATCATTGGTTCATTATAATCTATATTATTCTATGAGTCTACTTTTTACTACCTTAACTAAAATATCTAAGTGGAAGATTTTTGGGGGAAAGGTTTATTTCAGCTTACAGCTGGAGGTTACAACTAGGGCAGCCCCAGAGTCTGGCATCTGACGGAAGCTAGTAATAAGGGTATGAGGACACCATCCTGTGTGAACAGGAAGGAGAAAGAGAAGCTAGGCTGAACTCCATCTCAAAATAACCAAATCCCTCTGAGAACCAACCTCTGAGGGCACACTTTCAGTGACCCAAACACCTCCCACTGGTCCTACCCCATGATGCCATCAATGGATCAAATCTCCACTATTGCTCTTTCAGCTATTAACATTAAGACATCAGAATTTAAACACCTGGGTACCTTTTGGGAAGATAAGTCCTACCGTACCTATACATTTACATACCCTCTGCACTTTATTTTTATTTTGATTTGTCTTTTGATGGAATGAATAAACCACAGAATCTAAAATAAGAGCATCAATATTTGTTCCATTTGATCTGCCTATTCCTGCCAGTTACAATACAGCATGTTATTTACTTTTCAGAATAAATTGGTAATCAACATTGTGTATTTCAGTTTAATTGTAAAGCAGTTGAGTTTTAAATAGTAAAAAAAAAAAATACCAAGCACATGCAATCTACATGTATGGTATACAATCCTCTTTATTTTTTTTTTTATTTTTTTTTCTTTTTGACAGGCAGAGTGGACAGTAGAGAGAGAGAGAGACAGAGAGAAAGGTCTTCCTTTGCCGTTGGTTCACCCTTTAATGGCCGCCGCGGTAGCGCGCTGCGGCTGGCGCACCGCGCTGTTCCGATGGCAGGAGCCAGGTGCTTCTCCTGGTCTCCCATGGGGTGCAGGGCCCAAGCACTTGGGCCATCCTCCACTGCACTCCCTGGCCCCAGCAGAGAGCTGGCCTGGAAGAGGGGCAACCGGGACAGGATCGGTGCCCCGACCGGGACTAGAACCCGGTGTGCCAGCGCCGCAAGGCGGAGGATTAGCCTGTTGAGCCACGGCGCCGGCCACAATCCTCTTTTTTTAAATATGCATTACATTTACACTTGCAAATTGGATAAATGCAGCCATAGTTGTTTTGACCCCTAATTAAATGTGAATATGTGCACTTATATGCTAGCATATTATGACTACTTGTGGAAAGTAACATAGTTTTGTATCAAAGTCTTTTAAATTCTGCCACTTACAAATCTGACTTTATGACACATACTTAAGCACTCAAATTTAAATTTCCATTAAGTGTATGTATGTGGGTAAGTATGTATGTATGTGTTAATGACTTAAAAGCATGTTTTATATCTCATATAAAATCTTCAAGAAGCAAATCTTTAAGAAGCAAATAATGTTAGATTAGATATGAATTTGAAGGCCTTGTTTTTCTTTATTATTTTAGCCTTTGTATTTTGTGAAATTCTTGTAGAAAGAACACGTTGCCAGAATTTAGAATGTCTACCAGTATCAGTGAAAGAAAAAAAATCACCATTATAGAATGTGGAACAGTAGGTTAAGCCACTACTTGGGATGCTGGCATTCCATATCAAGCCACCTGAATGAAGTCCTGCCCACCTTTGAATGGAAATTCTTGCATCTGGCTTTTGTCTAGCCTGGACCTGCTATTGTGGGCATTTAGGAAATGGAAGATCTCTCTCTGTCTGTCTCTCTGTTGCTTTATCTTTCAAATAAATAAAATGCTGCTATTACTAAATTGAAGCATTAAAATCAGGAGTTGCTACAGGAATCCTGACTTGTAACTCAGCCTTCTCAGTTGCAATGGAAGATGTGATGCATGCAACACAGTGTAACGTAAGTGGAATTGAGGGCCAGCAGTAAGGCGTAGCATGCTGGTAAAGCCACCACATGCAATGCCGGCATCCCATATGGGTGCCAGCTCAAGTCCTGGCAGCTCCACTTCCAATCCAGCTCTCTGCTATGGCCTGGGAAAGCAGTAGAAGATGGCCCAAGTCCTTGGGCTCTTGCACTCACGTGGGAGACCTGGAAGAAGCTCCTGGAACCTGGCTTCGGATCTGTATAGCTGTGGCCATTGTGGCTAATTGGGGAGTGCACAAGTAGATGGAAGACCTTTCTTCCTCTCTTCCTCCCTCCCTCTCTCTCTGTCTCTCTCCCTCTGTAACTCTGACTTTCAAATAAATAAATAAATCTAAAAAAAAATAAGTCGACTTGAATAAGTTCATGGAAAAAATAGAATTGAAAATACATTTGTTTTGGTACAAAAAAGAGTGAAATCCATGCATAGTTTTAATAACATATATTTATTAGTATTTTCCATGAACTTTTTGAATACTACTTGCAGATATCAAAGTATACCCTAAACTGAGGGTTTTATTTTTTTAAATTTCAAAAAGCCTATGCTTTAACTGTGTTCCTACATCTTGCATTCTCCTATAAAGTTGATCATAGGTTATTAAAAAACCTTAAGTTAAATAAGTTAATAATAAAAGAAGAGTGGAATTTAAATTGGGATATCAAATGGAACAATACAAAAATGTTTAACATAAACCCAATATAAATAAGGAATAAACCACAGATTTGCTTCTAAGTTTTGTAAATAACAGTGAAAAGATTAATTAAATGGACTGATAATTCACAAATGTAGGATATAATAAAACTAACTGCTCATCTTAAGGCAAGACCTTTTTAGTTAAAATCACCTGTTAAAAAAGGATATTGTTGTAAATAGTAAAGATTATACTAGCAGTTTTATAATGAGCATATTCTCTAACTTTTTCATGCAATATTAATAGGATTCATATTTTTTGATAAGAGATTTTCCTAGGACAAACATGAATGGCAGAATCTGAAACTCTTTGCTAGCCTGATTAAATTCTCATGCAGAATTTAATGGAATGTTCTTGGGGCATTTCTTGATAAACATCATTATTTCTCAAATTCTTCACATTCTACAGATAACTTTAATTTTCTGACCTAATTTTGGTTAAATAGCTCCCAGAATTATTTTGGGAAGTTGTCTTGTCATTGGAGTGGTTTTTACCCAACCTGCCACTCTGCAGGGCAGTGACTAGTGTATCACATTCTCAAAGCTACCAAGAGAAATTCAGGAACAGGGTGCATTTCCAAAGCAAAGCCATGAGAACCCGAGATGCCTGCTGTTGAGAATTGGGAAACAAAGGTATACTCCTACCATTCAAAAATAAAACAGATCTAGATTGCATCTTCTTGAGATGTCACTACCACAATTTTACATCGTCATATGTCATTTGAAAATGACACCACCATATGTCGAACAGAAACACCATCAATTCTGATGACGTTTGCACCCCTGTAGAAACTTTGGGCATACTACTGCTAATCTACAAAGGGTAATGCATTATTTTGGCCTACTTAAAGTTTTTTTGTATTTAAGCTTAAAATTTAATATTCATAAGGGATAGAATACACAGGGATAAAATCTTAATGGTTTTCTTTTTGTGTATTTGAGTAGACAGGGAGAGAAAGAGACAGAGGAGAGCACTCCTTTCCTCTGGTTCACTCCTGAAATGTCTGCAATGGCAATGGCTGGGCCAGGCTGAAGCTGGGAGACAGGGTAGGTAAAAATGGTAACTGAGTACAACGCAAACATTGTTACATCTCTGTCCCTCCACCACTGCAAAGGGAAAAAATGTCAAGGGTCTGTATATGTTATCTGAAATACTCACTCATACACTGGCAAGTAAGCAAATGTTGACACACACACACACACACACACTACTTATTTCATAAAGGAAAGGTGATAACTTTAAATGAAGGTGAACTTTAAAAACCATCCCAAAGAAAAAGTTTTTAGACCATGTAGAGAAAATTTTGTGAAAACTTCCAGCAAACTTTGTTTTTACATCAAAAGAATGATTCTACACCATTGAAATAAATCAAAGGGACAGGCATGCGAGATGCTGATTATGACACCTAGGGGGATGCGTTCCATTATTTTTTCTACTTAATTCCTTTTCAAAAAATGTGTTTTGGAAATCTCACATTATATAAAATGATTATTTCATTTATTTAGTGGCTTTATTAGTTAGTCTTCTAGAAAACTGTGCTTAATTGATCTCAATTTTAAAAAGATTTATTTATTTATTTGAAAGGCAGAGTTACAAAGAGAAAGAGAGAGAGACAGAGAAAGGGAGAGAGCGAGATCCTTCATTCTCTGGTTCACTCTAAATGGCCACAACAGCTGAGGCTGGGCTAGGTCAAAATCAGGAGCCTGGAACTTTATCTGGGTTTCCCACATGGGTGGCAAGTGCACAGGCACATAGGCCACCTTGCATTGCCTTCCCAGACGCATTAGCAGGGGGCTGTACAGGAAGCAGAGCAGCTTGGACATGAGTAAGTGCTCATATTATACAGAGGTTGCAGGTGCACTTTAACCTGCACAGCACCGGCCATTTGATCTCATCACTTGCTACTAGCGTAATGATGTAGTAAATAATCTTTTATACACAATGCTTTGTACATTTTCAAATAGATGTTTGTGTATGAATACACAATGCCATTCCAAGTGGTTTTACTAGTGAATTCAACTACCAGGAATGTAGCAAAATATTAATCTTCCCTCTATTGTCCCAAAAAGTATGCAAAACTTTTAAAACTTCTTAGTTTGCATTTCTTATTCTGAATAAGAGTTTATTTAATTTCCTTATCTTTAAGTCATTTGAGTTTCTCATTTTGTGAATTAAGTTTTGCTATCTTTTGCTTAAGTTTATTGAGTCATTTGTTTGTTTCTTATTTCTTTCTTTCTTTGAGAGGCAGAGCTACATAGCGTTGAAAAGACAGGGAGTGAAATAGCCTGTCTATTGAGTCACTTCTCAGACATCCTTAATAGCCCACCCAAAGTTGGGAGTCAGTAGTTGGAGCCAAGAGTCCAATCCAGGTCTCCTATATAGGTGGCAACAATCCAACTACATGGAAGTACCAACTGCTGCCTTCCAGGGTACACAGTGGCAGGAAGATGGAATCAGGAGTTGAGCCAAGATTCAAACATAAGCACTCTGATATGGAATGCAGGCATGCCCAGAGGTGTCTTAATCACTATGCCAAATACCTGGGCCTCGTTTCTTTCAATGGTCACAGAATTCATCCCTTTCCAATAAGGACAAGGTTTATTGCATGTTTTCATAAATTATTAGGTGTTTTTACATGTTATAAGAACTTTTTTTGTGAAGATTCTTAAAATTCAGAGTCATTTGAAGTGTTACCCTTTCCTTAGTGTGTGTGTGTGCATATTTTACAACATATTTTTGAAAATGGCTTTCCCAGTTCTACTAAAAATTATCTTTTTTTCTTTATGAATATTTAGATCTTTAATCTCTCTGGTAATTATATTGGTTAAAAGTATGAAGTATAGAACTAATAATTTGTCCAAATTACTAACTAATAATTAACACTACTTAATGTTTCCATTTAAAAACTTCATGAAATACTATCCTAATATATCCTACCTTTTCTTATCCATTCTTTGTTTATTTCATTTCATTTCATTTCATGACCGCACTGTGGCGTTCTAATTATTTAAACAATATTATATAAAATCTGTCCTTAAAGAGTCATTTTTGGATCACATACTGTTATACTTTTGTTACAATTTTCATTAGCTTTTAGTCTGTATTTTACTTATGAACTTTAAAGTTAAGTAGTCTATTCTCTGAGAATGAGAAAGTATAAATATTGTTAAATATCAATTATTTACTATTAATAATTAACTATTTAATATATATAAATATTTTATTAAAATATTCTAGTTTATAGTCTAACTTTAAGATATCTGACATATTTGTTTTGTGTCATTACTTTCCAGCAATATAGTAATTTTTAATTTTTTAAATTTTTATTAATATAATAGATTTTATGTATTTATAGATATAATTCTAAGAACATAATCACACTTCCCTCCATCTCTCTTCCTAACCTCCTCCTTCCTGCCTTTCTATCTTTTCTTTAAAGTTTTTACAACACATACTTTCAATTTACTTCATAATCACAGGCTTAATGCACTACTGACCATGGTGTTCAAGAAATAAAAAGAAGAAAGACCCCTATGCCACAGAAATATAGACAAGGGCTATAAACAGTCAAATCATAAGATGTCAGTTTCACTCTTAGCATTCATTTTTTGGTGCTCTGTGTATTAGCTACCATATATGAGAGAAAATAAGATTTTGGAGAGGAGGGTCTGGTTTATTTCACTAAGCAATTCTTTACAGATTTTTTTTTATTGCCACACAGTCACTTTTTATAATTTCTTTTTATCTCTAATACAAGTGTCTTAAGGTTATTCTTAGATAATTTAATATTTATTCTAATATAAATAGGCATTTTGGTGTACAGAATTCTAAAATGGTCCACAATTATCTTCTATCTTGTATAGTCTTTTCCTTACTGCGCAGAATATGCAAATAGGATATCATTGTGATGGCTATATTATGCTGCATAGGAAACAGGAAGTTTCCTGGTAAGCCTGGCCTCAGATAAGCTCTTTCAAAACAGAGAGGTTTCTGTAGCTGGCAAAGTCAGACATCCAAATGCCAGATGGGTTGGACGCTATGTTGCTGACTTAAAGATGAAAGGACTCATCAGGTCATCCATGGGGGCTGAACATGATTCCTGGCCAGCCAACAGGAAAACAGAGACTTCAGACAGCCCCAAGGACCTGGACTCTGGCAGTAACCTGCAGACCTTCTCAAGGATCCTCAACTTCCAAAGAGAATTCTGCTAGATGATCTCCTGATTTCAGTCTGAGCAGAGAACTCAGCCATACTGTGCTGAACTAGCAAACATGGGTGTCATTTTAAGACACATAGTAAATGTTAATTTATTTTGTAGCAGCAGAAGACTAATATAACACTGTCCATCACTTCATCTCAGGAGGCTGTTACTCATTTTCATGTCTCATTTTTGTAACAAGTCATTTCACCTTATCACTTCCTGAAAAACCAAAAAAAAAAAAAAAATCAGTTTGTTGCCTTTGCTTTTCAGGAACATAATGTATCATCTGAAAATAAGAGTTCTTCTTTTCCATTTTCCGCTTGTTTAACTACTTTGACTATTATTATAAAATAATGTTACCTCATAAAAATAATTACAGATGTTATAGTAGACACTGTTGTCACCCCTAAAACCCTCTGCCAAAGATCTTTTTCTGGCTGTGGAAACAGATTAAACTATTGTGCAAGCCATAGTGCTGGAGACTGCATTACTTTCCTACTGATTCTATAAAAATTATTCAAAACTTAATGACAGTGCAAGTATCTTATCTTACTATCACAGACATCAGAAGTTGATGGAGTCTCACTGGACTAAAATCAACGTGTTGGCAGTATTGCATTCTTTTCAGAAGACTTGATTTTCCAAATTCTAGATGATATATCCCTTCCTCAGCATTTGCACTCCTTGTTCCATCTTATAGCAATGGTGGATCAGGACCTTCTCACTCCACATCACTTTAGCACATTCTCCTCTTCTACTCCCTTCTGTTACTATTAAGGTTCCTCATTATCACATTGGACCTAACTGGACAATCCGAGGCAATCTTCCTACTTTAAGGGAGGCGATCAGAGACTGTAATTTAATCAGTAACTTTGATGTTAAAATTATTGCTTTTTCTTTTTATTTTAAAGGCAGAAAGTCTGCCTTTATTTTTTTTTTTTTTTTTTTTTTTTGACAGGCAGAGTGGACAGTGAGAGAGAGAGAGGCAGAGAGAAAGGTCTTCCTTTGCCGTTGGGTCACCCTCTAATGGCCGCCGCGGTAGCGCGCTGCGGCCGGCGCACCGCGCTGTTCCGATGGCAGGAGCCAGGTGCTTATCCTGGTCTCCCATGGGGTGCAGAGCCCAAACACTTGGGCCATCCTCCACTGCACTCCCTGGCCACAGCAGAGAGCTGGCCTGGAAGAGGGGCAACCGGGACAGGATCGGTGCCCCGACCGGGACTAGAACCCGGTGTGCCGGCGCCGCAAGGCGGAGGATTAGCCTGTTGAGCCACGGCGCCGGCCGAAAGTCTGCCTTTAAATAAGAGGGAGGGAGGGAGAGGGTAAGGGAGATGGGGCGGGGGGGGGGGGTTGCCCTCTGGATCACTACAAAAATGTCCTCAACACTCAGGGCTAGGACAGACTGAAGCCAGAAGCTGGAGACACAGTCTGTGTCTCCCAACTTGGGGCAAGGATCCAAATACTTGAGCTGTCACCTCTCCCATGCCAGCATGCACATTAGCAGGAAGCTGGAATCTGAAGCAGTGCTAAGAGTGAAACCCAAGTACTCTGTTATGAGATGCAGGCGCCTTTACTACTAAGCTACATCCCCTGAACTGACCATTTTTTAAAGATCAGTGGAAGAAAATCACGGTCAGAGGTCAACCATCTATAAATCCAGAAATCTGTGAAAGCTGATGATCACCTTGAACGGTTTGCTCATCCCTGGACAGGGGAAGACCGTGATATAAATCTGGCCCAGATTGAAAAAAAAGCAATGAAATTATAAAAGTAGCTAAATCCAAATCAAAACTTCTATGTCAAATCTGATAAAAGACAAGAATCCAAGGTCTACAATTTATACTTCATTTGAGAGTCTTGCCAATATCAAGTTCCTAAATTCTCTGAATGTTTTCAGTTAGCAGAAATGAATCATTTTGTCTTGTTAGAAGGCAGCATGTGAAATTCTCTTCTGAGAAAGATGCCATTATTAAGTTTATTTCCTTTATATTTCCCTGCCTTTCTTCATTGTTTCTATAGTAATACCAAGAGGAAAGTCTCAACATCAGTGGGCTGTAAGGTGTGGTCCCTGTCAGGAGGCAAAAATCTAGTCTCAAAGAGCTAAAGAATGTGCTTAGTACTGATATCAGAGATGACCCCCTAAAACATATAAGAAAATGTGGCCTCTTACAGTTCCCCAGAAGCACCACCCAGGGTGCCACATATGTTACTGGAATTTGGGGTGCCATACGATATCACCATATGCTTATTAATAAATCCCCAATAGTAATAAGCCCAAGAGGAAGCGGTTACAGAAGAGATGATTTGATGTCCATCAACTCCTCTTAGGATTAAAGGGATGGAGTCTCTGAGTGGGGAATGAAGTAGGCAGACATACAAGTTAAAATCAATTAGCTTTGTGAGCTGGAAGACCACGCCTTCACCACGCCTCTGTGTGACCTCACGCCCTACCTGGCTGCACCTGGGTGCCCACTATCCAATCAGGTTAATTAACCATTCCCCTTTGGAAGTGGGTTAAAAGACAAGGTGTGTCCTGGGCTTCTCTTTTCTGTTTCCTGGCCTCTTGCCAGGAGGGGGCTGGCTGTAGCCCTGCGCCCCCAGGGAATGTAGCCCTCGGGCCACCATCCCTAGGCTTCCTGGCCTCCTCCACGTGGTGGGTGGTTTCTGGTGCTCTGTATGAACCCAGATTTACCCCTCTCTCTCGCCCTTAAAGCTCTCACTCTAATATGCATCTTTCTCACTAAATAAAGGCTTAAAACGTACCATGCTGCCTCATTTATCTGTGCCGGTGTGAGAGGCCAGAGCCACGCCATGACAGACTTCTCACAAGACAAAAAATCTGACTAGGCCCAGGATGCACCTGGTCTGAGAAGATGAAACCTGACAACGGGCAGTCCTTGGTCTGGTCCACAGGACCAGGTGGAGGCAACCAATAAGGTGGGCCATCCTTGGTGCTGCAGGGCCAGGGGAAGGGAGGAATGCGGACGTACGTACTAATACTTGTTTGCCTGGGAACTATAAAAACCCCGAGAACAAAGAGAAGGGGGTCTTGGTCTCCCAGCACTACACCGAACGGGAGGTCAGGCCCCAGCATGCTGGACCCTTAATAAAGTCCCTTTGTTCTTTGCATTACGGTGAGTCTCCCTGGTTCTTCCTATCTGGGCGGTCCGGGACACTTCAATGTCCGATTTCAAAATGAGCAAAGAAGTTGCTGCTTGACATAATCCACCAGAAAAGAGCACAAGTGAGTGAATAGGAAAGATGTAAATGAAGAGCGAGAGCTGAGTTTCCATGTCATAACAAGGTTCGGGGTCACTGACAGTGTCTCAGATGTTAGCCATCTCCTGAACCAGAGCCCTTTGGCTGAACTGGCTTCTGGAAACCCTTGCAGAAGTGCCAAAACCATATCAAGTATATACAATCACTGCTTTTGTAATGTTCCTCAAAAAGACGTAAATGCATTTGTGCGAGTAACTATGCATCACAAAATGAAAATGCTCAGAATTCTCACACACTGTGGATGCAAGCTATGGACTGACACTAACAGGGAACCAAAATAAAACAATTCCTTCTCTTTACAAAGGCCAAGTGACAGAGTAAAGGTCAGAATCCATCTCACTAAAGGTGCCAGTAGTCTAATGAAGCACATCACAATTATTTCTCCAGGCTGTGTTTTCATAACAATAGATATACTTAGCAATAGAGTCCTTACTTGAATTCCCCCATTTGCAAAACAACCAACCAATGCATCTAAAGGCCAAGTAGAAATTTCTGAAATTCCTCTTTTCTTAACTCCAACTGGCAAAAAATAATAAATCAGCAACAATAGCTCATTTCTGTAGGAATGACAAAGATCAGTGTCATGTCCAAAAAATTAAAGGGTGCAAGAGTTGCAGTCACCACCTTGATAACAATCAGTTTATATTAGGTCCCCTACAGAAGCCACAAGAATCACAGCAGAAAATGTGGGCCATAAATTTAACCCCATGATAGCTACAATCCCAGATGCTGTCCAAGGTTAGTATCTTCTTTAAAAAATAAAAAATTGATTAGCTAAAACTCTGAGATTTGGCATTAATCTAGCAAATGGGTTCTTTTCAATTTCTACCAGAGAGGTGAAGCAAAAACGGTTTTCATGCACCTCGGGTGGAAAGCAATATATATCAACAGTGTTTCCCCCAGGCTGTTAACTCTCCTACAGTGCCACAAAATAATGGTGAGTGGTTGCAACAGATATCTTATGTCCCACAAAATATACTATCTGGCCTTTTTGGGAGAGATTTTACTTCCTATTTGCTAGTCTAAGCTGGAATACCTCCTCTAATACAATGAAAAAAATTCCTCTTGTACTTCATATCAAAAAAAAAAAAACCAGACAAAACAAAAGAGACAGAGCTTTCTGAGACTCTGCATTTTGAAGGTAATGTTTAACTCAGTTACACTACATCGATTCATTTATTGAGTCATAAAACCACACATTTTGAATGGGACCCTGAGACAGAGGTTATTCTATAGCACACTGAGATTGAAGTTGGAACAGCTGCAATTTAGCTCATCTGACCCAACAGAGGCTAGAATATAAAAGGAAGATAAGAACCATGTGTAGACAGTCTGGAAAATCTAAATAGCAGAGCTGTGGTTTGATGGATTTACCCCAGGGTACAAGCCACGGCGCTGCAGTAGAAAACCATTCATCATTTGAAGAAAAGGTCCTGATAATGCTATTTGGCCAAAGCAGAGATTCTGCCTGACCTTCATACACTACTTGACTGTGTACCAGAGTTGAGTATCATGAGCTGCATATTGTAAGACCCACCGTTTCGTAAGTTTGAGAAAGAACAGCATCACTTTCTTGAAAATGGAATTGCTGCATCAAGACAGGGAGTAAGCAGTTCCAGAGACATAATTAGGCTTCAGAAATGAGAAGCTTGGATGCCTATGACATCTCTCCCAGCTGCCCTAATGCCTCTATACTATCTGATAACTGTAGGTTTCTGTGGAACTCCCTACTATCAGAGGAGGATAAAGCTGAGGATGGTTTTCAGTTTACTAAAGAGAACTGGAAACAGATTGATTCTCCACTGCACCTTTGCTCAATGTTGACCCCAAAACTGAAATCTCTCCAGCCCTCTCAGCAGCACAGTTGGTCACTTCTATATGGAGAGAGAAGTGGTCTAAGGTAAATGCATGTACATTTGTTTCTGACTAGTAGGAATCTTCCTGACTGGATTGTAGGGGACCTAAAACCAGTAGATCCGGGAGAAGGTTTGAAGATAGAACCATAGAAATTATGACAGGACTTTTCCATCTTTGTGTCTCTTGTTAGTTCCCTTGAGGCATGGAGTTGTCAGATGGGGCAGTGGTTAAATCAGTTTTCATTCTAGGATGCCAACTACTACAGGTGCCCCATCTCTGTCAGGAAGGAGTCTACCACTGAGCTTTTGATTTGTATTAGTCTGCTTTTTGCAACTTCAAATAAATACCTGAGAGGAGCTTCTGTGGGAAAGAAAAGGTTTATTTCAGCTCACAATTTGGATATAGGATGGGATGCCCTCCCCCCTCCCAGCTCCGAGTCTGATGGAGGATGGTCATAGCAGATGCAGGGGCACTAGCACACGGTGAGGCAGGAAGCAGAGCACCTAACTGAACTTGAACTGAAAATCAGACTTCTCTTTAAAACTACTCTCTGAGAGCATGCGCCCACTGACTCCACCTCTTAGCCACCATTATTAGATGAAGTCTCCACCCTTAACACATCAACTATTAACATTAAGGCATGAGAGTTTAAAGAGCTGCAAGAGTTTTGGGGAGATAAAACCTACTCATCCCATAAACGATTGTACCGTTCCTTAGAAGGCCAACCTATTCCTGAGATCAAGTTCATTCTAAGGGATCTCCTTTATCCTGCAGAAAGCAGTGATTTTTCTTTACTGGGATTGATATGAACTAAGCTGCAGGGCTAGCAACAGAAATTGTAGAAAATTTTGCAGCTGATTTATTCCCATCTAACTCTATGTCTACTCTGGGCCCAATATCTCCCTCATATTTTGAATCAATGGCCATTACGTGGTGCTACAATTCCATCAACAAAATGAACACTAGTTTAGGAAAATTTTAAAAAGGTAGTATTACCTATGACTCTCTAATCCTTAGTTTCAGTGTCTTACTGGGAAATCTGCACTGGAATCATGTCTACTACATTGGAGGTGATGGAGCAAATACAAAAGCCTTAGACCTGTTTTGGCCTCTAGTCTACATGACAAGAAATAGACCTCAGTTTCCAGCCCCACTGAAATATTCTTTTCCTGCTATTTTTTCAAATACTCTAAACTTACCCCACCTCCTGCTTTTCCTCTCACCAGCTTGACTCTCCCAGACCACCGACCCCCAGAGGAAGAACACCCACACAAGCCAACTCAGCAATGCCTTCCCCCTCATGTCCCTCAGCTACCTTATGCTATATAAACCAAGTGCTTGCTCTCCACCACATTTGCCTTGGATACACACCCGCAGTTAGTCACTTCTCTGGATTTACTCCCTTGAATAAATTCATTTTGGCTGTGAGTTTGTACCTTTTCTCTTCTGTGTCTTGCTCTCCTTTTCCTTACTGGAGGGGCTGTTTCTTGGTAGTGATGGTGAGGAGGGAATGATATGGGTGCTGCAGCCAGAAACAGCTATGTTTATCAAGGATGGGAAAGAAGGTAAAGTGGGGGAGATGGTGGAAGTGTTCATTCCTGAAAACGATGAGAACTTTATAAGTTCTATGTTTAGAATGCCTGGTGTGTGTTGGTAATAAAATGTGGACCAAAATGAAAATAATTAATCAATGTTTTAAAATTCTATACAATGGGACCTCTTATTGCCTGAATCCACACATCCTGTCATCCCCTACCTTGGTACCTAACTGACCAATAGTAAAGTTTCAAATTAATCCAAAGCTTAGATTGCCACCAGATCATTTTGTTATTGCCATGCTTGAGACCAGCAAGAAATGAAACCGGTTATTGTAGGCAGAGATAATTCAAGTTTCACAAGAGAAGAGATGAGGAGTTAATTCTCCACAATGGGGGCAGGGAAGATTATATCTAAAACTCAGGACATTCACTGAGTTGATGCCTCCTAGTGCTTCATGCCCAGGGTTAAGCATTAATGGGCAAATACAGCATCCACACCCTGACAAGGGCACCATTGGCCAGGGGTCCAGTTCCTCAGGGATAAAAGCAGGGGTTAATACAGTAATATGGAATACAAAATGTGCTGGCTATTTGGGGATATCTAAAACAATGGTAGAGAAAGAAGATGATGTTAATAAGTTACAGTCCTAGAATTAGATCAATGGTGTCTATAAGCAGCAGTTCTTATCTCCAGAGCCCTTTTTTAATGAATACAATTAGGAGTGCCCACTGCCTTTATAGTGGGACATGAGTGGATCCCAGACATGCAAATAATGGGCAGTGTATGCAATATTAGAATCTAATATTTCCATGTATCTCTTCTTCAAGAAAGCATCTAAGACAACTTAAATAATCACTTTCTGCAGGAGAATATTCAAGAAGTGTCAAGATAAAATGGCCATTATATGTAGGAAAGGCCCTGAAAGAATTAACTACCATGCTCATTCCACATGGCCATATCCTTGGAAACTGTGCATGTTCTAAATACATGGCAAGGAAAATTAAAGCTATTGTCAAAAATTAAGATTGATAATCAACTGACATTAGAGTAAGGAGATTACCTTGGAGCATCCAAGGAGATTAGATGTGGGTCTACTGTGTTATGCTTCTTGTGAAGTTAAGTAAAATGATTGTGTTGACAGCTCTGACTTCATTTTGAGCTTCCTCTTATGACTCAAGCTGAAATGGAGCCAAATGCCTCGCTGATAGTCACACCGACTACCACGTGCCAATATACAAATGAGATAACTGGTATCTGGGACTTTTCCTCACAAAATTAACATCTGGAAGCTGAGATAATACAGACTCTTGGAGTCTAAATACCAGTGCCTACAGACTGCTCTTCAAGATACTTCTCACAGTGACCCACACTTTTGTGAGTATCCCCCATGAAAAGTCTTTGGCTAACAGAAGCCCTGCCTAAGGGAAAAAGCCATTGCTGATTGTTGACGGGCATCCTGACTCCATGGAGTGTCACCTTTAAAGAACTAATCTCCTGGACAATTTTTGGACAGTTTCATCCATGGCTGCACAGATTTGTTTTGTTCCTAGTACTCTGTGCTCAATTCATATTCTTTTACCTATATTTTTTTTTTACATTTGTTCTGTAATTTATTTTTTTTATTAAACTTTTATTTAATGAATATAAATTTCCAAAGTATAGCTTGTGGGTTACAATGGCTTCCCCCCTCCCATAACTTCCCTCCCGCCCGCAACCCTCCCCCCTCCCGCTCCCTTTCCCCTTCCATTCATGTAAAGATTCATTTTCAATTCTCTTTGTATACAGAAGATCAATTTAGTATATATTAGGTAAAGGTTTCAACATTTTGCCCATATAGCAACATCGAGTGAAAAAACTACCATTGGATTACTAATTATAGCATTAAATAGCAATGTACAGCACATTAAAGACAGAGATCCTACATAATTTTTTTTTCAAAATAATTAATTTTCTATGCCATTTCCATTTTAACACCAGGTTGTTTTTTTTTTTTTCATTTCCAATTCTCTTTATATACAGAAGATCACTTCAGTATATAATTAGCAAAGACCTCATCAGTCTGCGCCCACACAGAAACGCAAAGTATAAAAATACTGTTTCAGTACCAGTCATAGCATCACTTGGCTTTAGACGACACATTAGGGACAGATCCCGCATGGGGTGTAAGTACACAGTGACTCCTGTTGCTGACTTAACAATTTGACACTCCTGTTCATGGCGTCAGTAATCTCCCTAGGCTCTAGTCATGAGTTGCCAGGGCTATGGAAGCCTTTAGAGTTCGCTGACTTTGGTCTTATTCCGATAGGGTCATAGTCAAAGTGGAGGTTCTCTCCTCCCTTCGGAGAAGGGCATCTCCTTCTTTGATGGCCCCGTTCTTTCCACTGGGATCTCACTCACAGAGATCATTCATTTAGGTCTTTTTTTTTTCCCATGATATCTTGGCTTTCCATGCCTGCTATACTCTCATGGGCTCTTCAGCCAGATCTGAATGCCTTGAGGGCTGATTCTGAGGCCGGAGTGTTGTTTAGGACATCTGCCATCCTATGAGTCTGCTGTGTATCCCACTTCCCATGTTGGATCTTTCTCTCCCTTTTTGATTCTATCAGTTAGTATTAGCAGATACTTGTCTTGTTTGTGTGATCTCTTTGACTCTTAGACCTATCAGAGCTATCAATTGTGAGCTGAAATTGATCACTTGGACTAGTGCGATGGCATTGGTACATGCCATCTTGATGGAATTGTGTTGGAATCCCCTGCACATTTCTAACTCCACCATTTGCGGCCAGTCCGATTGAGCATGTTCCAAATTGTTCATCTCCTCCCTCTCTTTTTCCACTCTTAGATTTAACAGGGATCACTTTTCAGTTAAAATTTAAACACCTGAGAATAATTGTGTGTTAATTACTGAGTTCAACCAATAGTACTAGAACAACAACAACAACAACAAATACTAAAAAGGATAAAGTATTACATTGTACATCTAAAGTCAGGACAGGAGCTGATCTTTTACCTATATTTTTATATATTCCTTTTGCTTTTCTGGCTTTTGTAGACATTGCCATAAACTGATTCAGAAACTATCCTTGCCCCACTTGACTCATCATTTGATAACAGGACAAAAGGACTTGCCCCTCTTGAAGGAAAAAAATCCTTGAGGTTAACTTGTCCCCAAGTACTGAGGAACCAGAATTCCTTGGCTGGTCCAGTGTGACTTGGATTCAGTGAAATCACAAAACTCCTTTAAAGAGAGAGGCAGAGGAGCATCATGGTGATACCCTAGAAAGAAACCCATCCAGTATCTCCTTGGAGGATGGAAGGGATACACAGCGGAGGCACAGGACAGCCTCAGAAACTGGAGATGCCAGAACTAGATTCCCCTCCAGAGCCTTCCAGTTTTCCAGTACCCTGACACTAGTTGTGAACATCTGAAACTTGTGGCAGCCATTGGAAGGGAACACACTAGCCCTTTTCTGGTAGGACAGTTCTGAGACTTACAGATGTTTTACTACTGGGGGCACCCTCTGTTAGCTCAGTTCTGACAGTTGCATCTCTACTCTGCACTACCCATACTTGCCTGCCACGTAGACTAATTCTGATGTAGTTGGGGAGGTGACAAGGAGAAACTAAGGACTTTATCATACCACCCAAACCCTACCCCCTTTCAACACAGTTGCTCAGTGCACCCACTACCCATCATGCACCTGGACCTTGCTTCCCATCATGCATCAGATGCCATGATACTTCCTAGATCCTACACATGCAGCCACACCTGCATCAGATGTCACAAAACTCCAAGAGATCAAATGCAGAACATCCCTGCCTCAAACCTTGCCTTCTTTGTGTTCAGTTGGGAACCACCCTGGGCACCACCCCATGCTATAAAACAATGACCCTGAATCTTGTAAGTGGCAGCACTCATTTTCTCCTGAGGTAGCCCACACTCCTGCCTGAGTCTGTACTTTCCCTTTATCTTAACTAAGTCTTACATTGCTGCTCCCCTCTATCTGTATGTCCTCTGTGAATTCTTTCATGCATGGAGGCAAAAGCCTGGAAAAAGTGAGATGTGTGTGTATATGTGTGTAGGAGGAGGGGTTCTCTCCACCTCTAATGCCCACAACATTTACATCTACTATCTTCTCTTTTTTTCCAAGATTTATTTATTTTGAAAGTAAAAATTACAGAGAGGGACATACACACAGAAAAAGAGCGAGCAAGAGAGAGAGGGAGAGAGGGGGGAGAGAGAGAGAGAGAGAGAGAGAGAGAGAGATGGGGATGGGCTGGGCCATTCTGAAACCAACCAGGAGCCAAGCCCAAGTGCTTGGGTCATCTTTCACTAATTTTCTAGGCAATTATTCTCATTCATTGTACCATTCTGGGCAACGGTAAGAATAATACACCATTAACTGTAAACCAAGATGTAAGATAAGGATAACACATTGCATTCATATTACTTTAATGCATTTTATATTTTAGAAAAAAAGGTATATAGGGAGAAATTTCTCAGCATTTTTCTATTCCAATAAATTGCAGTATTCCACACTTTAAGCAATAATGATTGAGATTAAATTTCCCTTCATGTCTTGTGAGAATGCTTTACTTTAGAGCTTTCTTAGCAATGACTAAAATTTTTAAGAATTTGAAAAAAATAAACCTTTAAATGGTAGATTTAATTGCCTGGAAGATACAGGTATCTTTCAATATTGAATAGTGTTGCTTAGAATACATTTTGGTGAATTACCTACTCATTAAATATTAGTAATGTATATTTTCACATTATCATATATTGAATGAATATTCTAGGTGGCATAAAATGAAAACTCTAGGTGGGATAAAAATAAGATTTTGTAAATAATACCTTTGTTTCTCAAGAATTTAATGTTGCCTTTTGCCACAGCTATTAAAAATTGAATAAAGGGAGAACTGCTCCTTGTAACTGTGTTACTCAGCTAATTAGCTTCTTAAGCTAAAACATTTCACGTTTATGAAATCACTCTACATATCATTTTTCATTCTTTAGAGCTTTCACTTTCCAAACACTTCCTGTTCAAAGAGTCTTAGCGTAACAACCAAATCTATACCTGGAATGCTGTAACTTCTAGAAAATGACAACTTTAATATATCATATCACATTATAATATAAAAATATAACTTAAAATACAGTCTTAAACTAGTTATTGGCTTTCTAATTAAAATGAGAATTTTAATTACTGTCTCAATCTGAACTGCTGTATTCCTTAAAATCTGATAAAGTGACTGAGAAGTGACACGGGGATGTGAAATTTTCTGAGGAAAAAAAATCTGTAGCCCTAAAGTTTAAAAGATAATCATTCTTATAGCTATTTTTGTAGGTGAGTAGAAGCATGAGTTTATTGTAATGATATTTCTCATTTAATAATGGATCCTCTCACATGTTTATATTTCCCATGTATGTCCACAGACACTCATCCTAAGAACAATTAATCCAACTTGAAATGCCCAATAAAAGCAACCATTACACTTTTAAAAAAAAAAAAGAATTTCTGAACTGAAAACTAACACTAATTTAAAGGACATAGTTAAATAAATTAAAAGGGAAATATTTTATTTATATTTCCTAAGCATAGGAGTCAGAAATCTTCAGATGCTCCTGAATGGTACAAAGTGTTGTGCATGTTTGTGCTTTTCTTCAAGACATTGTTACTTGAAATGTAGGACAATTGTAAAGCATTAAGCAAATGATGAAAATTCACACTGCTGTAGACCACTGACTGTCTTAATAAGATGGACATTTTTTAAATTTAGCTCACAGAATCGTTGCATAATTTAACTATTGTACCATATCTGTGTAACTATAATGTTGGGTGACCTTGAGACTTGCAGTTATCTAAGATGAAGTGCTATGGTCAGAGTAAGAAGCCCCTCTGCTCTCTTGGTACCATTCTTTCCACAAATGCCCTAGTCACTCAAATCTGCAAATACACAATCTGAACTTGCCAGAAATTAAATTGGATTTAGAAATTACAATGATTTTCAGTTTTTGTGGGACCAGACAGAAAATTAATAAATAAGAATATAACTCTTAGTTACTTTAACCTGGGGTTGTCTTTTAAGTATTTTTATTGTGGTCTTTAAGAGGATGTCCTAATCTGTAATTATGGGTCTTGGAGGGCTATTTATATCTTTTCAATTTTTATCAGAAACACACGCACGTGCACACACACACATACACACCCACACACAGACTGGGGCACACATTTTCAGGTTTGAAGCCTCTTCAATTTCCTTCTTGGATTTCTAAAGTAATTCTGGTTACTTGTCCCAAGAATGCTGGTTAATTGGGAAGTGTTCTAGCTCATTATTCTGCCTTAAAGGATAAAGTGACCAATCTCATCACGAGTTCCTGGAAAGAGAATTATTCAGTTCTTCCATTCATTCTGAATCTCTAAGCCAGGATGGATTTTTTTTCCATTCCATTTAGATGTCTCTGTATCCCTTGTTCAGTTTTAAATTATTTGAATAAATTCTGAGTAAGGAAGGCTTGCTTTAGTTTTTGAACTTCAAACTTAAAAGCAAAAGTAAAACCTAAACTTAACCTGTCTTAAAATGAATGACAAATCAAGAGCTCTCTAAAGTCTATTTTAGTACCATTTTAATGACTTATTTTATTGATAAAGAAAACAACACAAATGAGTATAAATGATACCATGTTTTTCTACTGGTGAAAACAATTTCTTCTGATGACAATGTGTTGTTCATTAACACAGTTTTTGAAGAAAAAGCACCCATATTTATAAATTCTTAAAGAACAAAAACATCAATGCTTGAGGCTGGGCATCTGGCTAAGCAGTTAATACCCCACGTTTAGGATGCTCACATCCCATATCATAGTGCCTGGGTCCATGTCCTGTCTCTGCTCCCAATTTCAGCTTCCTACTAATGTACATCAAGGGGCACAGCAGATGGTAAGTATCTGTTTGTCTATGAATCTCTCAAAATAAATGAATAAGTAAATGTAAAAATTACTAGTGTATAGTTGTTCACTCTTTAAAAACACCTGTTTTATGCAATCTTCTACCTCCACCATGGAATTTCCATCCAAAAAAGGGGTGAAGAAGGAAATCCCTATGCTTGACTTGTTTATGTCTTCATTTTACCAACTATATTTAAATTCCAAATAATTAACTATATCACATTGTATATGAAATAATGATATGGAAACAGAAATCTGTATATGTTCAGTATAGATGCAACACTTAAATCTGAAGTTGTGGTATCTGTATATGTAGAACCCAAGGATATAGAGCATTGGCTGTAATTTGGAAATCCATATTTCAAGATCCACTCTTCAGAATTTAATACAAATTCCATTGGTTTAGAAAAGTTAACAAGTAAACATGAGACTCAATTCTTCTTCCTTATAACTTGTACTCCTCTGTTCATTATGTTCATGTCTTAGGCTGCAGGAGTGGGAAACATCTGGCCCTGAATGCCCACAAAGTCATTTGGACTGGCCCTGCCAAGGCAGCTGCTGGTGAATTAAATGAATATATAGCAGGCTGATTTTAGGTTTACGATTTTGTACGGACTGTGAATGGTGTTATAAATGTCCAAATGGCCCTTGGCAGAAAAAAGGTTCCCCACGCTTTAGAGGAATAAACTAACAGAATAAACAATAAGCTAGAAACTTAAGTCAAGCTGCAGTACTCAGATCTCAGCCTTGTCATTTAACAGGTATCTGTGGACAAGTTCCTTATTTTCCGATTCAGTAGACTTATCCATAAATTTTTATAATGACAAGATACACTTCAAAGATTTTTGCTTTATTTTTTTTTACCTTAGGAGTAAGTTAATATCCACATTATACCAATTCTAGGACATAGTAAAAACTCAGTTATTTTTTATTAGCCATTTTCCCTAGTGGGTTTGAGATGTACTTTTTTAAATTAAGATTTATTTTATTTATTTATCAGGCAGATTGACATACAGAGAATTAGAGTCAGATAGCGAAAGAGATCTTCCATGTGATATTTCACTCCCAAATGACTCTGATGCTAGGTAGTGAGCTAGACTGAAATCAGAAGCCAGAGACTCTATCTGGATCTCCTACCTGAGTGGCAGAAGCTCAAGTATTTGGGACATTTGCTGCTGTTTTCCCAGGCACATTAGCAGGGAGTTGGATTAGAAACAGAGCAGCTACGAGTTGAACTGATGCTCTGATATGGGATGCAGACATTGTAGGCGACAGCTTAACTCACTGAGTCTGGATGGCGGCCCCCAACACGTACTTTCACCTTGGAAGATGTGCAAAGAAATTGTAGTTTGTTTAGGTTCTATAGCTAATCTTATTTTTCCTCCATGTTATCCTTCTGATCCCCCACCAGATAATATCTGAGAAAAATAACTATCTCCTTTTATATAACATTAGATACTAATTATATCTTTCTTATTTTTTTCTGATTTTAAACAGTTATTTGTGTAGCCAAGCGTATTTTGAATATTGGAGGTTTTTTTTTTCCTCAGAGATTTTATTTCCCCTTCCATCGCTCCTGTTCGCAAAATGTCCTGTGATTGTATAATGTATCTATTCTGGTTGCAAGTGAGAGAAAGAGATCAATGTTGCATGTGCAGGGTTTTTACAGTCACCTTTAGAGAAGGGTCTTATCTGTGATCATCTCTCAGAATTGTGAAGTGCTAAGGTACCACCTGCCCCATTTGGCTTTTGTGGTGCTGTGCTACATCTGTGGAAGAAGTGCATCCTTTCTTCTTTAGTTATGGTGTGTGTACTCAGTAAAGCCATTTCCTCCTTCCCCAATCACTTCCAAGTCCATAAACCTTCACAGAATACTTACAGAAAGGCAGTGTGGGACTTCCAGATCACTTGAACATCACACAGATACTAGGGAAAATTTTAGCCATTTTTTTGCTTATGCTTACCTGGCAAATGGAGTCAGCACAGTCAATACCAACACTCTTAACAACACTTTGAAACCCCATCTAGGAATGAGCAGGGATGCAGATGTATAGTTTTCTCTATTTTTAAAATTACCATTTGCAAGGTTTGAGCCTCAAGAGGAGGGAACATGAACTAAATGTTTGATGGCAAAAAATGGCATTGTTTATTTAATTTTATTATTTTATTTTCAAAGATTGATTTATTCATTTGAAATTCAGAGCCACAGAGAAAGAGAGAAATCGAAAGACAGGTTTTCTATCTGCTGATTCACTCTTAAAGTGGCCACAAGCCAGGAACTAGGAGCTTTTTCCTGGTCTCCCATGTAGGTGGCAGGGGCCCAGGCACACAGGCCACCTTCCAATTCTCTCAGGCCACTAGCAGGGAGTTGAAATCAGAAGCAGAGCAGTTGGGTCTCAAAGGGGTGCACATTTGGGATTCAGGCATCATGGGTGTTGGCTTCACCTGCAACACCACAATGCTGGCCCCAACATCTGTTATTTTGATAATACCTTTATTTCCTCTTCACTTTGTCACCCAAATTTAATTTTCTCTTTTTTGAAGATAATGGCTGATGTTATCTTTTCCTTTTTCCTGGATTGCTAAGAGTTATGCCTTATATTTAATGTAAGAGTGACTAATTTACATGTAAAAATATGTCTAAATGAGCCTTAACCTTACCATGATTAATCCTAGTGATCCACATAATTATGAAAATCTTCACTAAGCAATCTCTCTTTATCCAAACGACTCATTATATGTATCCTGGATTGTGTGTACTTTTGGATTCCATTCCCTCTGTTCTGTTCCCATAGTCATTGTTATGTTGCAAGCCTGTGTTAGACCTTAACTAGAGAACTTAATGCTCTTTATTGCCATTTTCTACTTTACCTCCAATGCATCAGTCTACTAAGCAATCCATCCATTAATCTACTCAACACATTATTATGCACAGTGAGGAAAACTGACACAAATGCCAACAAGTGCCAAGCTAGTAACATGTAATACAGAGTAATGAATGCACATCTTCTCTGACAGAGTGAGCAGCCTCTGCTATAACATTGTGGGTCTAGTTATTAAAGAAAAGACTTGTATTCTGACTTGTATGAAAAATTTCCTAATGCCTATTTTCAACAATTCAAAACTTGTTAAACACATTTCATGAGTCAATGAAGAGTCTATAGTTAGAATTCAGCCCTAGGATATCCAGTTATCAAATCTAAAATATGGACAAAATTCAATTATTCAATATGCCATCTGAGGCATTATGATGCCAAATCCATACTTTAAAAACTTCCTCCATTCAATAACACAAAATTTCAACACTATGGTTAAATAAAATAATTTTCTATTCTCATACTTGTTTGTGCAAATATGTTTATACCCATGTTGATCTCTTTGTAATGTATTCCTCCCTAAAGAATTCCCTCTAGTGTATTTATATTGAAGGTAATGATTGTCTCTTGGTTACCTTATCAGCCAGCTATTTATCTATATCCCAACATAAATTTGTATACATCTCTGATATAACAGCATGAATTTGGAGACTAATCAAATGTTAACTTCATAGGACCACTAATATTTTAAGACGGGGACTTTTAAGACTGTGACATCCAATAGAGAAGAGGTGTTCATCCGATGACAGAGCAAGTTCTCTGTGATGCCTGAGCATAGGCTTAAGCCACGGATATGCTACCATCCTGGAGAGCCTTAGCTTATCTCACCTGCTCATGGTGACCACAAGCTCTCTCCATTTCCCATTTCTCCATGTAGCATCGGTTCAGAAGTTTTGACAATTTTTAATAATGTGTGTGTACCCTAAATAGCCATTCCCATTGCCAACACTCAAGTTTAGTACTCAAATGATCTTCCTTAATCCGGTACACTCTAGCCTCTAATCCCCTTTATAGCATAGTTAGGTTACAGTACAATAAATGATCTTTGGTATCTGTCTTGGCTCTGTGTTCATCTGTAATGGGACCTGAAGTCATTGCTTTGTGACTTCGACCTAGGTCCAAGGCTGCAGTATAGCAGTTTATAGATTATACTATGCATAAAGGCATCTCTCTAAATTGGTATAAAGTGGGTAACATACAACTTACAGTTGGGTAACCTGGGAAGAAGAACTTTTTTTTTCTAACTGGCCCATGTAAAGGGAGTATCTTTGTCTATAATAAGAAGTGCTAATGGCAATTTACTCTTGTGGTTGGGCACTATTATTAAATGTGCACAATGGCACAATTTATGCTAGCCTGGGTAATCTATTTTGACTGGAACACTAGCCCTTTCACTAAATATTTGCCTTTTCTTGACCTTTTTGCTGAAGCATAATTTAAATACAAGGTATGGGTAATAAGAGAAGAATTCAGTGAGTTTGGGCTCATGAATCAATTAACACTCCAATCAAGATGTATAGCATATCTATTAGCTTAGAAACTTCTCTAATATTCTTAGTCAATTTTCCCAGAGAAAATCACAATTATGATTTCTATCACCACAGATTCACATTGATCCATTCTTATTCTCCATAGAAAAAAAAATCACAAAATAAATATTCTTTATGTCAAGCTTTTTTCAGTTAGCAAAATATTTTGAGATTCATAATTCATGGATTTTTATCCAGTAGTGATTCATTCTTTTTGATTATATCCCATTTTATGAATATATTTAAATTTGTTTATCATTCGCCTTTTGAAAACCATTTGGGTTGTTTCATCATTGAGGTTCTTATAAATAAAACTTGTATAAACATTTTTCTGAGAGTTTTTTTTTTGGTGGGCATATGTTTTCATTTATCTTGAGTACAGACCAATGGGTAGAACTGTTGGAGTACAGAGTATGTAAGAGCTTTACTATATAAGAATCTGTCAGTCTCCCAAAGTGATTGGACCATTCAGCATTCCTATCTACATTGCATCAGTTCAAGTTCTTCACATGATTAACATCTGATGGCAGTTTTTTTTAACATTAGTCACATTAGTGGGGGTGATTTTGCATTTATGGTTTTATTTTTTAATTTGATTTATTTTCATTTTATTTGAAAGGCAGTGAGGTACACAGATTCAGAAAGTGAGATGGAGAGAAATTTTCCATTTGCTGACTCAGTCCTCAAATACTCTCAATAGCCAGGGCTCAGTCAGCTGAAGCCAGGTAGGTGCCCAGTCCTCAGTCTGGGTCTCCCACATGGGAGGGAGGGATTGAAGTACTTGAACCACCATCATCTCCTGCTTCCCAGAGTGTGCAGTAGAGCAGCCAGGACTTGGACCAGGCACTTTTAATAGGGGCTGTGGCATCCCAAATGGCAACTAAACCACTGCATTAAACGCCTACCCCTGCATTTATCGTTTTAATTGTCATTTTCCTGATTAGTAGTATTTTTATCATCTTCAATACGCATATTGGTCTTTGTCAAGTCTTTTATAATTTATAAGTCTTTTACAAATTCCAAGTCATTTGCCAGATATATGTTATACAAATAATTTCTTCCGATCTATAGTTTGCCAGTTTTTACTTAGTACTTTTGATGACGTTTCTCAAAGATAAAGATATATATATGTTATATATATATATATATATATATATATATATATATAATGTTATAATTAGTGTTTTTGATGTATACTCGAAGGTTGGGAAGACATTTTCTCAGATTTGTACTAGAATATTTATATATATACATATATTTTCAGTTTTATGCTTTGCTTGGTGATCTTGTTGAACAAATATTGTATATAACATGAGAAAGAAGTTAAAGAAGATGGGTTGCATGTTTTTGTCCAATTCCTCCAATAGTTTTTGTTTGATTTTGTTGTTGAGTGACATCTTAAGGTTTGAAAAAAATCCTTCTTTTACAATTTACAACTATTTTGAATTCTGTTTTATTTCTTTGATCTCTGTGTTTGCTGATAGTACACTTTCTTTTTTACTGAGAATTCAGAGTAAGTACAAATTTGTTCTTCCTGTATAATTATGTTAAGTGTTTTAATTTATTGATATCTTTTAGAGTCAACCTACTATTTTTTATCAAGAAGAAGAAAAGCTGTTAGAATAGTGTTACCTATCCAAAGTGCATTTGCTGCTTAGTAAATGGAAATAAAAACCTTTACCAGAAGTAGTTGTCACACAAAGTATTTGTAGAAAATAAGGAGATCACAGGAAATAATTTCCAAAGCCATGGAAAACTAGTATCCCTTATTTTGGATGAAGAATGTATATCGAAATGGTGAAGGTCTGCCATTACATACAGAAGCAGTATAATGTATAAGCTTATAAAGTATAAGCTCATGCAGGCAGAATTTGAAAATATGCTTTGCATGTTGTAGTCATGAGGCTTATGGTTTTCCTGGAGCAGAAATATTAGCATTGATATTAAGTAAAGGGTGACTTTGGGATTTATCTTGACCCATATGCACAGGTACTGCTCTTTGGTAGGGTTTGGACCAGTTCAGCATGGCTGCTAATTCCATTTCTTCAAGAACATAACTGAAGACATGAAAATCAACTTATAAAGGCAGCAGATGTTTTGGAAACATTAGCATTTTGCAGAAAAGTCAAGATAAAGACTTTTGGGCATTTTGGGGCTTTATCCAGTGATAATATCATTGGGCTTTGACTCTACAGATCAAGTTGGAGACAGCTAACTTCTTAGTGCTATTTCATAATCCTATTAATGAAAATTGTATCTCAGTTCATCTAGATCATAAGAAAATGTATATTGCAAAATAATTTATGTTGTGCTCTATAAATATAAACTAGATAAATTTAGTAGCTAACATTGAAAACATCTATATCTTTCCTGAAATTTTTTCTACATGAGAGAAGGGTACTAAAAATCTCAAGTTGTAATTGTGGATCTATTTCTACATATAAATCTTATGGATACATCTTTGTATTTTTAGTTTTTCTGCTATTGTGGGCATTCATTTTGAGTATTATCTCCTCATAATGATTTTACATCTTATGCTGTAAAGCTTTTTCTATCTCTCTAACATTGCTTGTTGAGGTCTAGGTCTACTTTGTGTAACACTAATATAAAATAGCTTTACTATTGTGAATTGAGCTGCAATAAACATTAATGTGCAGATGGCTTTTTTATTTGCCAAATTAATTTCCTTTGGGTACATTCCAAGGAGTAGGATGGCTGGGTTGTATGGTAGGGTTATGTTCAGGTTTCTGAGGAATCTCCAGACTGACTTCCATAGTGGCTTAACCAGTTTGCATACCCACCAACAGTGGGTTAGTGTCCCTTTTTCCCAACATCCTCTCCAGCATCTGCTGTTGGTAGATTTCTGGATGTGAGCCATTCTCACTGGGGTGAGATGGAACCTCATTGTGGTTTTGATTTGCATTTCTCTGATTGCTAGTGATCTTGAACATTTTTTCATGTGTCTGTTGGCCATTTGGATTTCCTCTTTCGAAAAATGTCTATTGAGGTCCTTGGCCCATCTCTTAAGTGGGTTGTTTGTTTTGTTGTTGTGGATTTTCTTGATTTCTTTGTAGATTCTGGTTATCAACCCTTTATCTGTAGTATAGTTTGCAAATATTTTTTCCCATTCTGTTGGTTGCCTCTTCACTTTCCTGACTGTTTCTTTTGAAGTACAGAAACTTCTCAATTTGATGCAATCCCAAATGTTAATTTTGGTTTTGACTGCCTGTGCTGCTGGAGTATTTTCCAAGAAGTCTTTGCCTGTGCCTATATCTTGCAGGGTTTCTCCAATGCTCTCTAATAATTTGATGGTTTCAGGTCATAGATTTAAGTCTTTAATCCATGTTGAGTGAATTTTTGTGTAAGGTGATAGGTATGGGTCTTGCTTCAAGCTTCTGCACGTGGAAATCCAATTTTCCCAGCACCATTTATTGAATAGACTGTCCTTATTCCAGGGATTAGATTTGGATCTTTGGTCAAATATAAGTTGTCTGTAGATGTTTGGATTGATTTCTGGTGTTTCTATTCTGTTCCATTGGTCTATCAATCTGTTTCTGTACCAGTACCATGCTGTTTTGATAACAACTGCAGCTCAATTCACAATAGCTAAGACCTGGAACCAACCCAAATGCCCATCAACAGTAGACTGGATAAAGAAATTATGGGACATGTACTCCATAGAATACTATACAGCAGTAAGAAACAACGAAACCCGGTCATTTGCAACAAGATGGAGCAATCTGGAAAACATCATGCTGAGTGAATTAAGCCAGTCCCAAAGAGACAAATATCATTTGTTTTCCCTGATCGGTGACAACTCAGCACCAAAGGGGAAACCTGTTAAGTGAAACGGACACTGTAAGAAACAATGACCTGATCAGCTCTTGTCCTGACTCTAGATGTACAATGTAGTACTTTATCCTTTTTAGTATTTGTTGTTGTTGTTGTTGTTCTAGTACTAGTGGTTGAACTCTGTAATTAACACACAATTATTCTTAGGTGTTTAAATTTTAACTGAAAAGTGATCCCTGTTAAATTTAAGAGTGGAAAAAGAGAAGGGAGGAGATGTACAATTTGGGACATGCTCAATCGGACTTGCCGTAAATGGTGGAGTTAGAAATGTGCCAGGGGATTCCAACACAATCCCATCAAGGTGGCATGTACCAATGCCATCTCACTAGTCCAAGTGATCAATTTCAGCTCACAATTGATGGCTCTGATAGGTCTAAGAGTGAAAGGGATCACACAAACAAGACAAGTGTTTGCTAATACTAACTGATAGAATCAAAAAGGGAGAGAAAGATCCAGCATGGGAAGCGGGAGACACAGCAGACTCATAGAATGGCAGATGTCCTAAACAACACTCTGGCCTCAGAATCAGCCCTTAAGGCATTCGGATCTGGCTGAAGAGCCCATGAGAGTATTGTAGGCATGGAAAGCCAAGACACCATGGAAAAAAAAAGACCTAAATGAAAGATCTCTGTGAGTGAGATCCCAGTGGAAAGAACGGGGCCATCAAAGAAGGAGGTACCTTTCTCTGAAGGGAGGAGAGAACTTCCACTTTGACTATGACCCTATTGGAATAAGATCAAAGTCAGCGAACTCTAAAGGCTTCCATAGCCCTGACAACTCATGACTAGAGCCTAGGGAGATTATTGACGCCATGAACAGGAGTGTCAAATTGTTAAGTCAGCAACAGGAGTCACTGTGTACTTACATCCCATGTGCGATCTGTCCTTAATGTGTTGTCTAATGTGAAGTGATGCTATAACTAGTGTTGAAACAGTATTTTTATACTTTGTGTTTCTGTGTGGGTGCAAACTGATGAAGTCTTTACTAATTAAGTGCTGAATCGATCTTCTGTATATAAAGATAATTGGAAATGAAAAAAAAACCTGGTGTTAAATTGGAAATGGCATAGAAAATTAATTTAAAAAAATATTATGTAGGATCTCTGTCTTTAATGTGCTGTACACTGTTATTTAATGCTATAACTAGTAATCCAACGGTAGTTTTTTCACTTTGTGTGGCTATATGGGGCAAACTGTTGAAATCGTTACCTAATATATACTAAACTGATCTTTTGTATATAAAGAGAATTGAAAATGAATCTTGATGTGAATGGAAGGGGAGAGGGAGCGGGAAAGGGGAGGGTTGCGGGCGGGAGGGAAGTTATGGGAGGGGGGAAGCCATTGTAACCCATAAGCTGTAAAAAAATAAATAAATAAATAAAATAAATAAATAAAATAGCTTTACTTATTGGTAAATATATTACTTTATAATATGAATATGTTTATAGACACATGGTCATGTAATTAGTAAAATATAAGTGCAAAAATATGAAACCCACAATTTTGAAAGATAACTTTATTCCAGGTAAGCCCCCTTCTTTCTTCTTTACAAAAACATTCCTTTTGCATGAAATGCCCTGCAAATTCCATGTTTTTAGTGAGTCTCACCCATTTTTCAATATTCTTTATCCTCAAACAAATGTAGGCTTTCTCTTCTCTAAGCCTCAGGTGCTGTCACCTGTCTCTCATAGTTTTCATAATACATGTCAGGTTTTACATTTCTCCATGCTCACCTTTATTTTTTTAATTAATTTTTTATTTAGTAAATATAAATTTCCAAAGTACAGTTTATGGATTACATTGGCTTCCTCCCCATAACTTCCCTCCTACTCGCACCCCTCCCATCTCCCACTCCCTCTCCCATTCCATTCACATCAAGATTCATTTTCAATTATCTTTATATACAGAAGATCAATTCAGTATATACTAAGTAAAGATTTCATCAGTTTGCGCCCACACAGAAACACAAAGTGTAAAAATACTGTTTCAGTACTAGTTATAGCATTACTTCACATTGGACAACACATTAAGGACAGATCGCACATGGGATGTAAGTACACAGTGACTGCTGTTGTTGACTTAACAATTTGACACTCTTGTTTATGGTGTCAGTAATCACCCAAGGCTCTAGTCATGAGTTGTCAGGGCTATGGAAGCCTTTAGGGTTCACCAACTTTGATCTTATTCTGACAAGGTCATAGTCAAAGTGGAAGTTCTCTCCTACTTCAGAGAAAGGTACCTCCTTCTTTGATGGCCCCGTTCTTTCCACTGGGATTTCACTCGCAGAGATCTTTCATTTAGGTCTTCTTCTTCTTCTTCTTCTTTTTTTTGCCAGAGTGTCTTGGCTCACCTTTAAACCATAAAAGGCACTTATGTTCCCAATTGGAACATGTGGGTTAAATCCCCAGCTCTGACATATGACTTGAGCTTCCTGCTAATGTAGATCCTGAGAAGCAGTGGTGATGCCTCTAGTTACTGACTTTTTGCTACACAGGAGACCTAAATTGAATTTCTGGCTCCCAGCTGTCATGTCATGTCAGCATGTCATCCCTAGCTGTTGTGAGCATTTGGGGTGTGAACCAATCAATGGTAGCACACTGCTCTGTTTTCTCTCCCTCTTCCACTTTCTCCACTTGTCCCTTCACATCTCAAATAAATGTATTAAAAACTGTTTTCAAAAATTTCTGATTTATCCCATTAGCCTGCCAATGCTTTCACAGTGTCTGCATAAAGTAATACGGCATTGCCCAGTCATAACTATGGTAGGCATGTTTTCCTTAAATAAAAGAATAGATAAATAATCTATGTAAATGCCATTTTCCATTAAAATTCTAAACTGCAAATATCTACTCATTATTTCAATGGCTAATATCCTCCAATATCTTCATGTTTATCATAAAACACAATAAAATGGATATGGATATAGTCTCAATATTGATGCAATTTAAATTCCTATTTAATGACATGAATAGAAGCACATTTCATGGCATAAAACAGTAAGATGTCAGATCACTACTCAACAACAATTATATTATTTTTTGAAGGAAATTAATGACTCACCCAAAATAAGATAGTAATAAAGACAATGATGATTTTTCACATTTGTTTTCTGTTTGAATTACTTCTTCCTATCTTAAGAACAAAACCTGTATATTCTACATGCTGTCAGAGTAGTTTTCGACTAAAATTGTTGCAAGGTATATTTTATCAAATAATTATTATTTAGGGATAATTTTAACAATACTGATATGCTAAGGTTCTTCCATTACATTTTAAAAATGAGCTGGCCGGCTCCGTGGCTCAATAGGCTAATCCTCCGCCTAGCGGCGCCGGCACACCAAGGTTCTAGTCCCGGTCGGGGTGCTGGATTCTGTCCCGGTTGCCCCTCTTCCAGGCCAGCTCTCTGCTATGGCCTGGGAAGGCAATGGAGGATGGCCCAAGTGCTTGGGCCCTGCACCCCATGGGAGACCAGGAGAAGCACCTGGCTCCTGCCTTTGGATCAGTGCGGTGTGCCGGCCGCAGTGCGCCGGCCGCGGCGGCCATTAGAGGGTGAACCAACGGCAAAGGAAGACCTTTCTCTCTGTCTCTCTCTCTCACTGTCCACTCTGCCTGTCAAGAAAAAAATGAGCTATTTATAAGCTCAAAATGTACTATAATGAAAGCACAAGTTTCCTATTCTTAATCTTTAGCACCAAAAAATCTTAGTTATGTATTATCAAACTTTCTCACAAAACAATTCTCCTAAAATGACAGCCTGGTATAATCAAGTCAGAGTTACTACAAGTCAAAAAATAAAATTAAACAAAATGCTCCCAAACCCGAAGCACTGCAT
This sequence comes from Lepus europaeus, assembly GCF_033115175.1. NCBI lineage: Eukaryota > Metazoa > Chordata > Mammalia > Lagomorpha > Leporidae > Lepus > Lepus europaeus. The sequence goes on from NC_084844.1 coordinate 67,568,615, forward strand.
CCCAGGGCATACTTCATTCTGTTTATGTCTTAAATGGAACATTAAATCCATATCTGCAAAGGAAATCCATAGCACTCAATCTAAGTGAAGACACTTTCTTGGAAGCATTTTAAAACTGAGTTAAAGCTATTGCTGTGAAGTCACCCAAATGAAATAGCAACTTTGAAATTTGTTACAAAGTTTTCTATGATAAAGCCTGCCTAATGTTATGTAGGAACATTTCCCTGCGAGCTCCTTTCTTCCCTGTGTTTATCCTTTCTCCAAAAAAGGTTCCTAGGGCTTCACGGAATCAGAAATTAGATCATTCACTAAATCACTGATATACTACAATTGAAAATTTTAAGAGGGGTTGGAGCTGTGGCTTAGTGGGTAAAGCTGCTACCTGCAGTGTTGGCATCCTATATGGATACTGGTTCAAGTCCCAGTTGCTCCACTTCTGATACGGCTCCCTGCTAATGTGCCTGGGAAAGCAGCAGCAGATGACCTAAATCCTTGGGCTCCTGAACCCATGTGGGAGACCTGGAAGAAGCTTCTGGGTTTGAATTAGCCTAGCTCTGGCCTTTGTGGCCATTTGGGGGAGTGAACCAGCAGATAGAAGATCTCTCTCAGTCTCTGCTTCTCTGTAACTCTGTATTTCAAATAAGTCAATAAATCTTTAAAAAACATTTTTAATAAGAACTACATATTTATACATGCATTAGTATCCAAAAAATAGGCAACATAAATACATATTTCTATTTCAGACTGAAGATGTGAAATTAAATTGCATTTTCTAAAAAAAATTAATCAAGATATATGAGTGTCAGCAAAACAATCTATATCCTGGGAATTGTTATTTTGAGTATAATTGCTTGAGATTTTAAAATAAATATCGGTAATTCCTAATGCACATTTTCAGACATAAAGAATATGTAGGTATTTAGGGTTATACAAAAAAATTAAGAGCTACTTGACTGTCAGCTATGTTCCGTTTCTATAAAACAACGAACTCACATGAAATGAGTGCATATCAGGCAGACCTAGGAATTAAGAAGTAATTTTAACCCATCTTGGGAGGCAGCAGATGATCGCTCAAATAGTCGGGTCCCTGAGATCCACATGGTAGATCCTCGTTAGTTTCTCAGTGCCTGGCTTTGGCTTCAGCGCAGATGTGACCATTGCAGTCATTCTGGAGAGTGAACCAGTACACGGGATCTCTCTCTGTCTCTGTCTCTCTCTCTCCTCCACCTCTCTGTGTCTCCCAAATATTTAAAGAAAACAATGATTTTTAAAGATTACAGGCAAGAAAACGTTAGCTTTTTTTTTAACTATAACACAGCCCAGGAATTTAAATGAAGTTTTCTCTGTGATATTTAATTTTCTGAATATGAATTCTATTTGTTATGCTAAAGATCAAATGGACAAAGATACAAACAGGGAAGGGCTATGCTTTCTTTACAAAACTAAGAACAAAGATATTGGAGGAATAGAAAATATAACCCATATATTTCACACAAAGACTTCAGGATGTGGGCTTTACAGTTATACATGCTTTTTTGTCAAAGAGTCATAAAAGTACATGGAACAAAATTGTAACATTTAATCTATAAGATTATGTTTCTTTCCCTATTTCTCAAGATTTTGCCTACTTTCCCCAAATGGTAAACATATTTTAGAAGTTAGTAGGAAGAAATCCATTCTTCATCTCTTTCATCTATGTCATTTTTTATGGCTTATGTTCACATAAATAAAGTTTGTATTTTCTACTAAATTAATTCTGTTAGGGGGCTGGGATTGTGGTGGAGCAGGTTAAGGTGCAACTTGGGACACTGGCACCCATACTGGAATAGCAGTTTAAGTGCTGGCTGTTCTGTTTCTGATCTAGCTTCCTGCCCATGTGCCTGTGAACATAGTGGAAGATGGCCCAACTACTTGGCCCTCTGTCACTCTGGCTTTGATCTGGTCTAGCACTGGATATTGTGGCCATTTGGGGACTAAATCAAAGGGTGGGAGATTCTCTCTCTGCCTTTTGAGTAAATAAATAAATATTTAAAAAATAATTCACTTAGTGTATTATTTAGATCAATAGCATAAACTCTAAAACTTCATGGAGGCAATCCACTTCAGTATCTTTGTAGAGACTGCAATGAAAAGATCTATTTATTGCAATTTCTCTAGTTCTCTGCCCTCTGAAAGCAGTATAAGTCTGATGATTTCTCATAGTCTGTTCCCAAAAAGTAAAATGTATCTAGAGTGACCACTATGACAATACTACTTAGTCTGTTCCCAAAAAGTAAGATGTATCTAGAGTGACCACTACAACAATACTATTTTGTTATATCACTTACGTGATCTATCAAGACATGATTGAACAAATGAATTATAATGATGGCATTTAACAACTTAATAGCCTCTAAAATCAGACCTTTTCCTCCTAATATTTCAGGAATTCTACCAATCAAGAAGCAAAGTCTAGATTTCAAGTCTTTATTGAGAACTATTTTTTTTTTAAATTCTGGATGCTAGCAGGTAGTTTCTTATGATTTCTTCCCCTCTACCCTTTCTCTGCCTCGTGTTTATGGTGAAAGATCCCACTGTTTTTGTTTTAGCATCCTTTTATAACATATGTGTTAATTACCTATCTTTTCTCAACTTGGGGTATACAATTTCCTTGTTCTTTGGACAAGACCCCATAGTGAACCAAACAAAGGTTCATTTATTTCAACACACCTAATCTCAAATATTTTGAGGACACTCTAAAAGAAGGTGAGATAAGTAGGAGTAGAAATTTCTTTTAAAAATTACTTTTGTTGGCCGGCGCTGCGGCTCACTAGGCTAATCCTCCGCCTTGCGGTGCCAGCACACCAGGTTCTAGTCCCGGTCGGGGCACCGATCCTGTCCCGGTTGCCCCTCTTCCAGGCCAGCTCTCTGCTGTGACCAGGGAGTGCAGTGGAGGATGGCCCAAGTGCTTGGGCCCTGCACCCCATGGGAGACCAGGAGAAGCACCTGGCTCCTGGCTTCAGATCAGCGCGGTGCGCCGGCCGCAGCGTGCTACTGCGGCGGCCATTGGAGGGTGAACCAACGGCAAAAGGAAGACCTTTCTGCTAATCCTCCGCCTTGCGGTGCCGGCACACCAGGTTCTAGTCCCGGTCGGGGCACCGATCCTGTCCTGGTTGCCCCTCTTCCAGGCCAGCTCTCTGCTGTGACCAGGGAGTGCAGTGGAGGATGGCCCAAGTGCTTGGGCCCTGCACCCCATGGGAGACCAGGAGAAGCACCTGGCTCCTGGCTTCAGATCAGCGCGGTGCGCCAGCCACAGCGTGCCGGCCGCGGCGGCCATTGGAGGGTGAACCAACGGCAAAAGGAAGACCTTTCTCTCTGTCTCTCACTGTCCACTCTGCCTGTCAAAAAAAAAATTACTGTTGTATAAGCTGGAATGTTTTCTGTTCCATAAAGAAAGCTCAATAAGACTGATTTTTAAAAGTTTAGTACATCAAATAAAAAATCTCAAACAATAATTCTCAGAGGACCCTAAGTCAGTAAATAAATGTCATTATGCCAATTTTACAGACGTATGTGCTGATTTTTAACTAGCTCCCTGAAAATATCATGGATACTTATATATATTTCTGGTATATAATGGTTATAGTCTTTCATTTTAAAGTTTTATTTTGATTGAAAAGAATAATGGGAGGGAGAAAGAGAATGAGATATAAGAGAGAAAGAGAAGGAGAGATCTTCCATTTTCTAGTTCACTCCCCAAATTCCAACAACAGCCAAGGCAGTACTAGGCCTAAGCCAGGAGACAATGGGGTTCTATCTGGCTTCCTGCACTCATGGCACAGACCCAAGAACTCGAGCCATCATCTGCTGCCTCCCAAAGTGTAGAATGATAAAAAGCTGAATCAGAAGCAGAATAGGAGACTAGAAACAAGGTACTCTGATATGGGATGTAGGTGTCCCAAGCCGAGTCTTAACTGTTGTACTAGAACATCCACCTCAATGAAAATATTCTTGAATATGTACATTTTTATCTGAGATGAATACAATTATATATAATATATATATATATACATGTTTCCTTCAACCATCAAAATAATTACTTTTCATCTAATTTTTAATTGTTTATATATTAGTCTTCAAATACTTTTTCTAGCAACATCTTAAAATAATTTTATACTACTATGAAGCCTCTCACAATTATAAAATTGACATTTACTATTTTCATCATCAGGTTAAATTGTTGTAATGTATTTTTTCCTAACATACTTTGAATCATCTAAATGTATTAAATATATTTTCCTTGAAATTGTGAACCTGAAGATTTATTTTATTCAAATTATAGATAAAGTCATAGTGCTATTTAATTGGTAAAGTCAGGTCTCATTGTCAAATGAATCAGCCAAATTAGGCTTACTTTCTGTCATTAAAAAAAAAACCTACCTCATTTTCAATCCAAATAATTAAGCTAATAGGCATCCCCTAGACAGCCATCTCATTCTAGTCTCTCATTCTATTGTAAGTTTCATCTTGAGTGAATGGACAAATTTACACCATCAGTGCATATGCTTTCTTAAAATTCAAATATTCTTGGAATCTGAGTTGTGGCACAGCAGATTATAGGCTGTTACTGCAATTTGGGGAGTCACCCAGCAGATGGAATGTGTCTTTTTTGTGTCCCTCTGTCATTCAAATATATATCAATCAATAAATAAATAAATTCCCATATTATTTTGCAGAGGAGATCATCCTTGGTTTTTTGATGTGCTAGTTTCAACTCCTGCAATGCATTTCAGAAAGCTCCAGGCTAGATGAGAGCTACCTCCCTTTTCTGAACCATGAACAAGGAGGGACGCAAGGAGTGCACAAATCATGGCTCCTTCTTAGCCAGGGCACATAGAGAAAATGAGAAGGTTGAGAATCTGAATATTGATTCTCTTAAAATTATTTGTAGCTGTATACAGTCTGGAAAGTTTATGTGTACCTCTATGTCTTTCCAAGAACAAATTTAAAACTAGTACATTATATCACATCTAATATATGTTTTAAATTTCATTGCTAAGAATGACTTTAATTTTATTTATTTCAACTACGTTTTAGAGTATATTTTCTTTTCCCTATGGACTATAATTTTACCCCATACTTACTATTATTAGAATGGCAACTTAGCTGATGCTCAGTGAGTAGCAAAGGTAAATGTTTATGTTATTTTATTTTCATATATACTCTAAGATGTATAACATGCCCTTTAAAAAAAACATTATTTAAAGATTTTATTTTTATTTCTTTGAAAGGCAGAGTTACAGAAAGGGAGAGACATTGATTCCATCTGCCAGTTCACTACCCAAATAGTTGTAACGGCCAGGGCTTAGCCAGACTGAAGCCAGGAGCCACAATTTCTTCCAGGCCTCCCACATGGATACAGAGGCCTAAAGACTTGGGCCATCTTCTGTTGCTTTCCCAGGTGCATTAGCATGGAACTGGATCAGAAGTGGAGCAACCGGGACTTGAACTATCACCCATATAAGATCCTGGTGCATAAGTAGCAACTTAACCCACTACACCACAATGCTGGCCCTATTATGACATTTTTTAGATACAGAAACTGAAGATAGAAAAGTTATGTAGCTTTGCTAATTGCCTTAGTGCACAAAGTAATAATGGTTAAAGCTAAAATAAAACCCATACGGTTTCACTTAAGCAAATTTCTACATCTCATTTTAATTTTTTTTCTTTATTTGAATAACAAAATTATAATTACATAGAGAGAAAGAAATGCAGACAGACCTTCCATCTACTGGTTCACCCTCTAAATGGACGCATCTGCTGGTGCTGAGCCAGGCTAAAGGCAGGAACCTGGAACTCCACCTGGGATTCCCACATGGGTGCCAGGCCCCAAGTACTTGAACCATTCTTTATTGGTTTCTGAGACAAACTAGGACCTGGATTGGAAGCAGAGCATCTGGGATTCAATTTTTTTTTTTGGACAGGCAGAGTTAGACAGTGAGAGAGAGACACAGAGAGAGAAACAGAGAGAAAGGTCTTCCTTCCGTTGGTTCACCCCCTAAATGGCTACTACAGCCGGCATGCTGCGCCAGTCTGAAGCCAGAAGCCAGGTGCTTCCTCCTGGTCTCCCATATGGGTGCAGGGCCCAAGCAATTGGGCCATACTCCACTGCCTTCCCCGGGCCACAGCAGAGAGCTGGGCTGGAAGAGGAGCAACTGGGACAGAATCTGGCACCCCAACCAGGACTAGAACTTGGGGTGCTGGCGCCGCAAAGGATTAGCCTAGTGAGTCGTGGCACCAGCCTCAAAATGGTTTGTTTTTTTGTTTTTTGTTTTTTTTTGTTTTGTTTTGTTTTTGACAGGCAGAGTGGACAGTAGAGGGAGACAGAGAGAAAGGTCTTCCTTTTGCCGTTGGTTCACCCTCCAATGGCCGCCGCGGTAGGCGCACTGCGGCCGGCGCACCGCGCTGTTCCAATGGCAGGAGCCAGGTGCTTCTCCTGGTCTCCCATGGGGTGCAGGGCCCAAGCACTTGGGCCATCCTCCACTGCACTCCCTGGTCACAGCAGAGAGCTGGCCTGGAAGAGGGGCAACCGGGACAGGATCGGTGCCCCGACCGGGACTAGAACCCGGTGTGCCGGCACCGCAAGGCAGAGGATTAGCCTGTTAAGCCACGGCGCCGGCCTCAAAATGGTTTTGAATATGGGATGCTAGATTTGCAGGCAGCTGGTTAACCCACTGCATCAACATGCTATCCCTGGTTTTTAAAACTTTAAGACTAGCCAGCGCCATGGCTCACTTGGCTAATCCTCTCTGCAGCTCCGGCACCCTAGGTTCTAGTCCTGGTTGCTCCTCTTCCAGTCCAGCTCTCTGCTGTGTCTCAGGAGGGCGTTGGAGGATGGCCCAAGTGTTTGGTCCCTGCACCTGCATGGGAGACCAGGAAGAAGTACCTGGCTGCTGGCTTTGGATCGGTGCAGTGCCATTCGTAGAGGCCATTAGGGGAGTGAAGTAATGGAAGGAAGAACTTTCTCTCTGTCTCTCTCTCACTGTCTAATTCTGCCTGTCAAAAACAAACAGACAAACAAACAAAAAAAAAACTTTAAGACTGAATATGATTGTATTTCAAATTAAAACTACATCTGACTTGTATCTAGATGAAAAATGTGTTTATTAGAACATGAATATTTTGTGGTTCTTAAGGCAATTTCATCACACATTCTTCTTGTTATAACTCATCATCTAAACCCAGGTAACATTCAATTATAGTACAGTAAAAATGAGAATTGTCTAGCTTTCTAATATTTGAAAGGTTATAAAAAGTGCAATGCTGTTGTAAATCATCATATACTTTATGCTGGATGAATCAAATCAATCCTGATATATTGAGGGAAAACATGATACATTAATCAGAAGAGTTCAAGTGGTTCTGGTGTGCTAATGGCAGGTGATAATCGTGGTAATTAATAACAGGGTGAGTCTATGTGACTCTAGAGTTCATGTGATCTTGCCTGTGATTTATCAAAGAAGTATCAGAGAAGAATTTACAAGAGACTGCTCTGAATATGGGCTAGGCTACAGTTACCTAAGAAACCAGTACAGGATGAAAGCTGGCTCCTGTGCCAATTAGTTTGTGGATATTACGAAATCTGAGTTCACACTGAAATTAGGTGAAAAAGAACCCCTAAAAACAAAGCTATATAAACAATTAGAGTGGGAAAGGTGTGCCAGCAAATTAAAAATTTCCTCCCCCTAAAACACAATTTTTACTGCTTTCTATACCTGTACATATTGCTACCATAATGAATATTATGCTACCACATGAGAAGTTTTCAAGAAATGTACAGTTACACTCCACTGTAGAGTAACTTCACCTTACAGGTACAACTGACTTAATCTTAATGATAATAAAATGTCAAATTAAATAAAGGAAGTGATTTCTTTGGAGTATTCATTTACCTTTACATTTAATACCATTTACTGATTTGAAAATTTATAATTTAATTTTTTGAAAAGTTGTTCATTTATTTTATAGGTTGTTAAAAATATATATCTGAAAACTTGATACTCAACACAACCACAAAGAAGATGTGAATGTATCAAAAGAAAGATTTTTTTTTAAGGGAAAGGTTTTATTGGGGGACACCCTACAGACCAGAATGAAGGGGCAGTGAAGGAAAAAGAGAGAAGGAGACTGTAAGAGAGAGAGACAGAGAGGAGGGAAAAGAGAGACAAGAGGAGGAGAGAAGCCAAGAGAGGCCAAGAGAACAGGGAGCAGAGCCAAGAGAGCACGTGTTCAGGAACAGGCCCTTATAAAGTGAATTTATTTGGCCGGTGCCGTGGCTCAATAGGCTAATCCTCTGCCTGTGGCGCTGGCACACCAGGTTCTAGTCCCGGTCGGGGTGCCGGATTCTGTCCTGGTTGCCCCTCTTCCAGGCCAGCTCTCTGCTATGGCCCGGGAAGGCAGTGGAGGATGGCCCAAGTGCTTGGGCCCTGCACCCCATGGGAGACCAGGAGAAGCACCTGGCTCCTGGCTTCAGATCAGCGCGGTGCACCGGCACTGGCCACAGTGGCCATTAGAGGGTGAACCAACGGCAAAGGAAGACCTTTCTCTCTGTCTCTCTCTCTCACTGTCCACTCTGCCTGTCAAAAAATTAAAAAAAAGAAAAGAAAAGAAAAGAAAAGAAAAGAGAATTTATTTGAAGAAAGCTTGGTCTGGAAGATTTTTTTTTTCAGTGGGGTAGAATCGGAGTTGCTTCCTCTGGACTCTCAAGCAAAAGAAGGGAATTCAGCGAGCCTATTCAGAGAATTTGATAAGAATCCTATGAGGTTCCTATGAAAACTCACAAGAGAAACAGAACCAACGGATGTTAGATAGATAGATAGATAGATAGACAGACAGACAGACAGATTCAGACCACTATGGAGGCTGGCAGTTTAAGTTTCTCAGAGCAGGTCTGAAGACTAGAGACCTGAGGAAGATCTGATGCTGCAGTTCTATCAAGATTAAATAGGAGACAGAGTTCTTTCTTCCTTTTCTTTCCTAAGGCCTTAGTCTGAATGGATGAAGTCAGACAACATCACAGATGGTACTCAACATCTACTACCGATTTAAATGTTAATCACATCTCACAAACAGCGACTACACTGGTGTTCAAACAAACATTTGAGCACCATGGCCAACCTAAGTTGGCACACAAAATTACACATCAGATTCCAACCACGAACATTTTAGAAGTAGTCTCAGCATGTTAAAAGGAGATTTGTGTGCGTTGGGCAGTCTGGCAGGATAAACAATTTTTTATAAGATAACCACTCACAGAATTTTTTCATGGAGAAAAATCAGAGTAAGTGGGTATTGTCTTGGAATAAGATTTGGTTTTGCATGAGAGAAACTGTGGCTAGAATTATTTAAAATTGTGTCCAAGAAGATCACATGATGTGATGGCAGATTTTAACCTAATTAATTGCTGGGATGGATTACCAAAGCAGCAAAAACACAAGTGGATCAGGAAGTCAGATGAAAAGACATTGCTGATGTCACCCAGGAACAAGCTCCTTGAAAGAAAGTGGTAGATTTTTTTTAAAGATTTTATTTATTTATTTGAGAGGTAGAGTTATAGACAGAATCAACTAGTTCACTCCCCCAAGTTGCTGCAAAGGCTGGAGCTGGGTTGAGCCTAAGTCAGGAGCTTCGTCCAGGCCTCCCACATTGGTGCAGCTGTCCAAGCCCTTGGGCCATCTGCTACTGCCTTCCCAGGCCACGGCAGAGAGCAGGATCAGAAGTGGAGCATCTGGAACACAAACTGGCACCCATATGGGATGCTGGCGCAGCAAGCAGAGGCTGTCCACTATATCATAGACGGCCCCAAAAGTGGTAAATGTATACTTTTTTTTAGACCCAAAGTAGTTTGTAAAAGTAAAAACTGAGTCACTATTTTCCAGTTTCCCTTACTTTTCCTCTGTTTTTTGATCCAGCTCAGGATGGTCATAGACCATGAGAAGTCATTGAGGGAGTGTGGGAAGAGGTGAGGAAGCAAGACATTAAGCAAGCAAGCAGACTGACCATGGTAGTGTTTACAATTTTCTCACCTTAAGCAAGCTCCAGCAAGTGAGGATGAGTGGCTACAGCACTGTATAAGGTTGGAATCCATGATTCACATTCATATTGAAGTCTGAAACTGATGGTAAACCACTATGTATCAAACAATGGTGACCAGAAAGGGAATGCGTCTCCACTCAAGGAAAGAGGAAGATCTTGCTACATTTCATGCTTTAAAAAGAGTAGGATATAGAATGATAATTCTTTTTTAATACAATTTAAATGATATTTTTAAAAGAAAATCATGATTCCATATTATGTAATATACTACAGTATAGAACAACTGATAACAATAAAGAATACAAAGGGACTTAGGAAATAAAATTATCACAAGAAAATGCCAAAAGCGAATTTCCTACACTCATGAACACCTTGTCTATGTATGAATCATGCTGATACATGAAAGAATGTATAAAACAATTTTAATTATAAGCCCATTCTAAATGCTTACCTATTTCTTAAAATATCAGCTTGTCTAAGGTACATAAAAACAAATTTTGATATTTTAAATGCTTGGTACCTATATAGTATATCAAACAACTTGATTGCAAGAATGTCACAAAAAAGCTTATACTGAAAATAACACGTAAGTGATATTTTCCAAAGTTTTGCCCATGTTCGTTTTTATCACAATGCACATTTTATGTATTAATTATAATACCCCACAGACAAAATGGTCACAAAAAAGAAAAATAATACAGAATTTTGTCATAAAATACTACTAAAAACATGGATACATGAAGAGGCCTAATACCTATCGTTTACCTTGATGAACACTAGTGCATATAATCTTCAATTCCCTTATTGTAGTTAGTTAACTTCTATGTAATAGTCCATACACTGACATTCAGCACAGAGAAATGTTCACATATTTTAAAAGAAGGAGCATCAACTATTTGGGAAAAAAATATAAAGTTTGAGTGTCCCTGAGTTCGGAAATTGTAAATCTTCCTGGACTTTGTCCTTAAAGTCAACTTCTAGACTCTCGTATGCCCTATCAGAATGTGATTATTCTATCATGCTGTTAAGATAAATTATTCCTATCAGCTCTGGTGATTTCCGGCCCACCATTCATCTTCCTGATTTCTACTTTCAATGCCAATGTGTGATGTACTCAACAAGCTGAAAATTGGTCAAGGTCATTGAATAAATGCTGTTTGGAGATGATTGCAGGGATGGACAATCAGATTTTGAGAGTGGGCAAACGAAGTACTTCAGATTTCTTAGAGGTGACCACTGTCCAAATAAAACTCTCAGTTAAATCACTTAGGGAGTATCATCCACAGAAAATCTAGTTTTGGTTAGTATCTTTAATTGACATAATTATTGACATAATAATATGCATTCTTATTGCAAGGAGCATAATAATATATAACTAATAAAAACCAGCACTATTTCTATTTTATTTCTGTTAAGCACTCATGACAATGTGCCTTCTTGGACAAATACATGTGTCTGTTTTTCTCAGATTTGAAAAACCTGGTGTATGTGTTTAATCCAGGTAACAAATATTGAATACTGAATAATTGAATCCAGGGAAATGAGAAACTATATGTCTTTTGTCATGTTGTCCTTTCATCCAGAAAGAAGAGGTGTTACCATCGATTGATTTGAAGAACCTTCTACTGAGATAAACTTCTGAGTATTAAACGTTTATCCTGAGTCTAGACTGTCAGTGCTCATGAGATTTGTCCCCTTCACTTTCCTATTCCTTTATGATCAAAATGATAAATACTAGCACTACTCATTTAGTGGACCAGGTGATTTCTCAAGGAATTAATATTTTGACTTCTAACACAAAAACACAATATATCTGCTATGATCTGAGAAGATCCAGGTTGTACAGTTTGGGTCTTTGTTGTGGTATACAAATTTTGCCATTTTTGTTTCTTGATTTTTTTTGTTTTGCTATTTACTACAGGATGTTAATTTCTATTATATGAATTCACGATACTGGTGACTGTGGTGGGTTATGGATGCAAAAACTTACTACATGATATGCATTAATTAGCTTGTTTGGTATGAAAGTTTGGTACTGAAACCCCTGCTAACAAACTACTATTATTTCTGTTTTTCCAATACTTATTTGCATTCATTTTGATGGCAGCATTGAGTGGGGAAATTGTTAGACAAATGTGGGTTTATGCATTCCTGATTTTCTGTCCTTTTAACACTTTGTTTTTTTTTTTTTTTATTTTTTGACAGGCAGAGTTAGACAGTGACAGAGAGAAAGGTCTTCCTTTGCCGTTGGTTCACCCTCCAATGGCCGCTGCGGCCGGCACATCGCGCTGATCTGAAGCCAGGAGCCAGGTGCTTCTCCTGGTCTCCCATGGGGTGCAGGGCCCAAGCACTTGGGCCATCCTCCACTTCCTGGCCATAGCAGAGAGCTGGCCTGGAAGAGGGGCAACTGGGACAGAATCTGGCACCCTGACCGGGACTAGAACCTGGTGTGCCGGCGCCTCAAGGCGGAGGATTAGCCTATTGAGCCACGGTGCCGGCCTATAATATGCTTTCAATACCACATCTTAATAGTATCCTGTTATTACTTGTAGATCTATTTTTATACTGGGACTCTGAGTAGGTAATAGAAGTTCTTTAATTCTTCTAACTTTAAAGTATAACTTCTATGATTTTTATAACAATTAAGAAATAGACTTATTGTAGGAATTTATATACCTCAAAGGATTCATCACCTTTCATCACCATAACAAGCAGTAACCTAATCAGGAAGGTGACCTTCTATAAAACTTTTGCTTATACTAAGAGATACTTGTTTTAGAAAATCTTCTCTTTTTATTTTGTTTCTTGGAGAGTATCTCACAATTTCAGTTCATCTTAGCACTTGTTTTCCTCCTCTTGGTCTAAGGTCAATAGCTTAGATAAATTCTCACAAATATATTTAACATATAAGTAAAAAAGAAAAAATATTCAGAGACAACAAGGGTTTTGGGTTTTTCTGAATGGGTCTATTTATTAATTAAAAATACAAATTGAAAAGTATATGTGTATTAAATAATCCAAGAAACAACGGAGGAAGAAGTCATTACCAAAGAATTTTGTAACTCTCATCTATGGCAGCTTGTTGTCTCTTAAATCAGCTACTTCTTTCATATAGGAACTACATTAACATCTGTTATACACCCACAGGAGTGCTAAACTTGAGGGAGGAAGAGAGGGCATAGAGGAAGGAATAATAATTCTTTGTGTTGTGATGGAAAAACAGACATTAACACATTATTCCAGTATAATCAGAATACATGCTAGGAAAAAATAGGCAGATAATTAGGGCAACTGACCCATTGTGAAGAAAACATGAGTTATCAGGGAGGACTTTCTGCATAAGCAATCACCTTCAGTGAGTCAATGAGAATCACATGAAGGAGTCAGCCAATGCAGAAGACAGGGTTAAGAATGAAGGAAAGCCAAAAGGGGTTCTAAGAAAAAAGGAATTCTAAAAGAAAAAAATTAAAAGCCTGTGTTATGAAATGCAATGATATGCAAAAGGAATACAAGTAGGCTATGTATTACTGGAATGTGCTCATAAATTGTGGCAAGGTTTGGGATGTATTTTGTCAAAGACATTTCTTTCAGGTCTAAAATATCAAAGACATATTATAATGCATGAAATAAAATTAACAAAATTCCTTAGTTATCAAAATACCTTCCTATTTTCATCTGACATAGTTTAATACAATTTCCAATTAACAAATATAGAAAATACAGAATATAAAAATAGCCTGCGGAATATAAAGCTTCAGCAAGGTGCTTTATATAGAATATAATCTGCTGAACTGTTTTAAATCACAAACCAGTTGTAATTTTTGAAAAGTGCTATTTGTGTTCCCAGTTTAAACTAAGTGATGCGCGTGTTTGAATTTTAAGAGTAACTTGTGTAGATACTCACGGAGCAACTTAGTGAAAGACCCTATTTGCTTGTTTGCTAATTATGAAATGATACAATATAAAACAATAAAAAAGTGTAATTCATTAGATTTCTTGGGTCAAGTTCTCCAAAATACAGACCCTGAGGTAAACATTCTCTTCAAGGTGGTTTTAGGAAGCTGGTTTGAAAAGGAGAAGCAGGATTGGGCCAGGTGTGTGTGTGGGGGGGTGGCCTGCCGCCCACGTGCAGTCAACTCCTCAGGTGCAGTGGGGACGACCCTTCCGAGTCCTGAAGGCGGAGAAAGGCCAGGTTTTCACCCTTTAGTCATTTGCTGCCTAAAGGCAGCCCACTTTGGGCGAGAAACAGCTATGGAAAACAACTCAGCTGTGGATCATTAACGACCCACGTCAGATGCAGAATCAGAACCCGGATTCCGGTCCTGGACCAGGCACCGCCACAGGGTGCGCGTCACCCCCTGCTCTCGCTGGCTCCATTTCTTTCAGGTAGGCGTTCACACTGCGGGGAAAGAGCTTCCCCGGGGGTGGGGTGGGGGTCGGATCCTTACTTTAAAGGTAGGATAGCGGCCCGTGCTGCGGCTCAACAGGCTAATCCTCCGCCTGCGGCGCCGGCACACAGGGTTCTAGTCCCGGTTGGGGCGCCGGATTCTGTCCCGGTTGCCCCTCTCCCAGTCCAGCTCTCTGCTGTGGCCCGGGAAGGCAGTGGAGGATGGCCCAAGTGCTTGGGCCCTGCACCCCATGGGAGACCAGGAGAAGCACCTGGCTCCTGGCTTCAGATCAGCGCGGTGCACCGGCCGCGGCGGCCATTGGAGGGTGAACCAACGGCAAAGGAAGACCTTTCTCTCTGTCTCTCTCTCTCACTGTCCACTCTGCCTGTCCAAAAAAAAAAAAAAAAAAAGTTGGGGTACCGTGACAGAACTGCAGGTCACCCACATGCACTGGCTTCAGGAATAATCTGAGAATCACTGCCTGAGGGTCACTGCCTGAGGGTCACTGAGGATCACTGTGTGAGGGTCACTGTGTGAGGATCTCTGTGTGAGGGTCACTGCCTGAGGGTCACTGCCTGAGGGTCTCTGTCTGAGGGTCTCTGAGGATCTCTGAGGGTCACTGTCTGAGAGTCGCTGAGGGTCACTGTGTGAGGGTCTCTGTCTGAGGGTCACTGAGGGTCACTGTCTGAGGGTCTCTGAGGGTCTCTGTCTGGGGGTCACTGCCTGAGGGTCACTGCCTGAGGGTCACTGCCTGAGGATCTCTGTCTGAGGGTCACTGTGTGAGGGTCACTGTCTGAGGGTCTCTGTCTGAGGGTCACTGAGGATCACTGTCTGAGGGTCACTGTCTGAGGGTCTCTGTCTGAGGGTCACTGAGGGTCACTGTCTGAGGGTCACTGTCTGAGGATCTCTGAGGGTCTCTGTCTGAGGGTCACTGTGTGAGGGTCTCTGAGGGTCACTGAGGGTCACTGTCTGAGGGTCTCTGTCTGAGGGTCTCTGAGGGTCACTGTCTGAGGGTCACTGTGTGAGGGTCTCTGAGGGTCTCTGAGGGTCTCTGAGGATCACTGTCTGAGGGTCTCTGTCTGAGGGTCACTGTGTGAGGGTCACTGAGGGTCACTGTGTGAGGGTCACTGTCTGAGGGTCTCTGTCTGAGCGTCACTGTCTTTCCCTGTACGCAGCCATCAGCGCCCCCGCTAGCAGCGCTCCGACGTGCAGAGCGTCCGGCTTCTAGGGGACCCCCCACCTGCAGCTCTGAGGCGACTGAACTTCAGAAAACTCCGACATTTGAGGTGGTGACTTCCGCACTCCTCGTGTATAACTGCGACCCAATGAGGAGGCAGCCGACCACCCCCAGCTGGCCCAGCTGCCGGCTGCGGCCTTCCCAGCTCGCGGCAGCCCCTCCAGCGGGTTCCGACGGGTCTGGGCGGCTATTGCCTGCTGGGCATCCACGTTAAAGACAAAGTAACCCTGTCCCACTCACCTCAGAAGCAGGCGCTGGCCACCTTCCGCAGCTTCCCGACCCAGCTCATGGCCAGAGAGCAGAATGAAGAGGCTTCCTGCCGGCCCGCCGCCCCGCCCACTCCCGCACAGTGACCGCTGGCCTGCGGACCTCGAGTGACCCGCACCGCCTGGCTGGCTGGCTGCCCCGCAGCCCCGCGCATGCGCGCTCGCACCCGCGCCCGCGCCTTGTCTCGCGATGCTTGCGTTCCCGCCTCAGGTGACCCGCAGCCCGCGGGCGGCCGTCTGTCCTGACCCCAGGCTCTGCAGGTAAAGACCCTTGAACTTGTCCCCTGTGGCGTGTTGGACTGAGTTTGTCCCTTCCGTCTGAGGAACTAGGGGCCCCCAGGCCTGGGTTTTCCTCAGAACCGGCGCCAGGGAGCACACGTGAGCTGGGTGAGGCAGGAGCCACGGAGGGCGTCGTCTGTCTGTCTACACCACCAGGTTCCCTTGCAGGGTTCCCGCTGGTCACTGGGCCTTAGGGCGTCCTGAGGACAAAGCCGTGTCTTGTGGAAGGTGCCCCGTGAACACCCGCGTCCTGCCCCTTCACTTCCGGGTAAGGCAGGGCTGTGAGCTGTGCTGCTCCTGAGCTGTTCTTTCAAGATTTATTTATTTATTTGAAGACAGAATTGAGAGAGCGAGGCCCTCCACCAGCTGGTTCACACCCCAGATGCCAGCAACGGCCGGAGCTGTACCCCACTGAAGCCAGGAGCCAGGTGCTTCCTCCTGGTCTCCCATGCAGGTGCAGGACCCAAGCACCTGGGCCACAGCAGAGAGCTGGACTGGAAGAGGGGCAGGCAGGACTAGAACCGGCACCCATATGGGATGCCAGCACTGCAGGCATCCTCCTCTTTATCAGCTATGCCACAGCACAGACCCATGTGAGCTGTTCTTGTGTGGGAACCTGATTTAGCTCCTCTCCTTGTTGGCAGATCTCTTGGCATGAGAATCCTGATGTGAACAGGTGGCCGTCATGGCTTAAAGTTCAAAAGGATATTTCGGTAGCTTCAGGTGTGAGCAAGTGATCCTTCTCTGGAAACCAGGTGTTTTAGATACAGAATGCACACATTGGCAGGGGTGGAAAGCACAAGTTACACAGATGGTTTGCTGGAGTGACTACTGCTACTTCCAGACTCACCTCTCAGGAGTCCTGAAAAAGTTCATGGAAAATATGTATTACAAAACAGCATGGATTTAAACTAAATTTATGCTTTAAATTCCATTTTCTGCAGATTTTTGAAGTACCCACATTGTCTATGTATTAGAGATAAAACATTAGGCAGTTGTTACTGATTAAGGATGTATACATGTCTTGAAGAATGGTGCCCCATCATTATAGAATTATATAAGCTGCAAACTGACCCCTTAGTTGCTCATCCTTTCTCTAGCAGGCTGGCATTTGAGGGTGCAGTGCTGCAGAATATGATACAACCAGCAGATTCGATTTTCATATACTCTCTTAGGCACTTCTTTTGGGGTAGGGCGAGTTCCTTGGCCCGGGTCTATGTTATGAATAACGTTTTGCAGTGTTCTAAACACTCTGTAAATGCTTGGGTAGTAGTATTGAAGGACATGCAGGCAGAAAAAGCAACCTATGTCTACAACTTATGTTGGGTCTAGTCAAGATGAAGTGTTAACACTTGCAGTTTGCAAAATGCTCAATGTCACAAAGGTGGATCTCCTTGAGGTGTGCAGCTCTAGTGACTACCTACATAAGCTGAACATTGAAGGATGGCTTATGCAAAGGCACACATTGTTTTTGGTGTCTATACCTTGTCCCCTGGTTTGTGTTATTTCAGGATGCTATCATTTGTTATCATGAATCCCAGTTCTATAAGAGTATTTCCTATCACATAGAACTAATGTCCTTTGTTCCTTTACACTAACATGATTAATATTGCTCTGTAAATGAGGTATTTTCCTGGCTACATCTTAGACTATATAGTTAGTTTGTGGATTTCTAGCCTTACTATATTTTGATATCAGTATAAAATATTAGCATATTTTCCATCTACTGATCTGAGTCTTCTGATTTCTCCTCTTCTACTGTTGTTGAAGCAGTTCTACCAATTTTATCACTCTTGGCATGGCTATTACCTCTTCAAGATTTCAAGAGCCATCCTGGAAGTATGACTGCTTCTGTTAGGCTGTTGTCAAGGCATTAAAACATAGACCATTGAGAATGATTCAGTATGAACACCCTTTCACTATCAATTTTATATCATAGCTCCTTCAATTCAGTGTTCCCAGGATCCAGTGTCACATATCCATTTATGTTTTCCTGGCCGTTATTTATGTGTGTTACTAACTCTTACAGCTCTTCCTTTGTATAGATCCTGTCCTTCGTTGACAGATTGAATACTTCCTGACCAGGTTAAGATGTGCAGTGTTCCCAGTTACTGGTCTAGTGCCAGACATGCAAGTGAGAGCAGGTGCCAATGAGCAAGTCACATGTTTTACTCCAGTCTGTGTCCTTTCATAAGAGGATGCAGCCATCTTTTATGGGATGGATAGTCTGTTAATCTAGATCCAGAGTGTCCAGAGAAATATAAAGTATTCAGGAGTTTTGAATGTGCTGATCATACATCTTCAACCAAGTTTAGAGTTCCATGACTTGTAAATCAGGAACTCAAATTTGACATTACAAACTGTTTGTGTTAAGAATAAAACCTTCTCGAGGGCTGGCATTCTGGCACGGCAGGTTAAGCTACTGCTTGCAATGCTGGCATCCCATATTGGAGTGCCAGTTTCAGTCCTGGCTGCTTTGCTTTCTATCCAGCTTCCTGCTAATGTGTCTGAAAAGTAGTAGCAGATGACCCAAGTACTTGGGTCTCTGCAACCCATGTGAGAGATCAGGATGAAGTTCCCTGCTTCTGGCCTCAGCCTGGCTCAGAATGGCTTTTATGGTCATTTGAGGAGTGAACCAGAGGATGGAAGATCTTTCTTCCTCTCTGTCTTCCCACTTCATTCCCCCTCCCACTTCCCTTCCCCCCATTTCTCTCCCTCTCTCTTGCTCTGCCATTCAAATAAATAAAAAAATAAACTTTTTTTTAAATTAAGACCTACTTGGGGGAGGGGGCGGGCGGCGCGGGCCGGAGCGGGGCCCGGGCGGGACTCGGGAGCTGGCGCCGCTCCCCGCGCGCTCGGGCGCCGGGCCTCTGCGCGCTGCCTTCCTGCGCCCTCCCTCCGGGGGGGGGCGGGGGCGGGGGCGCAGGGCGAGGCTCGGGCCCCTCGGCGGCACCCCCTCCCCGGGCAGGCGCGGGCGGAGCCCAGCCCGCCTCAGCCGGCCGCGGCGGGAGCAGCTCGGCGCGGCGCCGCGGGCAGCGAGCTCTGCATTCGAACCTCCCTCGCAAAGACAGTCTCCGCCCCACAATGCACCGCGGCGGGCAGCCTTTGAAAAAGCGGCGCGGCTCGTTCAAGATGGCGGAGCTCGACCAGTTGCCTGACGAGAGCTCTTCAGCAAAAGCCCTTGTCAGTTTAAAAGAGGGAAGTTTATCTAACACATGGAATGAAAAGTACAGTTCTTTACAAAAAACGCCTGTTTGGAAAGGCAGGAATACAGGCCCTGCTATGGAAATGCCTTTCAGAAATTCAAAAAGAAGTCGACTCTTTTCTGATGAAGATGACAGACAAATAAATACAAGGTCACCTAAAAGAAACCAGAGGGTTGCAATGGTTCCACAGAAATTTACAGCGACAATGTCAACACCAGATAAGAAAGCATCACAGAAGATTGGTTTCCGATTACGTAACCTGCTCAAGCTTCCCAAAGCTCATAAATGGTGCATATATGAGTGGTTCTATTCAAATATAGATAAACCACTTTTTGAAGGTGATAATGACTTCTGTGTATGTCTAAAGGAATCTTTTCCTAATCTGAAAACAAGAAAGTTAACAAGAGTAGAATGGGGAAAAATCAGGAGGCTTATGGGAAAACCACGGAGATGTTCTTCTGCATTTTTTGAGGAAGAGAGATCAGCATTAAAACAGAAACGGCAGAAAATAAGACTCTTACAACAAAGGAAAGTTGCAGATGTTTCACAATTTAAAGATCTCCCAGATGAAATTCCTTTGCCTCTAGTTATCGGAACCAAAGTTACAGCACGATTACGTGGTGTTCATGATGGCTTGTTCACTGGACAGATAGATGCTGTGGATACTCTGAATGCTACGTATAGAGTCACTTTTGATAGGACCGGCCTTGGAACCCATACCATACCTGACTATGAAGTTCTTAGTAATGAACCTCATGAGACGATGCCAATTGCTGCCTTTGGACAAAAACAGCGGCCTTCTCGATTTCTTATGACCCCACCACGGTTACATTATACTCCTCCCCTCCAGTCACCAGTTACAGATAATGATCCTTTATTAGGACAGTCACCCTGGAGAAGTAAAATATCTGGTTCTGACACTGAAACACTGGGTGGTTTTCCGGTAGAATTCCTTATCCAAGTGACTAAATTATCAAAAATTCTCATGATTAAAAAGGAACATATCAAGAAATTAAGGGAAATGAACACAGAAGCAGAAAAACTGAAATCATATTCCATGCCCATTGGCATTGAATTTCAGCGGAGATATGCAACAATTGTTCTAGAACTTGAACAGCTGAATAAGGACTTAAACAAAGTTTTGCATAAAGTTCAGCAGTACTGCTATGAGCTTGCTCCAGACCAGGGCCTCCAGCCTGCAGATCAGCCGACGGACATGAGACGCAGGTGCGAGGAAGAAGCACAAGAAATTGTTCGGCATGCAAATTCCTCAACAGGACAGCCCTGTGTGGAAAATAAAAATCTAACAGACTTAATTTCCAGGCTTACTGCTATTTTATTGCAAATTAAGTGTCTAGCGGAAGGAGGAGACCTGAATTCCTTTGAATTCAAATCACTTACAGATTCATTAAATGATATCAAGAGTACAATAGATGCTTCTAATATCAGTTGCTTTCAGAATAATGTAGAAATCCATGTTGCACATATTCAGAGTGGCTTGAGCCAGATGGGAAACTTACATGCCTTTGCAGCAAATAACACCAACAGAGACTGAATGGAAGATGAATTATTCCAACTGCAGAGGGCATTGTTTCTGAGAAGTTCTTCTCCTTTGTATAGGCTTCCAACACCAAATACTCTCACTGCTGGAGAACAAGGGGACTTCAGTCTCCCATAAGTCCTTTCAATGTACTGTACTGCTTCAGCCAGCATTGCTGGCCAGACTATATTAATTTATCTTTTATTACTCAGATACAGTAGCATTGCTTATGTTACATATGTTTATTAGCAAGTATTTTTAAACTGAAAATGTCTGAACATAATATAATTTTATGGAAGAAAATGACCATTTTTTTTAATGTGCATGAATTCAACCCAACACATGCAGGCAATCCTGCAGTGGAGAACATGAAGAAACCTGGTTTTTATGTGCATTTTGGTGGCAATGTGGAAATTCCACCTGGAAAACTAACTCCGGCTGATTTAGTTGCTCACCATCTCAGTCTTCAGAAGATAACATCATGAGGTGTGGAAAGTCCTAGTTTCAAGGAAGCCACTGGAATATAGATGGGACGTATGAACTTTACAAGTATATAGGATATATACTTGGGATGTGACATGGTTCTGTAGATCATTTTATAATAATATTTTAATTTATCATAATTTATAAAAGAAACTTTTGTTGTTTGTGAAAGAAAATGAAGGAGCAGGAAAAAACCATTACTGCATAATGCTAAATTTCCAAAGTGGATTTGGCATGTCTTTTCCCATTGATTCAGGGCAAAAAGTGCTATTGTTAGATTTATTAAGATATAAAAGACTGATAACACACTATTTTCATATTTTTTGTTTATTTGCACAACTTTTAAACCAGATTACTGGTTAAAATCCAACAGTACACAATTTATAAAGTAAAAAGATTTTATAAGGAAAACAAATATAATAACCAGTGCTGTGAAATGCAGAAGAGAGGTTTGGTTTTGGTTGTTTTGTTTTCTTGTGTGTGTGTGTGTGTGTGTGTGTTTTGTTTTTGTTTTTTTTTTTTTTAGGAAACCCCTGCCTAAAATGTTAATCTTGTAAAAACGTATGTATTTGTAATTTTCTTTGTTTTAATATAGAATATTATAAAGTCAAAATATAATAAATTGTTTTCAGATTTGGAGTTTCAGATAGGGCTGTAGCGGTGGTTTTAATTCTTTTAGATGTCTCATAAAATGAGACTTTTATATATGTTAATGTATAATAAAACTCAAACAAGATTATTTTCCATTTGAAATTTTTGTATAGTTTAAAAATGCTTCTGTATTCTTTGTTGGTATTGTGCCACTGCAGAACTGTAGTGCAGAGTTTATATTGAGCTAAGCTGTTATGTTAACTAAGAAATGCATAAATCTTTTATTCTTAATATTTGTAATTATAAATAAATTGATCTATGAAAATTAAAAAAAAAAAAGACCTACTTGGAGAAATACTACCCTAATAATTAAGTCTTGGATTTGACCCACATCTTTTTGTTTTTGACCCTCCAACCAGTATGTTAAACTCTCTTTATGTACTGTTTAACACATCTTTTGGTTTTACATTGCATCAAGCTAATGTTTAATCACCTTAAGCCTTTCAGTGTCTTTCTCTGTTGCATTAAACCAACACCCCTAAGATCCTCATTTGATATTCATAATCCTCCAATCCTCTGAACCATTTGAGATAACGTACCTCTTATTGTATTCCTATCCACTTCTATGACATGCAGTTTTCCACCAGTGAAAATGTCACTTGGTAAATAGTGTACTGCCTTAGGATTACAGCATGATATCAGTATCCCACCCTTCAATAGCAGTGGGACCTTTTTTGATCAATAACCAGTGGATGCATGCAGTTACAAATCGTATTTTAGAATGCTCCTTAGGACCTGTACTATTACCAAATGTTTAATATCATCTTTCTAAGAAACCACATTATAAAGTAGTAATTTGTATGCAGTAATTTGAATTCTCTTAGGAATAAGTCCCACTAAAGAGTGAGATTGGTCAGAACAAATGTGTATCTAGAAGCCATTCACAGAACAAACTTCAGTCAATGCCACGGGGAGCTCTGGGGCTGTGCTAGGGCTGCTCTGGCTCTGCATAGATATTCTTTTTTTTAAGATTTATTTATTTGAAAGTCAGAGTTACACAGAGAGAGAAGGAGAGGCAGAGAGAGAGGTCTTCCATCTACTGGTTCACTCCCCAGTTGGCCATAACAAATAGTAAAAATAAGATAAGTATGGTACAATTTTTTATAAGACACTGGTTAGCTACACCACTTGCAAATTTATTTTATCCAGGTTTGAGTTCTCGTGTATTAAGATGATATAAGCCATGCTACTTAGCTATACATTGTTCATTCAAATATAAACTCCTATAGAGCAGGATACATGTCAAAATAGTCAGGATAGTCTTGCTACCACATTCTTCAAAGATTTGTATTTTTAATTGTTACATATTCTTTTATTTATTTCTAAATAAATATTTATTTATTTGAAAGGCAGTGTGATGGCAGAGGGGAGAGAGAGCAAGAGCGAGAGAGCTAGAGAGAGAGAATGAGAATGAATATCTTCATCCACTGGTTCACTCCCCAGTTGACCACAATGGCTGAGCCTGGACCAGGCCAAAGCCAGCAGCTAGGAAATCTATCTTGGGTCTCCTAAATGGAAGCAGGGACCCAAGTACTTGGCAGTCTTCTGCTGCGTTCCAAGGCACATTAGCAGGAAGCTGGATTGGAGGTGGAGCGAGAACTAGAACCAACACTCGGATAAGGGATGCCAGCTTTGCAAGTGGCAGCTTAACTTGCTGTGCACAATGCCAGGTCCTTCACTATTAGGTCTTGAGTGAGTCAATGCATCATGTATCCAAATATCAAAGATCAAAAACATTCCCTGACAAACATAAAATGAGCGATGCAACATAAAACATAAGTGACTTCTGAGATATTATAGTATTTCACAGTGCCTATTCAAAAATCAATTTGGAAATACAGATGCAAAAGTATTCTCAGATCATATCAATGAAAATTGATTTTTAAACAAAATGAAAGTTTCTTATCTAAATATTTATGTTGACATTATGTTCCCAAAACTTTATTTCAATTATCTGAATGATACAGAATTATGTGCTGATTATCCAGATAGCTTGTTTTAAATTTGAAGATTGGACAGTCTTCAGTAGAACTATATTTTTTTTAAAAAGGATGATTTCTGGCCGGCACCGCGGCTCACTAGGCTAATCCTCCACCTTGCGGCGCCGGCACACCGGGTTCTAGTCCCGGTCGGGGCACCGATCCTGTCCCGGTTGCCCCTCTTCCAGGCCAGCTCTCTGCTGTGGCCAGGGAGTGCAGTGGAGGATGGCCCAAGTACTTGGGTCCTGCACCCCATGGGAGACCAGGAGAAGCACCTGGCTCCTGCCATCGGAACAGCGCAGTGCGCCGGCCGCAGCGCGCTACCGCAGCGGCCATTGGAGGGTGAACCAACAGCAAAAGGAAGACCTTTCTCTCTGTCTCTCTCTCTCACTGTCCACTCTGCCTGTCAAAATAAATAAATAAAAAAAAGGATGATTTCTAGGCACCACTCCTCCGTGAATAAATTTTATGACAAAATTTTAATGAGCTAAGTATGGTAAAAAAAAAAAAAAAACACTTTCTTTTAACAAGGCTAGAAATGGTACTAAATTATACTATCCTAATTACAATCCAAAGTCAGTCATATGATATTGCTTTTTGCTCAGGTTGATGTGTGCATTCACAGTCATTGCCAGATTTCCATTATTGCCTCTTTTGTCATTTGTCAGTAGTGTATGATAGAAAGCCAAGAAGAAACTCACCATGATAAAAAAAATGCATAAAAGGAATATGGCAAATAAAATAAAGTGTTCTAAATAATATTATTTGCATAATCTTGAACATTACAAATAGAAAAATATTTTTGTGTTGGTTTCCTTTCTGATATTATTGAAGCATAATTCATATAAGAAATATGTTACTTACATAATAATAAACCATATAAGATCATGCAGTAATTTGTAAATTGATGAAGTAAATTAAAAGTCAGTCCTTTGTCCCAGGTCCCCTTTTCATAATGCACAGAAATAACAAAAAGCAAAGACTGTGATTTGATACTTTGATGAGATTACACTATGGGAAATTTTAGCTTGACCTTGTGTTATGATCCATTGGTGAGACTTGTTATCCCAAAAGCTAATTTGTTTATTCATAAATCTTCATACCTTGCTCAAAACACAGCCTTGAAAGGTTGAAATGCAGACATATTTTCTGACTATGTGGAGATATAGAATCCAGTGAACAGTGTAAACTCGGGAGTGGTCTGGGTTAATTTCAAGCATGTTGGACTGATCTGTACTTCAAATGAAATACTCTCTTTTCATATTTTTAGGTATTACTTCTTGGCACCATGCAAAACCAGAAAAATGTACTTAAGGGAAAAATGTAAAGTGAGACAATGAGCTCCATAGAACCTTTTCTTGGTGTTCATAAAAATTTCATTGGATTATTGTACAGTAGTAAATTATACCATGAAAAGAAAGGGCATCTAACAAAATAAGGAATAAAGTTGAAATGTCTCAGTCTGATTAGATTTTAGTCATTGGTTGTTTGTGTGGAGTTGTAATATATAAATCAAAATATAAAATTCATCACAAGCTTTTGACTTGAGAAGTGCTAAAGTTTGAGATTGCAACTGGGATTTGATAAGAATGTACCTGACAGTTATACCAAAGACAAGATTTTGTTCATAATAGTGCTAAACAAAATAAATTGTGTTCAGTATAATTTCCAAAAATGGAAAAATTAACTAACAACATTTTGTTATTAGTTTTATCCTAACAGGATCTGTGGGTAAGAAAGTACTCCCATGGATATTTTGATAATGATACATGTCCTTTCTTAACTCCTAACATCCATTTTTACCTCCTGTGTGCCTTGCTCTGTTGCAGTAATGGTTTCGCTAAAAACTATCTTTTACAGAATTTCTTGTTATATGTTCTAGATGCAAATAAGTTTTGCCAATTATGTGAACTTCAGACATTTAAAAGTAGAAGGAAACTGACACCATGTTACTTGCATTTTGCTCTCTTTTCTGACAAGAAAAAGCTGTGTGGACACAGCTGTCTCCCTGCTTCATTCAACATCTCCATGCATGTGTAAAGCAATTGTGGATTCTATTTTAGCTTTCTAATCCTGGCTTTCTTATCCTAAGATCAGTAGCTTAAGCAATGGCCACAGAATTCTCACTTTCTAACCTTTCCAATAATTTTGTAAAATTGTTACATTAAATATCTTTCTGTTGAGTGCTCTGGAGTGATTTGTTTGTTGGGATAAAGCTGACTTGATGCAAGCAACAAAAGTATGAGATAGGGAACACAGTGTACATTGTTTCTGATGTTCAAAACAATTAGACAAACTGAAGAACAAGCTACTTTTATCTGTGGAATAGACAGAAGAACCAGATACATAAACACAAAGGCAAAGCATTTCTTCAGTATCCTAGTGTCATTATCCTGATAGAATCTAAAACTGATGAATCCACTCTAAACATTGAATCTGAAATTTCTTCACTTAATCATTAAGTGAACAACTGGATGTGTCTTCAGTCTCACCTCCCCTGAGATCCATTCCCTAAGGTTCAGCAAAATAAGAGACCATACAAATTTCAGAGAAAAAACCATCACCAATGCATCCTTGAAGAGTTATACTTACCAGAGGGAAAACATGAAATCACTGTTTGCTGGGTTTGTTTATGGTTTTTCTTCCTGAAACTCATAATGAAGCTTTACAGCATCCAGGTATGAATTTGACTGTAGTTGAATTAAGCTGGAAAGCAGTAGCTGGAAGGTAGCTAGAAAATCTTCAGTGCTTGAAAAATTAGTAACATACTCCTTTGTGTCAAAAAGCAAATCACAGTGGGTATTAAATAATACTTTGAAGTGAATATTTAAAAAAAACTTGACTATTGTAGCTAAATAATGGTTAATAATAATCTCTTTAAGCGAATATAACAGAAAATAAGAAACTTACCTTTTGATTAAGAATTTAGAGAAAAAAGGCCGGCGCCGTGGCTCAACAGGCTAATCCTCCGCCTTGCGGCGCCGGCACACCGGGTTCTAGTCCCGGTCGGGGCACCGATCCTGTCCCGGTTGCCCCTCTTCCAGGCCAGCTCTCTGCTGTGGCCCGGGAGTGCAGTGGAGGATGGCCCAAGTCCTTGGGCCCTGCACCCCATGGGAGACCAGGAGAAGCACCTGGCTCCTGCCATCAGAACAGCGCGGTGCGCCAGCCGCAGCGCGCTACCGCGGCGGCCATTGGAGGGTGAACCAACGGCAAAAGGAAGACCTTTCTCTCTGTCTCTCTCTCACTGTCCACTCTGCCTGTCAAAAATAAAAAAAAAAAGAATTTAGAGAAAAAATTAGAGTAAAAGTGTGTGAAGAATTGATTAACATAGAAAATCATAAAAGTTAATGAAATAAACTAATCTGAAACTGTCATTAAACAAAACTTTATTTTTGAGAGTAATGAAATTAACATATCCATAGAAACAAATGGATAAATTTGTAAAAGAGGTAAATGTAAATTAATACAAAAGCAATATTAGTATTTAAGAAGTTACCACTGGGGCCAGTGCTGTGGTACAGCAGGTTAAAGCCCTGGCGTGAGGTACCGGCATCCCGTATGGGCACCAGTTCCAGTCCTGGCTGCTCCACTTCTGATCCAGCTCCCTGCTAATGTGCCTGGGAAAGCAGCAGAAGACAGCCCAAGTCCTTGGGACCCTGCACTCATATGGAACACACAGAAGAACCTTCTGCCTTCTGCCTTCAGATTGGCTCAGCTCCTGCCATTGTGGCCATATGGGGAGTAAAGCAGAAGGAAGACCTCCCTCTCTCTGGCTCTGCTTCTCTCTGTAATTCTGTCTTTCTGGCCACTGTCCTTCAAATAAATAAAAATGAATTTTTTTTTAAAGTTACCACTACTGTGGGACCTATATTGGTTAAGTTGGTTAAATTGTTAATATAGAGCTATGAATAACACTATGGAAGAAATTTGAATAATATAAATGCAACTCACCTATTACTAGAAACAGAGTTATAAGTAAAACTGATAGGAAAATAAATTTTCTGAACATATACATCCCCTCACACATCTGACTCAAAATGGCATTGTGGTGAGTGCAACTTGACACTTTAATAGCACTGTAGGTAAATGAAGCTCAGGGAGAATGATACAGGGCCTAATACCTCCCACCTCCAACTGTTGAGAAGATTCCAATTCACATAATGCAGTAGAAGTAAATAATGAACAATAGCATGCTAGTCTGTGATTCTAATATCAACCAACTGGGCACTATATTTACATGTATATCATGGAGAAAGTATAATACTACAGATTCTTGGTGTGTGCCTCACTTAAAATTTTCTAACAACTTCACAAGTACCTAATGGACTGTGTCTCTGAAACTGTGATAAGAGTAAGGCAGATAAAACCATGGATTTGATTAAGATTAAAATAGAGATCTTAATATAATTTAAAAATGAGCCACCTGGGGGTCTGCATTATGGCACAGCAGGTTAAGCTGTTGCCTGTGATGCCAATGTCCCCTATGAGCACTGGTTCAAGACCACCGTCTAAATAGCTCCCTGGGAATGCACTTGGGAAAGTAGCAGAAAGATGGCCCTAGTACTTGGGCTCCTGCTACCCATGAGGGAGACACGGATGGAGTTCTAGGTTCCAGGTTTTCCTGTGGACAAGCCCTGGCAGTGTGGTCATCTGGAGAGTGAACTAGCAGATGGAAGATGGCTCTCTCTGTGTCTTTCTCGCTGTCTCTAACTCTTCTTTTCAAATAATAATAAAAAAAGTGAGCCACCTGAAGGTAATACACATAAATGCTGAAAGTTAAAAAAATCATTTTTATAAAATTAAAAATTACAAGAAAAAATATGTAATTTCCCTTTTTATAAAACTATTCCATTTTCATGATTTTGTGCTTCCTCTATAAACAAAAATAAACTTTATGTAGAATATACTTAACATTGGTTTTTGTTTTATAACATTGATGTAGTTTGATCATTGATATTTTACAAATTTTCTCTCAACTGAAAATTCAAAATTAGTATGTGAAAAGCTTAAAATGTATATTTACTTAGTGAGAATTTATGTGTTTATTATTGTCCTCAACAAAAATACTGCTTTAATTTATCTGACCCCATAAAAGGACTTGAAAAATATAAGGATGTTAAGAAAACTATAGGGGCCAGCACTGTGGTGTAGTGGGTAAAGCTGCTGCCTGCAGTGCTGGTATCCCAGGTTGAGACCCAGCTGCTCCTCTTCCAGTCTAGCTCTCTGCTATGGCCTGGGAAAGCAGCAGAAGATGGCCCAAGTCCTTGGGCCCCTGCACCTATGTGGGAGACCTGGAAGAAGCTCCTGGCTCCAGGCTTTGGATTGGCACAGCTCTGACCATTGCGGCCATCTGGGGAGTGAACCAGTGGATAGAAGATCTCTTTCTTTCCCCCTCTGCCTCTGCCACTCTGTAACTCTGGCTTTCAAATAAATAAATAAATCTAAAAAAATTTTGTAAATAAAACAGCAGAAGAATATTTTAGAAATTTTGATATTCAATTTGTGTGCAAAGGCTTTTCATCCATCATTATTCATTTATTAGAATGCATAGCTAAATTAGGATAAACTTGAAATTTAAATTAATAAGATAAGTATATATATATATATTTTTTTAATTTTTGACAGGCAGAGTGGACAGTGAGAGAGAGAGACAGAGAGAAAGGTCTTCCTTTTGCCGTTGGTTCACCCTCCAATGGCCGCCGCGGTAGCGCGCTGCGGCCGGCGCACTGCGCTGTTCCGATGGCAGGAGCCAGGTGCTTCTCCTGGTCTCCCATGGGGTGCAGGGCCCAAGGACTTGGGCCATCCTCCACTGCACTCCCTGGCCACAGCAGAGAGCTGGCCTGGAAGAGGGGCAACCGGGACAGGATCGGTGCCCCGACCGGGACTAGAACCCGGTGTGCCGGCGCCGCAAGGCGGAGGATTAGCCTGTTGAGCCACGGCGCCGGCCGGATCTGGGTCTTAACTCCGATAAATTAAGTATATTTAACACATACCAAAATTTAAGGAACAACATTCAAAATTTCATTGTTTATATACAATAATGTAGTTTGAAATCTCCAAAAGCAAAATGTTAGAAAAGTAAATATTGTAATTTTCAGGATGCAATATGTAATCTCAATATCAGAAATTAGAAATTAGTGTATATATACATATATAAAGCAAATATTTATTTTATATGGAAAATATAGAAATATATAAAGCAACCATTTTAGGCTGGCACCACGGCTCACTAGGCTAATCCTCTGCCTGTGGCGCCAGCACGCCAGGTTCTAGTCCCAGCTGAGGCACCGGGTTCTGTCCCGTTTGCTCCTCTTTCAGTCCAGCTCTCTGCTGTGGCCCAGGAAGGCAGTGGAGGATGGCCCAAATATGTGGGCCCTGCACAAGCCTGGGATACCAGGAAGAAGCACCTGGCTCCTGGCTTCGGATCAGTGCAGTGCGCTGGCCGTAGCGGCCATTTCGGGGGTAAACCAACAGAAGGAAGACCTTTCTCTCTCTCTCCCCCTAACTCTGCCTGTCCAAAATAAATAAATAAATAAAAGCAACCATTTTAAATACCATGTGGGTCAAGCAAGGAATTAAAAACACACCAAATCTAATAGAAATACAAAATTTAGTAAATAATGTAAATGAAAAATTGATATATTTATGTATGGGATTCAGACAAATGAGCAAATAATGTTTCAACTTATCATTTTAAAGGTGAATTAAATAAATATGGTGGATAACTGTAATACTTACTGTCAAAGAAAGAGAAAACCCAATGGAAAATAAGACTGCAATAAAGATAAGACTTGAAATATAAGTGTTTAAAGACGAAATTCATACATCTAAATTATTTTTCTCATCAAAATGCAGCAAAATAGAGAATGTTTTTTGTGAGTCTAGTAAAATAGGGAGCAACACAAACATCAATATTTTCATAAAAATAGAGCTTAGGAAAAATGATGGAGATTGAGTAGTTTATTATATAATTGATAACATCAGTACACTATATTCTATATAAACTGTAGTTTGTTTTTATCATTAAAATTGGCAGCAGCCTCAATTTCCAAAATTAAAACTTTGATAATTATGCAACTATTACAAATAAGAACTGTTAAGTATGTGTAACTATTTAGAATAATATTATAATTTACAGTAAACTGTTAAACTTCAGAAAATAATTAAATTTACAATTTTATCGTAAACTTCAGTGACAGACTTAAGCCTATAAAATATTTAAAAATAAATGAGTTCTGCATTAGCTACTTTTTCAGAATCCATGCACATCTAAACATTATCTTCCCTTCATACTTGCTTCCTGAAAAACTACTCCTTACCCGTTTTTAACATGGCATTATCTTCTCATGTTACTAATATATATTCTATGAATTAAAATCAATATTACTATGATAACAAGTAACAACATTAGTTATAATTATGAAGCACTTAGGATGTGATAAGCAATATGCAAATAAAACATATAGATACTGTTGCTACTTCATATAAGCTTTTCCACATTTACTTCTTTTATCAGCTCTGAGTTTGTACTGTTCACCTCTACATTTTACAAATGAAGAAGCTGTCACAGGGGAGAGTTAATATATTCTATATCCTAAGGTTCTTAAGTTCTATCAAGGGGACTGAAGCTAGATTTGCTTTCATTCCAAATCAGTGATTATAAACAGCACCACATCTTGACTTGCCCAACCTCTTTAATTATTTTCCACAGATTTCAGGGCATGTATATGAGGACCTTTCAAGAAGTTCATGGAAAAGAAAATTAAAAGGTAAGTTTATTTTGGCAAAAATAAGTTTTGAAATCCATGCATTGTTTTTTCAAAACATGTATTTTCCATTAACCTTTTGAAGACCACTTCATATGTATGTGAGATTCTACATGACAGCTTCCTTTAAAATAGTGATAATTGAAGCAAACTATTCCATCTAATGACTTGAAAAGAATCTAAAAGAAGCAGGCAAATTGATAAATGAACTACATTTTTATCTATGATATCATGCCAGGTGAAAAAATACAATTTTATAGTATCCAATCAATGCCATATTTGGTAAAATATAGTGCTGTCACACTTGGTGGCCCTAAAACTAGCCTCGGTGATTACTGCTGAGTGTTTCTTTCCTTTTTTATCTGTGGAATTATGAAATGCTCTGTGAATATAACAAAATATAACTAATATATAGGGGTCTATGATCACTGGAAGGATCTGTAACCTCTATGATGGTCATGTGCACTCAGACATTTTTGGTGAAACTATGAAAGGATCGAGTTTTTAAAAATATTTACTTATTTATTTCTATGTATTTGAAAGGGGGAGAGAGAGAGGGAGACAGAGGGAGACAGAGGGAGAGAGAAGGAGAGCGAGGGAGAGAATGAATCTTCTTTCCATCCACTAGTAAATTTCCCAAATGTTAGGGCTGAACCTGGCAGAAGCCATGAGCTAGACAGTTCATCCAGCTCTCCTAAAATGGGTTGTAGGGACCCAAGCACTTGATCTGTCACCTGCTGCATCCCAGGGTGTGCACTGATCCATCAGAATTAGAGGCAGGACTCAATCCCAGGCCCTCTGATATGGAGTGCAGTAGTCCTAAGCTACGGCTTAACATGCTGATCCACAATGCCTACCTCTTAATTTTTTCTGAAGGCCAGCAATAATCCAGGCATGATACTATGCTTTCCAAACACTATTCCACCCAAACAAATGCAGGTATGAGGGCATGGGTTTACTACCTTTGTTTTATAAATGAAAACATTGAGTTTCATAAAGTAAGTAGCATTTCACTAGGGCTGCAGCCAATCAACAATGAAAGTAGCGTCCAAATACTGTTTGCATCCAATTTTTGTTTTGCCATCATCTTAAACCATGTGTAGAAGGAATGTGGATATGAGAATCAAAGCTATTTTCTGCTTTAAAAGTAAAAAGAACTTCTCTTGATTTCTCTAATATTGTTAACTTTGTTGAGAGAAACAAAACTGCCCCACATGTGTGTAGGCTGTCACTGGAGACATTTATAGAGTCTGCTCCACTAGGTCATCAGAGTGCAGCAGTCCAAATGACTTGTTATGAGTTTTGTCACAGCCTTCTTTTTAATATGCCAATAGAATCATCTTGTGGCCTACTTTCCCTAATATTATTTTCTGTAGTTTACTCGAATGAAAAGAACAGCCATGCAGGAAAGCACCAATTATTTTTTATTGGTTTTTTTTTTTTTTTGCTCATGCACCAACTTTTAGGCTAGAGGGAAAACAACTGGATCTGTAAACATCAGACTCACATTAGAGTTCTGCATGTTCCTCCAATTACTGTTTATTTTCCTAAAATTCTGGTGATTCATGTCCCTATTATGCACTCACTGTGTACAGTGACTTTCTCTCCTGTTAAACTAATTTACTCTCTAACCACCACCCACTGTCACCATTTAACTTATCTACTCTGTGTGCTGGGGATTTCTCCCCTGTTTGCTTTATTGGGCATGGGATGCAATAACACACTTAAAGGTATTTTCAAATGCAAAGCTGTTTTCTTCATGGGGAAGAGGGAATTGTTCATGTCTGAACTCAGGGAATGTCTCATTTGTGTTCCTCTTGTGTTGAGCAATTCCCTGCAGAGTCCTGAACAATCAATTGTATATTGCAGCAGTGAGAGTAGCACTGCTCCTCCCATATCTGACATTCAGTTGATTATTTCAAGAATGTCCTTGTACCTTTTTCAGTTCTTGCTGATGAAATGTTTGACAAATTGTGTCTCTTTTCTATTTGTTTCATTGATTATCTCATTATTTACATTTCAAGCAGCTGATTTTTAAAAATTTTACATATGATTTACTCTCTTCTTGATCTTCTCATTTAATGCTAATAGTAAATAATATTATTTGGCTTTTGTGATTTTCCTAAATATATTTAGATTATATCTAAACTTTACCAAGATTGTTCCATGTGATATGGAATAAAGCACAAATTCAGTAATTTCTGTTGGTTATTTGCACTATTAATACTTCGGGTTACTCCTTCATGGGAAAATTTATTTCTTCCTTTAATGAGAGAGGAAAGATTGTTAAATTGGAAACAAAGTGCAATTATCTTTCTGTGGTTGCTCTAACATCTGTTTACAGTTATATGTTAATGTATCTTATTTATATTGTAAAGCTTTTTACTTCCCCTGACAGTTCCAATATAAAGTTCAATATTACTCATGCAAACATGCCATTTGATGTTAAACTGATACCAATACTTAGGAAATTACTATGTAAGATCGATTTTTAAGAGGTGGATACAGCAAATTCTCTAAATGTTAAAGTGAAAATTATTTCATATATAAATATGGAATTATACATGGTTATACTATTTCATGTAATTAAAATATAATCTTAGAATACAGGCTAAACTGATGTTTCACAAATTTTGTGTTTACTTCAGAATGCTAAGTGTGTACATGTTAAGTTGATATAAAGAAAGTACATGAAGAATTAGGAAATGCCATTCACGCAATCAGTTACACAGAAATATGTATGAACAAATAATTCCACCTAACAGAGTGATGGAAATTTGTACAGGGTTAATTGTTGAATTATGCCATGGTGAATATGTAGAATGACCTATCTAGCAAGGTGATCGGAAACAAAGACATGTAAAGCACGTGGTGAGCCTCCGGAACACGAAGAAATCTGCATTAGCTTCCTAGAGCTGCCAAAAGGAAGAGTAATGCACTGTGTGGCTTTAAACAACAGAAGTTTATTCTGTCACTGTTCTGGAAGTTGGAAGCCTGAAATCAAGGCCTGGCCATGCCCTGGCCAATGATTCTGGGGAGACTCCTGCCTTGGCTCATCCAACTTCTGAAGGTGGTCAGCAATCTTTGCCATGCTTTGGCTTCTGGCTCCATCACTCCTATTTCTGCCCATAGTTATGTGACCTTTTTTTTACCCCATATCTTCTGTACTTTGTTGTTCCATTCTCTCCATCTTTCCAGACATGATTCATCGGATGGAAAGCCTACTCTAGTTCAATATGATCTCATTTTAATTTGATCACATCTGCAAAGACTACATTTTCAAATAAGATCGTAGTCATAGGTGCTGGGAGTGGGAATTGAATGTATCTTTTTGTGGGGTACAATTTATTTACCAACATAATCCCATCAATAATTCTTTGGAAACAAAGTTAATATAATGGATAAGACATTCTAATGGAGGATTAGGAAATAGCAAAGTTTTCAATCCAGTTGTATGTGAAGGTGGTAGTTTGTCTTTTGGAAAACTAAATGTTGGACCTGTGGAGGATACCTTGGAGGTTGAGAATACACCTCTGAGAGCTAAGGAGAAACCGCCAAAGACTGGCCAGAGAAGAAAGGAAGGATGGTTCATAGTGACAATACAGATATGATGCAGGGTGGGAGGAAAAAGACAGGAGCTGGGAAACCCGAGGCAAAAGTGGATTAGGTGGGAGAAATGTTCATAGAAGTGGGAGAAAATATGAGCAGGTCTGGAGCATTAAGTAAGGGAGAAGAAAATTTGGGTTTAGTTGTTTACTAGGAAGAAGATTTGAGATTCTGAGAAGAGAGTAATGCAGAAATGCTAGCTTGACAATTAGAAACTCCAGTGTGATGTGTGACAAAGACGTTAAGGACGTCACTGTGACAGAGACCTTGCTTCCTATGTCCATCATCCATTTAATCAGTTGTTTGATTCTCATATGTATATATAAAGCAGTTGCAGAATTGTTAACCTCTATCTCTGTGGAAACTCATTATATAAACTAGAACACAGGGCTTATGCACTGTTTCTTTATCTTCAGTCTGTGGTTTCAATCAACTTCCAAATTACTTAGGTAAGTATTTTTTACTCCTTTCAATGAGATCATGCTTCAACTCTCTATATATGTATCAGTGTTAATACTTTACAAAATAACCTTAAGCAATTATTAAATCAAAAAAAGATTTGCAATTTTATAAAGAAAAGAAAAAGATGCATGTGTTAATCACCATGACTGGCAGTATAAAATGATGTCCTTTTCAAAAGAAAAAGGTATTTTTCACTGTCCCTCTGTTTGGGGACATGATTAGAAATATACCAGGCAAATCCCTCACTGTTCATTCAGTAATATTTTGAAATTGTGCTTTGTAGAGTAAAATAATTTTGTAATAATTCTATTTGGGTAGGTTTTATAAAATTATTTTGAGTATTTTGAGAAGGTAATAAATTGTTTATGTTCAAATTTCTACATAATTATATGGATATTTCTTAAGATTTTTTGCAATGAAAATAGTAGTAACGGCTGTGCTTGAAAGGCCAAACAATTTGTACTGGTTCCACACAAATTTCATGTGTCCCATTTGATCAGATTATTAACATTTGGAAAACTAAACAAACTGAGTCTTCTGATATTTTACTTTCAAGATTAATCAAATAAAAGCCCTGTGTTTAGGCCTAGCAATCCATTCCAGTAGTCCTAAAATAGTAAGGAGAAAAAAATATGCACTTTATTACTATATGCCTTCCTATATAACTTTTTTTCAGTTTAAATTTATTTTTATAGAAAGCTTTTATTTAATAAATATAAATTTCATACATACAACTTTTGGATTATAGGAGTTCTTCCCTCCATACCAGCCCTCCCACCCCCAAAACTGTCTCACCTCCTACTCCCTCTCACATCCCATTCTTCATTTAAATTCATTTTTAATTATCTTTATATACAGAAGATCAACTCTATACTAAGTAAAGATTTCAACAGTTTGCACCCACACAGAGACACAAAGTATGAAGTACTTTTTGAAGACTAGTTTTACAGTTAATTCTCATAGTACAACTCTTTAAGGACAGAGGTCCTACATGGGGAGTAGGTGCACAGTAACTCCTGTTGTTGTTTTAAAAATTAACACTTTTTTTTTTGACAGGCAGAGTGGACAGTGAGAGAGAGAGACAGAGAGAAAGGTCTTCCTTTCTGTTGGTTCACCCTCCAATGGCTGCTGCGACCGGCACGCTGCGGACGGTGTACCACGCTGATCTGTAGCTGGGAGCCAGGTGTTTCTCCTGGTCTCCCATGCAGGTGCAGGGCCCAAGCACTTGGGCCATCCTCCACTGCACTCCCGGGCCATAGCAGAGAGCTCGCCTGGAAGAGGAGCAACAGGAACAGAATCTGGCGCCCTGACTGGGACTAGAACCCAGGGTGCTGGCGCCACAGGCAGAGGATTAGTCTATTGAGCCACGGCGCCTGCCACAATTGACACTCTTATTTATGAAGTCAGTGATAACCCGAGGCTCTTTTCATGAGCTGCCAAAGCTGTGGAAGCCTCTTGAGTTCACGAACTCCGACATATTTAAACAGGGCCATAATCTAAGTGGACGTTCTCTTCTACCTTCAGAGAAAGGTACCTCCATCTTTGATGGCCCTTTATTTCCATTGGGATCTCACTCATAGAGATCTTTCATGTAGGTCATTTTTTCCCACAGTGTTTTGGCTTTCCATGCCTGACGTGCTCTTATGGGTCCTAGTAACTTTTTTTAAAAGATTTATTTATTTATTTGAAAGTCAGAGTTATACAGAAAAGGAAGGAGAGACAGTGCGAGTGAGGTCTTCCATCACTGTTTCACTCTTCAATTGGCCACAATGGCCAGAGCTGCACTGATCCTAAGCCAGGAGCCAGGAGCTTCTTCTGGTTCTCCCACATGGGTTCAGGGGCCCAAGGACCTGGGCCATATTCTACTGCTTTCCCAGGCCATAGCAGAGAGCTGGATCTGAAGAGGAGCAGCTGGGACTTGAACTGGTGCCCATATGGGTCACTGGCAATTCAGGCAGTGCCTTTAGCTGCTACGCCACAGCACCGGTCCCCCTAGTAACTTTTACCAGGAGTTCTTTGAAGTAGAGTGTAATGAGAATCAAGAAAGTTGTACATACCATAGATGTGTTTCTTTTAGGAGCACGATGTTTCTCTGTATCAGTGACCATCTTTGATGTACGATGCTGTTGGAATTTTATCTTTTCCTTGCTAGACAACATATTTGCAATGGAGGAATAAAGCAAAAATGTAGAGGGAAAAATACAACCATTATCCTTGCACCAGAAAGATATGTCGCCCACACCTAGGTTTTTCACAAAATTTCTTGTGACATTGAGCCCTCCCCTTAATCTTTGTCTCTGCATGTCTCTACTTAAAGTTATAAAGGTTTATACATATTCTAATGAATCTTTTAATTTCATTATATTATTTTTTCCAAAACCACTCCATGGCATTTCCTACTCCTTTGATCACATTCATACATGCATATAAATACAGCATGGCTTTCCAGAAACAAATTACATATAAAACAGCTGAAAAAGTTACTCAACTCCTTTCATTTTAAAATTATTTCCCCAAAAAATCCTCAAAGAAGTTAGTTGACACTGTGAGATAATAAGTTTAATTCTGACCATGGATGAAATAATTAATCAGAATCCTATCTAGAACTGAGGTAATCCAGTAACCCAATATATTACTCTAGTGTCTTTTTCCTTCCCCAATACAAATACTACAAAAGAGTGTTTTGAAATAAGTAAAAGTTCCAGGACAATTTAACGAGTGGCGTCTCAGAAAATCACTTTGGACACAAGACACATAGAATTTGCTTTATTCAGGTTTTACTGTCTGTAGTAACTAAATATCCAGTATTCTCACTCTTCAAAGCTTAGTTACATAGAAAATATAAGTGTGTATTTATAGCCTTTGCTGAGCACCAAATCTCTTAATTATCTGCATCACTCTGTATCTTTGATGGTCCACCTTCCTCATAGTTATGTAATCGATAGCCCTTGCCAACAACTCATGCCTGCTCATATGGAAACTTCCAGCAAGTGCATTCAGTTCACACATGGTCATCTTCCTGAATATAATTCTGTATTTTCAGTTTTAGAAATCTGGATGGTTTCTGAACATTTACCATCGTCATGCATTCTTTGAATCTTTCTATCAGTTTGGTGTTGAATCTACTGGTCTCTTTTCTGCTTGCAGAGTGGCACACCTCTTTATTGCATTGTACACTGTTGAGCTACTAAGTTTCTCCCTTTGTGTTGTACCATCTTTAAGACCAGGACAACATTTTATTTGCTGTTACCAGAAACTCACAAAGTGGGGCAATCATTAAGCAGTTACTTCCAGACTAATCAGTAAAAAGCCAGTTGTACATGAGAAATAGAAAAAAATCCATCTTAGGTTTACCAAGTTTGTGAATGCAGCCATTCACAGTACATCTAACTTCGAAGAGTTAATAGAAACCCCTCAAGAAAGTAAAGGGGATTAACAGCTGATCAGGCTGTCCTTGACTTAAATCTTGATTATGTCTACTGTTAGCTGACCTTGAATAACTTGCAAAAACAAAATGAATGCAACTGAAAACTGTTATGTTTGGTGAAATAAGCCAGTCCCCCAAAGACAAGTATTACATGTTTTCTCTGATACGTATTAGTTAAGACAGATACACAAAAATGTATAAGAATGAAACACATCTTGTGATTCAATTGTTGTTTTTTGCCTTTGTTTATACTCAAGTGGAACTGTGGTCCTTATACTTTTACTTGTAGGTTATTATGCTTAGTGGTGCATTAAGCCTTTTATTATAGAGTGAAATGTGATTGTGTATTTATAAACGTTGAGGAACAAGAGAAAGAGAAGGAAAGGAGGACTGGGGGAAGGAGAGAGGAATAGAGGCATTATTCTTCTTGTTTTGGAATTATACCTGTGGAGTACTTTTTATCTGTTCTCTTTATAGTGATAAAAATTAAAAATAATAAAACAAAAACCAAAGGAAAAAGCAGTTATAAAAGAGTCCAGTTTAATAAAAATATCATCTAGAAAAAAAAAAAGAACAAAGGCAAGCACAAAATAATTGTTAAGTAAACACCTGCTTTGTATTGAAAGAAAATGGTGAGCTGTAACTTTTGGGCATTTCAGAAAACAATTTTTCATTTTGATACCAATATCTGTGATGCTTTATGCAATAACAGACATTTTCTTCTTTCCAGATTACATTAATCTTGAAATTAGAATATAAGATATTCCAAAAAACCAAAATATAATATTTTAAGTTTTTATGAATTACTCTATACTTTTTTTACAGTTTTGTAAAATTAGAGACATTCCTGAAAATGGTAAATGAAAAATTGTGCAATGTATATGTAGGTTCAGTATGGAAAATATTCTACATAAAAATCTTAATTCAAGAAAACATAAAAAATAGACCTAAGGTACTATACTTAAGCTTTGGAAATGATTCTTTTTGGCATTAAGTTCATCAGTAAACCAGATGGAAAAAATACCTATCTTCATGGAACTTGCATTATAGCACAAGTAGGGAGACAGCAAATACAAGTATGTAAAATGTGAGCATGCAGGAAGGCAGATTATACATGCGCTACTGAAAACAATATAATAGAAAACATGGGGTGAAGAGCATTTCAAGGATTGAGCTTGCAATGCTGAAGGTTGAAATCAGCTCTAAAATGTGGTGTTTGAGTGAGATTAATCCATTTAATTATTATAATGTTCTATGAAAACAAATCCATTAGTTAATTATCCAATGTCTTGCTTTTTTTTTTTTGGACAGGCAGAGTTAGACAGTGAGAGAGAGAGACAGAGAGGTCTTCCTTCTGTTGGTTCACCTCCCAAATGGCCACCATGGCTGGAGCTACACCAATCGAAAGCCAGGAGCCAGGTGCTTCTCCTGGTCTCCCATGCGGGTGCAGGGCCTAAGGACTTGGGCCATCCTCCACTGCCTTCATAGGCCAGAGCAGAGAGCTGGACTGGAAGGGGAGCAACTGGGACAGAATCTGGTGCCCCAACCAGGACTAGAACCCGGGGTCCTGGCGCTGCAGGTGGAGGATTAGCCGCAGCACCGGCCATTGTCTTGCATTATAAAATAAGGAATATATGTGGTCTTTGTCAGTGTTCCTAAGATGGAGCATCCAAAACCTTTGAATGTATCCAGTAATAGTACTGCTTGTGTTATTTTTGTTGGTTCCCTTGGCATATGTGTCAGTTAGTGCTCCAGAGTGACTTGTAATGGTCCCCTAAATAGTTTTAGGGTGCTATTTATTCTGCAAAAACAAAGCATGTGATTGAAAAGATTGCTATGTACTTCACATCCAAGATGTGGATGGGATCTACCTGTTTAGTCACATACCCAATGATACAATCAATGAAGCCTGCACAGTGAAACCCCAGTAAAAACACTGGGAATTGATATATATATTTCAGTTTTACAGTTGGTGAACAATTTAAGATGCTGGAGACATATCTTGATTCTGTGGTGTGGGGGAGAGGAAATTTTGGGGGCTTAATCCTCACTGTATAGTGGTTCTTATATGTATCCTTTCTAGTAAAAATTCATTCATAAGTATGGCACTATTCTGATTTTGTGACTCATACTAGTGAATTACTAAATGTTGGACATTGGTGGGAACCCAAGATTTGGAGTCAGATGGTGAGAAATACAAGAATCTTAGGAATCTCTGGAGCTTGCAGCTGGTATCTGGATTGAACACATTTTTGTTTGGATTGGGCCCTTCAATTGTGAAGTCTGCAGTCACTCCACGTAGCTAATGTTCAAATAGTTAATTCTTTCTTCATTGCACATATATTTAATCAGTGCCATATGTTAGGAACTACAGTAAGGACTAGAAGATGACGTAAAGGTAAACCTGGACAGAGTCATTGGTTTGGAGGAGTGCTTTATCTCCTAATGAAAGCAGTAAATGTAAAGAAACAATTGAAATGTTTGTGCAGATGCTTCAAGTTCTTTGTGAATACAAATGGAAGAGTGACTCTTCTCTTCTGGGAGGAGGGAATGTGAAAAGAGCACATTGTGTGAAATAGGGAAGAAGATATTTTTAAAGAAAGGTAATACTTGGAAAAAATGATGCTCTGAAATTGGGGCAAGTCTTAGAAAAACATATATGCAAGATACCCTAAACAGTTTAATAGGAATTTTGTGCAAGGGAATTTTAGGAGATAATAGTGTATCACGAGACCAAAAATATCACTTAATTATTTTTTTTACTTTATCTGGTATCTATAATAGTGGCAGCCTTTGCAGATTTTAAGTTCAGTGATGTTGTCTGGCATGCTTGTTAAAAATTGAATTGGTAGCAACAGAAAATAAATGAAACAGAATGAGATGGGAAATAGGAAAATAATTTAGGAAGTCATTATAATAAATCAAGATGATGAAAAGTTAACAGAAAATGCAGGCATGACCTAAAATAGCAGTAAAATGGAATTTAGCAGATTTGGGAGCCAGAATTTATTTTGTCATTTAAAATATTAGATATGAGCAGTAAACAAATGGAGACATCTAGGTTAATAGATCAGGACTCTTCACCAAGTTATTTATGAGGGAGGTAGAGAGGCACCATGGTACCTTTCTATGGGCTTTGCTCTGTGTGTGTGTGTTTATTTCTGGAGAAAGATTCTTAAGTTCTTTTATTTTTTTCAAAGGCTGTGATTATCCAGGGAATAATAGGTCATTATCACATGGGAATTAAGGAAACAAATAGTATCTTGTTTGTAACAGAAGGGGTGGGGAAACAGGTGGGTAGAGAAGCTTATTGCTGTGCATATAAATTGGATCTTCCATAGGCCAAATATCTTGAGGGCATGGCTATTCAACAAAGGTAAATACTAGTGTTAACCAACTGAAGCTCATAAAGAACATTAGTCATTGAGGTATATGGAATTTTTTATTCCCTTAGGATACTGCTGTGGATGGATGTTCATGGTATTGCATAATTTAGTCATGGAGTAGATTCCAAACATTAAGTTTTCTGCTTTAAACTGAAGAAAATACAAGTTATTAAATATTTTCTAGACATAAATTTAAAAAAAATTCTAATTACAAAAGGTTAAATAATCATTCATGTACATGTGTATAACTGATTTCATTCTTTGACAATTATTAAATTCTTGTTTTTAAAACAATCTATTTTGTAAACAGCTAGTTTTTAAATATTTAATAAATTCTAATATGCTAAAGCTTGTGGCCTAATCATTTATATATGCAGTTCACTAATAGGCATAATTCACAATCTATCAAACAAAGGAAAAGGGATGATAACAGATTCATAAAAGATGCCTGTGCTTATAAGCTTTCATTTAAAACAACCCTGGGAGCCTCAGGAAATGTAATGAGGTCTTTAACCTGTCTAATAAAATACCATCTCAGAAAGATCAATATGAGCAAAACACTCATTAGCAGCAACAAAATCCTAGAGTAAACATCTTTAAATACAACAGAAAAGGACATCAAAAAGCAAGGTAGGAATAGGTTGATCATCATCTTCCATATATACATCATCCTGATTTATATCTTCTCCTGATTAAAATGAGCACTTTAGTCTTTACTTTTTCTACTGTTTGATGAGTTTATTCTCATAAGCAGTTAAAACATGCTCCATGTTCCAAATCTATTTCACTTTTCAGAGTCAGCATTTCTTTGATTATAGTTTCCTTTTCCCCCAACAGCTTTATTGAGATACAATTTACATATGATAAAATTTACCCTTCTAAATGGTACAATTCAGTGGCTATGAGGGTGGAATTCAGAGTTGTGCAACTGTCATCACTAATTTTAGATGTCATCTTCACTCTGAAAGGGAACTTTGCCCATAAGAGCAGTCTGTCCCCGTTACCCCCTCTCACAACCCCTGGAACCCAATCATCTACTTTCTATCTCTCTACATTAGTCCATTTTAGGTACATTGAGTAAATATAATTGTTCTATATGTGCTCTTTTCTGACTAATTTCTTTCACTTAGATGAACATTGAAGAATGTATCATCCTTAATTCATTTTTATTTTCGAACAATATTCTATCATATGAACATAATATGTTTTATCTATTTGTCATTTATGAATATTTTATTTTATTTTATATTCATGTTATTATAAGTAATATATAGTTCAGATTTAAACATTTGCATATAGGTTTTTGCGTTTTCATATGCTTTTAATTCTTTTTTTTTTAACCTTTTTTTTTTTTTGACAGGCAGAGTGGACAGTGAGAGAGAGAGACAGAGAGAAAGGTCTTCCTTTTGCCGTTGGTTCACCCTCCAATGGCCGCCGCGGTAGCGCGCTGCGGCCAGCGCACCGCGCTGTTCCGATGGCAGGAGCCAGGTGCCTCTCCTGGTCTCCCATGGGGTGCAGGGCCCAAGGACTTGGGCCATCCTCCACTGCACTCCCTGGCCACAGCAGAGAGCTGGCCTGGAAGAGGGGCAACCGGGACAGGATCGGTGCCCCGACCGGGACTGGAACCCGGTGTGCCGGCGCCGCAAGGAGGAGGATTAGCCTGTTGAGCCTATTATAAGTAATGTATAGTTCAGATTTAAACATTTGCATATAGGTTTTTGCGTTTTCATATGCTTTTAATTCTTTTGGAAATCCATTTACGATTTGGATTCTTGGGTCCAATGGTAACATTGTATTTAGATGTTGAGCAAATGCCAAAGAATTTTTCAGAGTGGCTGGGCATTTTCCATACTTGTTAAACTTATTAACCACTCAATAATTCTCTTACTTTACAATGCTAAAATATACTGAACTTCCACAAAAGTAATTCTAAACCTTTAACTCTAGTTTTTGAATCATTTCATTTACAAAAATACCAATTATATGTAACTAATTCAAAAAGTTGCCACAAAGGCTGAATTGGAAGCTTCATGTCTGCATGAAATTTCCTGTATTTTTAATGTGTACGATGGACTTAATTCTTCTTGAATATTAAAGTCTGCCAATTGTTATGAAAAAAATACCAATTATCCTCATATGTTTTTAAAATATTTATTTTCTAT
The DNA here is from genome assembly GCF_033115175.1 of Lepus europaeus. Taxonomy (NCBI): domain Eukaryota; kingdom Metazoa; phylum Chordata; class Mammalia; order Lagomorpha; family Leporidae; genus Lepus; species Lepus europaeus. The sequence goes on from NC_084844.1 coordinate 67,613,530, forward strand.
ATTATATTTTTCTGTATTGTCAGAATATTTTTATTTGAAAGAGAGAGAGAAAAAAAAATCTCCAATCCATTGGTGCTGTCCTCAAATGCATGCAATAACCAGGCTGGGCTAAGAATTCAATCTGTGTCTCTCATCTGGATGGCAGGGACTCAACCATTTTAGTCATCACCACTGTCTCACAGGATGTGCAGGAAGCTGGAATGAGGAGCAGAGCCAAGATTTGAACATAGGCAGTGGAATGGAATGTTGACATTTCAAGGGATATTTTTAACTACTGGGCCAAATACATACTCCTCTCACATTTCTTATTTTACCTCTCCCAATTGTCTCAAAATGAACACGCGTTGAGTGGTAGATATAATTTTAAAGTATGCAGTTACCTGATTTTGTGGTATTAGAAATTTGATCTATTTTAGAATTGGTTCTCTCCTATAACCTCTTTTAAGTTGTAGATTTTAATTCCTACTAATCTCTCTGAATTCTACAATTTTGGATTGGTGTATCATTCTTTTTGATTGTTTATAATTGTGTTACAGGAGTAGAAATACTAGAATAGATGAATGATGAAAAAGCAGACAATTTTTTCCTAAGGTACTTCCTCTTGATCAACTTGGTGGAAGTATTTTCACTGAAAAATTGCAGAAAAAAAGAATAGCTTCACTGTTTTGTCAAGAAATAGAGTTAAACTATGAAAATATCCTGTAAAACTTTCAGGTCATTATTGCCAGCATTTTCTTTTAACATTTTGTAGAGAATCACATATGTTTTAAATAACTAAAATATTCAAGTCATGTTGATTTTTTAAAAAGAATTTTCTTGATCCATAATCAAAATAGCCAATTTGTGGTTTTTGATACATCTCTAAGAACACCTGCCTCCGTGTTTTTTTTTTTTTTTTTATGATATTGATAGACAGCGTTTAGAATAGAATCATTATTTTGCAGGAGCTTCTCCTGAAAGCTGTTTAGCAGGATTTTCCAAATAGAGGTAGTGTTGTTTTTAAAATAATTACAGTAGATCCTTAATTTACCTCAATAGAGCACTTGATACCCAGAAAAACTAACTTAAGAAGAATACTTTCAGAATGTTTAGTGAGTGACAGGCATTTCGCATGATGGTTAAGATGCCTGCATCCTATACAGGAATACCTGGGTTCAATTTCTGGTTATGGCTCCCAATTCCAGCTTTCTGCCAATGCAGAAACTGAGAAGCAGCAGTGATGACTCAAATAAGCAGGTTCCTACAACCCACGTTGGAGACCTGGATTAGGTTTGTGTTTTCATGACCTTGGTCCCGACACAGCCCCAATGACTGGGGGAATTTGGAGAGTGAACCAGCTCACTCTCTATGTGCATCTCAAATGCAGATGAATAAATAAATAAATTTTGAGTGAAATTATATTCACTTACTTTTTGACCTATTAATACCACTTCTAGCAATATACCCTCAATATTTGCCTCTTAAATTGTAAAACTCAGGTGCATATGATTATTATTTACAGCATTCTGTAGAATTACAAACTTTAAGAAGAAAAATGTTTGATTCAATTATGCTACATCTACACAATGGGGCATTATGCACCTGTAAAATAGAGTTGAGGCGATTCTTGTGAATTCATATCTAGTCATTTGCAGGATATGTTTTAAGAAAGGAAATCACAAGAGTATGTATAGTTTGTTACTATCCATGTTAGGATAAGCATACATATAAAATCACATATTAGGCAATTAGGTGATTTCCTAACTGTTCGGCTATTGTGAATACTGTTGAAATGAACATGGGAATACACATGTCTCTTCACAATCCTGATTTCAGTTATTTTGGAGATATACTCAGGTGTGAAATTGCTGTACCATATTCCAGTTTTTAAATCTTTTTAAAAAAGATTTGCATATTGAAAGACAGAGCAGTAGAGAGAAGGAAGGTAGGAAGGAAGGAAAGAAAGAGAGAGAGAGAGAGAGAGAGAGAGAGAGAGAGAGATCTTCTTCTTGTTAGTTCACTTCCCAAATGACTGCAACAGCCATGGCTGGGCCAGGCTGAAGCCTGAACTTCATAGAGGTCTCCCACGTTGGTGGCAAGGACCCAACACTTGGATCATTAACTGATGTCTTCCATGAATATTAGCAGGGATCTGGGTCAGAAGCACCATAGCCTGGCCTTGAACTGGCACCCTCATATGTAACATAGGCACTACAAGCAGTGATTTAAGCCGCTGAGCCAGAACACCCACTCCTGTATTGACATCTTGAACCTTGTAATGTGCACAGAGATGGTGATGTTTTTATCAAAGATGCATCAATTGCTTTATTGAATATTATCAGACATCCCAAACCAAGGTATATTCATAAAAATAACTGAATAGTTCTCATCAAAATGTAAAATTAGAAAAGATAAGGAAAGATGGGGAAAAGTTAGACTATAAGAAACAAAGGAATATGGGTTCTTGATAGAATACTAAGATAGAAAAATCATTAGCAGGAAAAAAAAACTGATAAAATTCAAATGATGCTTTTGGTTGTATTTTAGCATTATCTAATGTTTGTTTCCTTGTTCTGATATTGGACTCAGTTATTTAAGATATTAATGTCAGGGGAATGTCAGTAAAGGTTATATGAAAAACCCTTTGCTCTATTTTCCACACGTTTGTAAGTCTAAAATTAATTCAAGATGTAAAGCTACAAAATAAAAATCACTAGACTAAAGTATATGGGCAATTGGTAAAATAGTGGAAAAGTTGGAGGCCAGAAAGGATGAAGCACAAATCTAGGGAAGAAACTGTCTTTAAGGTGGTTGTGTTATTTACTGTCTTCAGGTGGCTCCCAGCACTGTCTTTCGTGAAGTGTCACAGACTTACCCAGAGCAAGTCTCTAAAGCAGGAGGCAGAAAGCACATAATATCACTAATAAAGATGCAAACCCCAAGTGAGAGTTCTGGACAGTTTTTCTCAGTATAATGGTGTAATTGCCTGCCTTTGATTTGTTTGGAGGTGGGTGGGAAATCAGACAAAACAAAAACAACATAATAAAAATTGAAAAGATAGTACAGAAAAAAAAAAAAGATTTCTTACCTCCTGGCAGTTTTCACAATAAAAGAGAATCCCAAGGCAGAAATTTATAGTGGTCTCAGCATGACAATTTCCAAAGCTCATGGCAATCCAGATATTTTTTAAAAATTCAAGAATTACCACAGAAAAATGTGTAAAGAACACAAGAATAAAATTGCAAATAATTTGTGTCCTTGAAAGCAAGCCAGTAGAGCTGCATGTTGAGCATATCTTTAAACTTTTATTTGAGATGCTTACTTCTTTTTAAATGAATTATTTCTTTATTTGAAAGAGATAGAGATAGAGAGAGAGAGAGAGTTTTATACATGGGTTCCTTCCCCAAATGGCCACAAGCCAGGAGCCCAGAATTCTATCCTCGTCTCTCATGTGGGTGGCAAGTGTCCACATACATGGGCCATCATCTGCTGCCTCTCAGGTGCATTAGCAGGGAGTTGAATCAGAAGCAGGGCTGCTAAGACTTGAAACAGATCTGTAATATGGGATGCTAGCATCCTAAGTGGTGACCTAACCAACCCACTAGTCCACAACAGCAGCCTCTATTTGAAGAATTTAAAGACATGAACACTAGTATTGAAAGTGTTATTTATAAAAAAAATGATTAGGTAAGTTTGAAAAATATCAAAATACATCTATGTTAATTTTAATGGAAATTAAATAAAGAATTTATATGGGGCAAGTGGTCAATAAAATGTTTAAGGCACCCCCTTCAGGCACCTACATCTCATGTCAGATTGACTGGGTTCCAGTCCTAGCTCTTCCCTCCATTCTAGCTTTTTGTTAATTTATACCCTGAGAGTGAACAGATGATGCCTCAAGTAATTAGGTCCTTGCCACCCAACCAGGAAGCCAGGATGAGTTCTGGACTATAGACTTTGGCCTGGTGCAGACCTGCCTGTTTTGCAGGCATTTGGAGAACTAACCATTGGATGGACGATTCTCTCTCTCTTTCTCTCTCTCATCACTCTGCCTTTCAAATCAATAAATCTTTTTAAAAGCTTTTTTTATTTTAATATTTGAAAGGGAGTGACAGAGAGAGAAAGAGAAATCTTCCAAATACCCAACTGGCCACAATGGCCAGAACTAGGCCAGACCAAGGCCATGAACCAGGAGCTTTATTTGCCTCTCCCAGGTGGATGCAGAGGCCAAGCACTTGGACCATCCTCTGCTGCTTTCCCAGGTGCATTAGCAGGGAGCTGGATCAGAAGTGGAGCAGCCAGAACTTGAACTGGTGCCCATATGGGATGCTAGCATCACAAGGCGGTGGTATAACCTGCTATGTCAAAACACTGGCCCCTAAATAAATCTTTTTTTAAAAAGTTTTTTAGAAAGAAATTAGAGAAAGAGAGAATTAATGTTTGGAAGAAATAGGGAAAAAGTTGATATGATTTAAACATACCAAAAAATATTTAGGGAAACCACCCAAAATTTATATAATATGTGAAAAATAATGATTAAGAAATTCCCTAGTTTAGCTGTGGTATGTGGTTGGATTGAGAGACCCCAAACTCATCTAAGTCCTGTTTCTGCAGTTTGCCATTACAATGCAAATATGAAATAACAGAGGCTCTCAAAAGGGTTTGGTGGCCACGATGAAGGTATGGAAGGAAAGACTGGAAGTGTGAAGCAGACACAGTAGGACCTTGTGAATCCATTAATACTATTTTGCAGAATTTTCAGCTTGTTGTTTTGGGGTCTTAATGAAACAACAAAATGGTGGACAGTTTTAGGAGCTAGAAATGTTTTAAATCATATTAGGTTTATCAACTTATTTTTGGAAAGCCAGTTAACAATATTTTCAAATGCTTTAAGCTTTTTGTAGTTATTAAGAATTTTTTGAAAGAATAAAAAACATTATTTATAATAAATGAAAAGGTGTCAAAAGATGTCAAAAAGACAGAGAATATTCCCCATCATTTTACATAGATAAGTAACTTGAGGTCAAGCACTGGCCTAGGTGCTAGGACTAAAATGTAAATGTGATGAAGTCCCCATTCTAAGAGAGCTAAGAAAATGAAATTACAAAAGATCAAAATTAGAACAAATAAATAGCAAAATATGACAATCCTGTGTAACTTTAGCAAAACACTAACACCGCATTGTGATTTAAAACATTCATTTTTCTAATGTTTATCTCTCATCAGTTCACTGACCTAGAGATTTCATGTTTTTGGCTGGGTAGCAGTTTCAAACAAATACACTCAAGAAGTAAACACCTTTCATCTCTCTTTTCAAGACAAAATTTGTAAATTTACTGAGAAATATTTTAGATGTGACAAACCCATTCTTATGCACTTCACTGACAACAATTTATGCAGTCATTTTGATGTGTTCTAATATAAACTGCAAAAATATGCTCATCCTTTCACATTATTGAATAATACTTGAAATTGACATTTTATTTCAAACATCTTGAAATTCACCCCACTGCTAGCTAACTTCATACATTAAAGTGCAGAATGGAGGATTTTACTTTATATGAATATTAGAGACACTATATATTGATTGTTTACAAGCAGAACCGGCTTTTAGAAGGTAATCCTGAACAATTTTTATTTTTTCTTCTATTTGTTTAACTCTTTACTTAGTATAGGGTTAATCTTATGAGTATAAAGTAAACTGAAATTAGATCAGTGTAAAAAATTAAGAGAGGGATTAGGAGAGGAATGAAGAGAAGGGTGGGAGCATGGGCTGGAGGGAGGGTAGGGTGGGAAGTATCACTGTATTCCTAAATCTGTATACATGAAACATATGAAATTTGTATACCTTAAACAAGATTTTAAAACAGAAGAAGCTATTCCCTTACAAATTGGAAAATTTAGAAGAAATAGATTTCTGGACACATACAGCCTACCAAAATTGAGTCATGAAGACATCAAAAACCTCAGTAGACCAATAACCATGACAGAGATTAAATCAATTATAATGACAGTCCCAAAGAAGAAAAGCCCAGGATAGGTGGCCGGTGCTGTGGCTTAGCAGGTGAAGTCCCTACCTGCAGTGCCAACATCCATATGGGCAATGGTTTAATTACTGGCTGTTCTAGTTCAGATACAGCTCCAAGCCGATGTACCTGATGAGGTGGTTGAAGGTGGCCAAGTGTTTGGGCCCCTCCATCCTTGTGGGAGACCAGGATGAAGCTCCTGGCTGCTGGCTTTGCACTAGCCCAACTCTGGCTGTTTTGGACATTTGGGGAGTGAAATAGTGGATGGAAAATTTCTCCCTGCCTCTGCCTCTTCCTCTTCCTCTCCAGAACTCTGCCTTTCAAGTAAATAAAGTAAATCTTGAAAGGAAAGAAAAGCCCAAGACTGAGTGGCCTCATGGCTGAATTTTATAGGAATTTCTATAGGACTTTTAAAGAAGAACTAATTCCAATTCTCAAGCTATTCAAAACAATTCAAAGGGAGGGAATCCTACCAAACTCCTTCTATGTGGACAGCATCATCTTAATTCCAAAACCAGAAAAAGATACAATAAAGAAAGAGAACTATAGACTGATATTTCTGATGAACATAGATGTAAAAATCTTCACCATAATGCTAGCTCATTGAATTTAACAATACATCAGAAAGATCATTCACCCAGACCATGGTGGATTTGTCCCTGGTATGCAGGGATAGTTCAACATATGCAAATCACTAAATTTGGTATATAATGTTAACAAATTGACAAGTAAAAACCATGTGATCTCTACAATAGAGGCAGAGAAAGCATTTGATAAAATACAACATCCTTTCATGGTAAGCATCTTAAGCAAATTGGATATAGAAGGAACATTCCTCAACACAATCAAGGCAATATATGACAAACCAAAAGCCAACATCATATTGAATGGTTAAATGTTGGAAGCATTTCCACTAGGATACAGAAATAGACAAGGATGCTCACTTTTACCATCGCTATTCAATATAGTTCTGGAAGTTTTAGCCAGAGCCACTAGGCAAGAGAAAGATATCAAAGGGATACAAATTGGAAAGGAGGGAGTCAAATTATCCCTGTTTGCAGATAACGTGATTCTCTATATATAAGGGAATGAAAGGATTCTGCAAAGAGACTCTTCAAACTCATAAGAGAGTTTGGTAAAGGAAATGTCTGACAAAGAACTTATATAATCAGTAACATTCACAATGGCTGAGAAATAGCTTGTAAAATAATTATCATTCAAATATCTATAAAAATTTAAATACATTGGAATAAATTTAACCAAGGATGTGAATGCTCTCTATAATGAAAATGTTCTTACTACGAAAGCAATTTACAGAGTTAATGTGATCTCAAAAAAATTACCAAGGGCAGTCTTCTCAGATGTAGAAAAAATAATGCTAAAATTCATATAGAAACACAAGTGACCCTGAATATCTAAAGCAATATTAAACAACAAAACACTGATGGAGGCATCACAATACAAAATTTCAAGATATATTACAGGTCTGTTATAATCAAAACAGCCTGGTACTGGCACTAAAATAGGCAATGGAACAGAATAGAAACATCAGAAACCAATACACATATCTGCAACTAGCAAATCTTTGACAAAAGAGCTAAAATCAATCCTTGGAGAAAGGGCAGTTTCTGTAGCAAATGATGCTGAGAAAATTGGATCTATGCATGCAGAAACATGAAACAAGACCCCTACCTTACACCTTTCACAAAAATCAACTCAAAATGGATCAGTGATCAAATTAGTAGAGGAGAACATTGGGCAAAATGTAAGACATTGGCATAGAAAAAGACTTCTTGGAAAATATCCCAGAAGCATAGACAATAAAAACAAAAATAGTTAAATGGGATTACACCAAGCTGAGACGCTTCTACACTGTGAACCAAACTCTCAACAAGGTGAAGAGGCGACAACAGAATGGGAGAAAACATTTGTAAACTATGCAGCTGATAAAGGATTAATATCCACGATCTACAAAGAGCTCAAGAAACTCAAAAATAAAGCAAAAGTTAAGAAATGGGCAAAGGATATGAAAGGCCGTTATCAAAGGATTAAATTTAAATAGCGAATAGATTCATGAAAAAAAAATAAGCATCATTAGCTATCACAAAAAAAGCAAAGAAAAACCACACTGAGGTTTTACCTCACCCCATTCAGAATGGTTGACATCCCAAAACAAGAAAATAGTAAGTGCTGGTGAGAATGTTGTGAAAAGTATATCATACGACACTGTTGGTGCTGAATGTAAAATAGTACAACCATTATGGAAGATATTCCTTTTGATAATAGCCATTCTAACTAGAGAGAGATGATATACTCTCTCTGTTCAACATAGTACTCAAATTCATACCCAGAACAATTAGGCAAGAAAAAATAAATAAAAGACACAGTTTGGTAATTTGATCTTATGAGTGTAAAATTAAAAGACTCAACTAAATAAATATTTGAGCCATTAAACCAGTTCACTAAGTTCCAAGATAGAAAATCAACTTAAAAAATTGGTAGTATTTCTGTACAGTAATAATTAATTAAAAAAAGAACTAGAAAAACAATCTCTTTTGCAATAGCATTATACATAATAGACTACTATTTAGTTTTGTGGGAAGTTGTATAGTTTGTCACAGCACAGATGAACCTAGAGGATATAATGTTATGGGAAACAAGGCAGAAAAAGAAATGTCAAATGATCCTATATGTGACGTCTAAAGAGATGTTACAGAAATGGAAGAATGGTGAGTACCAGAGGCAAGGAGTAAGTCGATGGACAGGGAACATAGAGAAACTGATCAAAGTGTATAAAGTTTCCATTAAATAGGAGGAATGGTTTTTGATGATATGCACAAAGTGGTGATTATAGTTAATCAGATATAGTATTTTTCAAAATAGCTAAAAGAGTGAGTTTAAAGTGTTCTTACAACAAAGAAAAACAAGTATTTGTTTTCGTCTATTTTCTGTTGTTTTAAAACGACATCCAGTTCATAGTTTCTAGAAATCACAACTCATAAGTCCCAAATGTAAGTTCATTTTCAAGTGACCAAATCAGCATATAATGTTGATTTTATTTTTTTAATGGGCCATCATAATGTTTTTTCACAATTCATTTTTCTTATTATTTGAAATTTTCTGTTACTTTTAATAAGGTTTATATAAAGGGAACAAATTTCATGTATTCATATATATAGTTTTAAGAACATTATGATACTTCCTACTTTACCCTCCCTCCCTCCTCCTTTTCTTATTTTTCTTTTAATTTGTACAATGACATGTTTCAATTTACTTTAAAATCATAAGCTTAACCCTGCAGTAAATAAAGAATTCAACAATTAGTAGAAAAATCACTGTTCTCAAGAGTATAGACCAGGGCTGTAAACAATAATTAAATCTCAGAATATCTATTTTGCTCATATATATTACTTTATTTTTGTACTCTGTATATTAGTTATCAGAATCCAGGAAAAACATGGTATTATTCTTTTTGGAGTTAACTTTTTTTCACTAAGCATAATGGTCTCTAGTTACATCCATTTTATTGTGAAAGAGAATTTCATTCTTTTTTTTAGAGCATAATAGTATTCTGCCATGTATATATAGCACAATTTCTTTTCTTTTTTTTTTTGACAGGCAGAGTGGACAGTGAGAGAGAGAGACAGGGAGAAAGGTCTTCCTTTGCCATTGGTTCACTCTCCAATGGCCGCTGCGGCTGGCACATCGCACTGATCCAAAGCCAGGAGCCAGGTGCTTCTCCTGGTCTCCCATGGGGTGCAGGGCCCAAGCACTTGGGCCATCCTCCACTGCACTCCCGGGCCACAGCAGAGAGCTGGCCTGGAAGAGGGGCAACCAGGACAGAATCCAGCGCCCCAACCGGGACTAGAACCCGGTGTGCCGGCGCCACAAGGTGGAGGATTAGCCTATTGAGCTGTGGCACCGGCCACCACAATTTCTTTATCTAGTTATCAGCTGATGGACATCTGGGTTGATTCCATATCTGAGCTATTGTGAGTTGAGCTATAACTCTTTCATATGCTGATTTCATTTCCTAAGGAGAGTCTCTTCAACAAATGTTGGTTTTGAGAAAATTGAATCCCTACATTACCCCCTATAAAAAAATCAGTTTGCTTCATAACCAGTTTTTTAAAAGATTTATGTTTTTATTTGGAAGGTACAGTGACAGAGAGAGAGGAGAGAGAGAGAGAAAGAAAGGAAGAGAGAGAGAGAGAGAGAGAGAGAGAGAGAGAGAATCTTTCACTGCCACTTCGTTCTCCAAATGCCCACAACAGCCAGGGATGGGACTGGCTGATGCCATGAATTGGAAACTCCTTCTGTGTCTTCCAGACAGGTAGCAGGGGCTCAAATACTAATCCATCACCAGCCAGGAGACAGCACATTAGCAGGAGACTGGACTGGAAGAGAAGTAGCTGTGTCTCCAATCAGGCGATGCAATATAGTATTTGAATATCCCAATGATGGCTTAACTCACTGTGCCATAATGCAGTGATACCCATTGTTTGTGTGTGTGTGTGTTTAATGGTATTTATTATTATTACTATTTTTTACTGAAGGTATCACTTTGTTGAAAGTATTTATACAACCTTGCTCATTAATGAAAGAAATTATAGAGCACACATAGCATCTAACCTGAAAATTAACCATAATTGAGATTCATTAATTAGAGTCCTGAAGAAAGCTTATTTGATGCACCATATCAAATTGTGGAAGGAAATTTTATTTCAAATCACAAGCAAAAAGTAGAAGCAGGCATATTAACTATGAGCTATTAATATTCTAGTTTCTATTCATTTAAGACACTCATTGTTGACTTTATTAAAAAAATTTCCTGGATTAAAAAAGTAGTATAAGGTTAGTAAGCTAAAACCTATAATTTAATACTGTTTTATACCTTTGAATTAATGGCCTTGGAGGCATGTGTTGTGGCAGAGTGGGTAAAGCCATCACCTGCAACCCTGGCATTCCATATGAGTGCTGGTTCCTATCCCAGCTTCTCTGCTTCTGATTCAGCTTCCTGCTAATGGCCTGAAAAAAGCAATGGAAGATTGGTTCAAGTATTTGGGCCCCTACCACCCACATGGGAAACCTAGAAGAAGCTCTACACCCCTGGCTTCGGTCTGGCCCAGCCCCAGACATTGCAACCATTTAGAGAGTGAACCAGTTGATGGAGGATCTCTCTCTCTCTCTCTCTCTCTCTCTCTCTCTCTCTCTCTCTCTCCTCCCTCTCTTTCTTCTTCTCTCTATATAATGCTGAATTTCAAATAAACAAAAATCTCTAAAAAAAAAGAAAAAGAATGGCCTTGAACTTGCCTATATAACATAATTTTAATGAAGTGCTGCATTCAAGAGTATGGCACTATTCATATTATTTACTTTAGTTTCTAATGAATAAAATGAGATTAATATGTACAACTACAGTACATTTCTCTACTACAGTAGAGAAAAAGGAATCATTTATTATTTAGAACAGTGGTGTTGTCTGATAAAGTATTACTAGTGAATCACCACTTAGATTAAAAAAAAAGAAAAAAAGTGACTGTTAAGCATAGAGTGATGGATGATTAAATTTAAAATACCCACACATCACAGGAGAATATATTCTCTTTTAGGAATTCAGAATTTAACTGCACCGTTTCTAGAAAGATATAGGCTAGATGTTTCTTGCTTCTTGTTTATGTGGAGGAAATTGTATGTGTGTGTGTGTGTGTGTGAGAGAGAGAGAGAGACAGAGAGAGGAAGAGACAGAAGGAGAATATGAGTAGCTAAATTGAATAGGCAGGAAGTCATTAACCTAAAGTTAACTCCTTACTTTGAATTCTAACATAACAAAGCACAACCTAACTTTTAGCATGTGAACAAAGAAATCTAGTTTAGCATATGTGCATTTGTAACAAATATTTAGGTTTCAGTCACAGCCAATCAGTTGGTCATAGTCAACAGACTGATCAGACCATACCCAATAAAGAAAACACTTAGCTTTGACTAAGAATGTTGACTTCCATGCTTTGCTCCCATGTACAGCCTATAAGAGTGGGCTGCTCATATTGCCCTATAAGGCTCTCTGTACCATTTATGCTTTTGAGAGCTGCCTATTTCATTAATTGTTCAAATAAAATTTGCTAAATTTAATTTGTCTCAATTTTTCTTTATTTGCATATGTATTCAAGTGCATATATGTGAATATGTGTATATATATGTATATATAAACATATAGTAACTCATATTTGGAGAAATGAAAACTATATTACCCCACTACCATTGTAGGTCAAAAGATATTTAGATATTTGCAATTATTAGTTTTTAGATTCATTGAGGTTAAATTTACCATCATACACATATGAGATTTTTTACTTTATCTATGGACTTACAACTCTGTCATAGAAAGAATGGACTCCGGGTTCAAATCTCAGCTGCACATTTTGCTTCTTTCCCGTTTGTGTCATTGGGATACATCAGTACTCACAAAAAGACACTAAGTAAATGTAAATTCTTTCTGATCTTAAATGTACACTTCTGTTATTTCTTTAAAAATATTGCATTATTGTTATTTTTCTCCTATATCTAACTGAAGGGAAAATGATATCTGCTTAGCTTACCACACTGCTTAGCAAAGGGACTGCCTTCCTCAAAAGTTTGCCCAATAAATAGTTTATCAATTTTTCTGGGTGTATTTGGTCTTCACACACAATGTCAAGATTTGGATTATGAATATTAGATACTAGAGACAATCACACCAGCCCTCAGGAAATTTTGAATTAACATCAAGCTAGAGTCTGAATGCAAGATATGACCTTCCTACTCAGTACAACTCCCAGGTGTCAGGCTCACAGGTGTTATTCCACAGCAATGTAAACCCACACTGACATGCCTCCTCTCTAAGTAGACATTAAGCCAAAATAAGAATTTTTTTAATTAAACTTTTATTTAATGAATATAAATTTCCAAAGTACAGCTTATGGGTTACAATGGCTTCCCCCTCCCAAAACTTCCCTCCCACCCACAACCCTCCCCTTTCCCGCTCCCTCTCCCCTTCCAATCATATCATGATTCATTTTCAATTCTCTTTATATACAAAAGATCAGTTTAGTATATATTAGGTAACAATTTCAACAGTTTGCCCCCATATAGCAACACAAAGTGAAAAAAAAATACTGTTGGAGTACTAGTTATTGCATCAAATAAGAGTGCACAGCACATTAAAGACAGAGATCCTACATAATATTTTTTTAAAAATTAATTAATTTTCTATGCCATTTCCAATTTAACACCAGGTTTTTTTTTCATTTCCAATTATCTTTATATACAGAAGATCGATTCAGTATATAATTAGTAAAGATCTCATCAGTTTGTACCCACGCAGAAACACAAAGAGTAAAAATACTGTTTCAGTACTAGTTATAGCATCACTGCACATTAGACAACACATTAAGGACAGTTCCCACATGGGATGTAAGTACACAGTGACTCCTGTTGCTGACTTAACAATTTGACACTCCTGTTCATGGCGTCAGTAATCTCCCTAGGCTCTAGTCATGAGTTGCCAGGGCTATGGAAGCCTTTAGAGTTCGCTAACTTTGATCTTATTCCGATAGGGTCATAGTCAAAGTGGAAGTTCTCTCCTCCCTTCAGAGAAAGGTACCTCCTTCTTTGATGGCCCAGTTCTTTCCACTGGGATCTCACTCACAGAGATCTTTCATTTAGGTCTTCTTCTTTTTTTCTTTTCCATGGTATCTTGGCTTTCCATGCCTACAATACTCTCGTGGGCTCTTCAGCCAGATCCAAATGCCTTAAGGGCTGATTCTGAGGCCAGAGTGTTGTTTAGGACACCTGCCATTCTATGAGTCTGCTGTGTATCCCACTTCCCATGTTGGATCTTTCTCTCCCTTTTTGATTCTATCAGTTAGTATTAGCAGACACTTGTCTTGTTTGTGTGATCCCTTTGATTCTTAGACCTATCCGAGCCATCGAATGTGAACTGAAATTGATCACTTGGACTAGTGAGATGGCATTGGCACATGCCATCTTGATGGGATTGTATTGGAATCCCCTGGCACATTTCTAACTCCACTGAGGAAGAACTTCTAAGATCAATCCCATTCACAATAGCTACAAAAACAATCAAATACCTTGGAATAAACTTAACCAAGGACGTTAAAGATCTCTACGATGAAAACTACAAAACCTTAAAGAAAGAAATAGAACAGGATACCAAAAAATGGAGAAATCTTCCATGCTCATGGACTGGAAGAATCAATATCATCAAAATGTCTATTCTCCCAAAAGCAATTTATACATTCAAGGCAATACCAATCAAGATACCGAAGACCTTCTTCTCAGATCTGGAAAAAATGATGCTGAAATTCATATGGAGACACAGAAGACCTCGAATAGCCAAAGCAATCTTGTACAACAAAAACAAAACTGGAGGCATCACAATACCAGATTTCAGGACATACTACAGGGCAGTTGTTATCAAAACAGCATGGTACTGGTACAGAAACATATGGATAGACCAATGGAACAGAATAAAAACACCAGAAATCAATCCAAACTTCCACAGCCAACTTATATTTGATCAAAAATCCAAACAAATCCCTGGAATAAGGACAGTCTATTCAATAAATGGTGCTGGGAAAATTGGATTTCCACGTGCAGAAGCTTGAAGCAAGACCCATACCTTTCACCTTACACAAAAATTCACTCAACATGGATTAAAGACTTAAATCTATGAGCCAAAACCATCAAATTATTAGAGAGCATTGAAGAAACCCTGCAAGATATAGGTACAGGCAAAGACTTCTTGGAAAAGACCCCAGGAGCACAGGCAGTCAAAACCGAAATTAACATTTGGGATTGCATCTAATTGAGAAGTTTCTGTACTTCAAAAGAAACAGTCAGGAAAGTGAAGAGGCAACCGACAGAATGGGAAAAAATATTTGCAAACTATACTACAGATAAAGGGTTGATAACCAGAATCTACAAAGAAATCAAGAAAATCCACAACAACAGAACAAACAACCCACTTAAGAGATGGGCCAAGGACCTCAATAGACATTTTTCGAAAGAGGAAATCCAAATGGCCAACAGACACATGAAAAAATGTTCAAGATCACTAGCAATCAGAGAAATGCAAATCAAAACCACAATGAGGTTTCACCTCACCCCGGTGAGAATGGCTCACATCCAGAAATCTACCAACAATAGATGCTGGAGAGGATGTGGGGAAAAAGGGGCACAAACCCACTGTTGGTGGGAATGCAAACTGGTTAAGCCACTATGGAAGTCAGTCTGGAGATTCCTCAGAAACCTGAACATAACCCTACCATACAACCCGGCCATCCCACTCCTTGGAATGTACCCAAAGGAAATTAATTTGGCTAATAAAAAAGTCATCTGCACATTAATGTTTATTGCAGCTCAATTCACAATAGCTAAGACCTGGAACCAACCCAAATGCCCATCAACATTAGACTGGATAAAGAAATTATGGGACATGTACTCCATAGAATACTATACAGCAGTAAGGAACAATGAAACCCAGTCATTTGCAACAAGATGGAGGAATCTGGAAAACATCATGTTGAGTGAATTAAGCCAGTCCCAAAGAGACAAATATCATTTGTTTTCCCTGATCGACAACAACTGAACACCAAAGGGGAAACCTATTGAAGTGAAATGGACACTATAAGAAACAATGACCTGATCAGCTCTTGTCCTGACTTTAGATGTACAATGTAATACTTTATCCTTTTTAGTATTTGTTGTTGTTGTTGTTGCTGTTCTAGTACTAGTGGTTGAACTCTGTAATTAACACACAATTATTCTTAGGTGTTTAAATTTTAACTGAAAAGTGATCCCTTTTAAATTTCAGAGTGGAAAAAGAGAGGGAGGAGATGTACAATTTGGGACATGCACAAAATAAGAATATTTTAACATTACCAAAGTGCAGAAAAAGACCATTTGCCTTCACAATCAAAAGTTTAAATGATCACTTTGCTAGATACCACAAGAATTTACATATATTCCAGTAATTTAATAAGATAGCTCCAAAATTAATAAAAATTCATAAATATAAAAATGAGTTGAAATACTAGCAATTTTGTCTTTTGAAAGAAAAAAGACCACCCATAATAACCAAATCAATAATGGAGTGTACATACCTACAACAAAAGTATCACTAATTATCCCTCAACTTTTATTGGCTCATTAAAGATTTTAACTTCCTTTGAGATAATTGACATGTGGTTCAGCAATCCTTAGTATCTTGGAATATGACTCAGTAATCTATGTAAGTTTTGTGTGGTGAATGCCATGTAATATATAAACATCAAGAATGAAGGAAGTAAATGAAGAGCTAAACTGTGACTTAATTAACTTTTAAATAAAATGAGCACATACTAATTTTGAAGATAAGGTTTGTGATATTCATATTGTTTCTGTTCTTTTTGAAATAGTTATGAATAATAAATCAATTTAGGAAAAATTAATTCCAAATATTGTGGTCTTAAAGAATACCTTGTTCTTTACCCCTGAATGTCAATTATGTATTATAATTTAAAATATCTATATAAATGTACTATTTATTGCAGTAGGTAATACCCACAGAATATTACCTATACAGTGTGGGCTCCTATGTAATTCCACATATAAAGTATCACATTTGTTTTCTGAAGATAAATTAATAAAAGTTAATAATACTGTTTCTATTTCTAAATAATTTATAAAAATACAAAATATCTTCACTCACTCACCATATTTTGGAAAGTTAGGAATAAATCAAATATTATTTTGCAGAATTCAAAGGGGGGCATTTTTAAGCTCTTTTCCAGAGAAGGTCAAGTGAGGTGAGCATGGCTTACAAAACTGGAATGTCTCCTGTCATATTCTGGGCTATATGGAGAAAGAAATCAAATACCAACATTAATTATAGAGGTACTTTGGCAGATAAGAATCACGGTGTAATCGAAGTGTGATCAGAGCTGTTGTGGAGATAGTAAAGACAGATCACAGATTCAAAGGAGTATTATGATCTAAGCAAGAGAAAAGAGAAGCAGTCCAAATGAGATATGTTTTTGAAACTTCGCAAATCAGTAGTGACATCTTGTAACTGTTATTACCAATTCTTGTTAAATACTTGATTAGGATGGGAATTTGGCCTACTGAGGTGATTAGAATTATACTGACAGAGACCATTGCTAGTAGGGGCTTCAAAATGTGTGCAAAAAATTGAATGAAGAAGATAAGTTGATTTTGGTGCAAAAAATTAATGAAATATGTGCCTCGTAAAGTTTTCAAACAGTTCATAAAAAATAAATATTATTTTCATTTTTTGCATCAAAATAAAGTTATATTTGGAGCAGGCATTTGTCCTAGAGGTTAATATGCTCATGTTCTACATCAGACTGTCTTGGTTTGATGTTTGGTTCTGGCTCCCAATTTCAGCAGACCTGTGGAGGTAGTGATGATGGCTGAAGTAGTTAGGTATCTGCCACCCACATGTGAGACACAGATTGAGTTCCCAACTCTGCCCTGGCTTAGATCACAGATCTGGCTTTTATGGGCATTTGGAGAGTAAAGCTGCAGAGATGAGCCCTTGTCTGTCTGTCTCTTAAGTACATAAATAATTTTAATTCTGTTTAACAAGTCAATATTTAAAGCATATTGACTCTGGACCCTATAATAATATAGACAAGAATGAGTTAAAATTGCCTTGCCACAAAGAACTGGTTCTAAATAAAATTGTGTTGCAAAATGGATGGGTACAATGTTCAAATGACTCAATTGTATACTGCTATGAGTATTGAAGTATTTTGAAATATTGTTCATAGAAACTATATACTTATATGTAAATTTATCTGTATATATGGTAGAGATTTGATAAGAAATTGTAATAGATTATACTTTTCTGTATTTTGGGAAGCAGAATACATCACATAGATTCTAAAGATTTGCATATTAAGCATTTTAATGCTACATATAAAATCTAACATTTATAACTTTGAATGAATATTTGAGAGAGGATATCCATCATGAGATAAACAGTGATAACACCTGCTAAATTAAGAGTATTATTGGGTTATTAAAATTGAGCCATAAAAATAAAAGATACTTGTAATAATTAAGCAAACATAACAAAATACATAAAAATGTCTTTGTTACAAAGCTACAGAATTATAATATGACTAGTAATTAATACTCTGCTAATATGTTTATGTAAGATAAAAATTAGAAAAAAAGTAGGCTGATAGAAATAAAGTTTATTATGCTAGATCAAGTGACTACGGAAACAAACATGAGCAAAATTACCATTACTATCTCCAAATTTAATTTAATAAATTAAAATTCGGGAAACAGAATCTTGCTAACTTGATTTTAACCTGTGGAAAATGATGTCTGAATATAGTCTGGATTCATAACACATGGTTAATATGATTCAAAACAGATAAAATTTATTTCATTGAAGGCTATTTTCAATAAATCTGTTTATGAAATAATGAATTGATTATAGTTTACGTAGCAAAATATCCTTCTGACATATGCCAGAGATATTCCTTCAGGCAAGGATTCACATTTTACTTCCTAATCAAGATATAATTCAACATGTCTGTAATCATTCAATGGAAAGGACATTAAATGCCATCCCTAATTATAAGGTAAGACTTCAGAAAAAAACCAAAATGCTAAGTTCTTACGGAAAATATGTTGACATAATTTAAATGAAGAATTACACTTTTATCTTATGCACAAAGCTCTGGTAAAAATAAAGTGTTTCAAAGTTTAACAAACAAATTTCAATGAGTTATGGTAGGATTATAAATGTATTTATTCAATAATTGCCATCTTATTCATCCAATTTTATGTGTACAGTGGTTAAAGGTTAAAAGTAAATAATGAAAATTTCCACAGAGGCTTATGCCAATTATTATAAATGACTTGCTGATTAATTGTTTAATATTGTCAACAGGAGTAAAATTACCTTAGTGGTATTGATTGCCAGTGTTCTGTGTTGAGTGCAAATATTCTGTATATATTTTAATAACGTTGACTGAAAAAGATGGGGTGATAATATTATTTGAGTGCCTAAGGTGTTTGTTATAATTCATATATTCTATTATTCTGTCTTCACAAAAACAGAGAGCTAATAATACATATTTACCAATGTAAAAACTGAGGTGAAAAGTCTGGGTATAAACTAACTCAGGTTTATCGATGAGGTCATTGGAAATTTTGGAAGAAAGCATGGAGGCTTTGGCAGTGTATGGAATAACCGTATTTCTCCATGCTGCCAGACCGCACTGGTTTACATGTTGCCAGAGGGTGATTATTAATCATATCTCTTTCACAGTCAAATATCTTCCAGTTTGGATGACAAATTACATGGTCACTGGAGCATTGTGGGACCATGGCAAGGTTTTTAGTGTATGATGATATGATATGGGCAGTGATTCATAAAGATTAATCTGAATGTATAGAAAGGAATGAAGATAAGAAAGACCAGAAGCAGAGAAACCCATTAAGTGCTTACTTGCATCATCCAAGAAGTGTACTGATAATCTGAATTAGGACAGGGACAAAGGAAGGTAAAGGAGACTGTATATGAAAAGCAGATCACAGCATTGTCACGATTTAGAATAAGCAGGTGTGGATGCTAAATACTTTTATGAGAAAGATTGAGAAATGAATGCTGACTGCATGGTTTGGACTCCAAATGACTGAGATTAAAATGATGCCAGTAACATGTGGAAGACATTATGATTGTGTTCTTGGTGCAGAAACATTTTTTTTTCTCCTAGAATGCTGCTTAATTGATTATGGATTCTGTGACTTAGGGCTTTTCTGGAAATTATTCTATTTCAAGTTTTAAGATGACAAATTAACATTTCTCTGAAGAATTTATGGATATGTGGTCAGTTAGGCAAACAGGTGATTGTAAACCTGTTTTAACATGGAAAGCCATTCTCCAATATTTTCAGGATTGATTTTTTTATCACTCTTTGTTTACATTTCTGCATAACAGCACACCCCAGCAAAACAGTATTTCAGTTTTAAAAATATTATTATATCTATCATACCTTCCCACCTAATAAAAATCATATTTGTAAAAGAACATGTAATAATATGTGGATGTAAAAACCCTAAGTTATTATGATCAAACTCACTCAACCTAAAAAGTGCCAGTATATTCTATAGTTCATTGAAAAATCATGAAAATGATACTAAAAAGTAAGTATTGCTAAAAGGTAATTCTTGTAGATACATAATTTAAGGACAAAATACTATATTCCTCTGAATAAGAAAAAATATGTTCTGTAATTTCATTTGGAAAGCTGATACTTGAAGAAAATATTGACTAATTAAAGGGTAATGATGAGGTCAGTTGAAATTTAGATGGGATTGGGCCCTGCACCGTGGCTCACTAGGTTAATCATCTGTCTGCGGCACCAGCATCCCATATGGGCACTGGGTTCTAGTCCCAGTTGCTCCTCTTCCAGTCCAGCTCTCTGCTGTGGCCCCGGGAAGGCAATGGAAGATGGCCCAAGTGCTTGGGCCCCTGCACCTGCATGGGAGACGGGGGAAGCACCTGGCTCCTGGCTTCAGATCTGCATAGCTCCGACTGTGGCAGCCATTTGGGGAGTGAACCAATGGAAAGAAGACCTTTCTCTCTGACTCTCTCTCTGTCTAACTCTGTCTGTCAAATAAATTAAAAAAAACAAACAAACAAAAAAGAAATTTAGATGGGATTATGAAATGGAGTGAGGCATTTTAGTGGAATCAAATGATTGGCACTGTTTTATTTGAAAATTCTCAATAGATATATTACATTGGCTTTAAGTCTATTACTTGTTCTACTTATCACTCATCAGTTGTGAATAGGGCTTTTAATTTTATCATATAAATGTGTTAAAAATTAAAGAACACAAAAAGGTACTGAATTTTTCTTGAGTTATCTAACAGGAGGCACAGGGATATATAGAGGGTTTAAAAAAGAATATGCATATTTCTGAGAAACAAAATATCAGCAATGGCTGTTAGTGTTATGAACATGAAAAATCATACAAATAACTATGATGAAATTCTGAGTGCCAGAAGAAAAACACACTATGGGAAGAGATAGCTCATTCAAGGGAACAGGTGGTATCATGATTTTAGAACAGCTTGACTGTAAATGGAATGACCTGCAGGTAGATGAAATGAGTGGAAGTGGATACCTAAAGGAAAAATCTACTGTTTATAATCCAGCGTTTACTGCTTAATCCATGCAATGGAGAAATGTTACTGTTATAGACCAGGCAGAGTGGTAAGTAATCATCACAAAATGCACCACAATGACGTGATGTGATTATAGTAACTTTCTCATTTTACTGATGAGTAAACTGAGGCTTGGGAATATGACACATCTTACTTAAGTCTCCTCTGCTGATCTTTGCATTATGCTTTGCTAGGGCTATCATAGCAAAGTGCTGTAAGGGATAGGGTCAGGGGCTTAAACAAAAGAATTTTTTTCCATCACAGTTGTGAAGGCTAGAAGTGCAAGATCAAGGTGTCATTGGTGTTGGGTTCTTCTGAGACTCTGAGAAAGAATGCTTTTTATGTGCCTGGTGTTTTGAAAGCAATCAGTGTGATTCCTTGCCTTTAGATGCTTCGCCCCATCTCTGCTATCATGTTCATGTGCTCTCCCTCTGTGCTTTCTGCTCTATGTCAAAATTTCCCCTTTTAAAAAGGACACAAGTCCAATAGGATTAGGGCTTTAAAAATGACCTTGTTTAACTTACTTCCTTAAAGATGTTGTCTCCAAATAAGGTAATGTTCTGAGGTACTGCGTCTTATAATTCGACAAACACATTTTTGGAGGACACAATTTAATCATTTTCCCTCAGCTTCATAAAGAATCACTTCGTGAAAGTCTAAAGTGCTAGATCTGGGTTTTCTACCTAGTTCCCTAACAACCTAGAGCTGTTAAGAGAAAATTAATGACTGTGCTCAAATGCA
Source organism: Lepus europaeus (assembly GCF_033115175.1). Taxonomy (NCBI): domain Eukaryota; kingdom Metazoa; phylum Chordata; class Mammalia; order Lagomorpha; family Leporidae; genus Lepus; species Lepus europaeus. The sequence continues at coordinate 67,635,528 of NC_084844.1, forward strand.
CAGTATCTCATTTCATATATTAAATATCTATCTCAAGATGTAGGAAGTTTAAAGACAACATTTATTCTTATGTCTAATTAGAGCACAAATCATAATGTTTTTTGTTAGAGAAACCCAAGAATAAAAAATTCACATCGATTTCCTCTTGGTGTAAAGTCCAAATTCTCTCACCAAATGTTATGTGGGTTTTTCTCCCACTCCAGAATTCAAAATACTTTAGTGACATTGTAGGATATGGGTTAGTTTTGATAGCTGGCTGGCCCACAGACCTCTGGACAAATTCCAACTTCCTGTCCTTGAAGTGGGAGTGAGGTTTGCGTGGCTGCATCAGGTTCCGCGTCCCTGTGGAAGTGCTGCACACCACCTGCCCTTGCAAAAAACACAGAGCACAGTGGTACCACACCGCTAGGGTGCCAGGGATTCTGGATTTTATGCTTCGCCTTGAGGCTGCAGCGAAGGGCCAGCTCATCACGCCTTCGGGTTGGGAACCCCCTGCACCTGCACTTCATCCATCTGTTCCCAACAACTGCCTCCATTTTCTTCTCCCTGTCAGGAAGCTCCCTCCTCTGGATAAACTGTGGCTGGGAGTGGGGTGGGTGCAATTCACAGTCACACTGGCACAAGTGCTGCAGGTGATTGCTTTGTCTGGCCAGACATCTGTGGAGCTAGGTCACAGCCTTTAGGCAGCTGCTTTGCATCATGCCTCATGGCCTTTGAATGTTGACTAGCTTGATTCCTCCTGGACCAGAAAGAGAATGAATTTATACCACAATATTTTGGGAATCTTGAAGAGGCAAGTGTGATTTTAGCCACATTTCTAGAAATTCTTATATCTGGAAGTATTTATAGGAAATAAATTTCATCCATTATTTATTTTGCATAATCATAACTTCATTGACCCATGCCATGTATTCATGTAATATTGGTGGTGTGGCTTTCATTAATTTTCTCTTAATTGACACTTTTTTTGAAAATTACATAAAATAGCCAACTGACAGATATAAAACCAGTGCTGATTAATATATGGTACAATGCTAGCATTAGAGTAGACAAACCTGAAAAGGGTGAGAAAACAAGAGTTTGCATGAAATATGATACTTTTCAAATGATGAGAAATTATTTCAATTAAATTAAAAATGGGATGACTATCACAGAGTGAATGTGGGGTGATGATAGTGATGAAAATATTTGCGGAGTTAAAGTTAAAATGCAAATCATCTTAATATCTATAAAGCATGAAACTAAACAAATTGGCCTCCCAAATACTTAGATATCCTTTCCCATGTTTTAGTCATGTTTCGGGAGTCATATATGAGGAATGTTATATAATACTATTCTTCCAAGGCAGCCTTTGTCTTAAAAACTTAATACCAAATTGCATTGTGAGTGTATGTTTGGGAGAAATAAAAGAGAAAAACAGGAAAATAGGAGTTTCAGGTTTTAATTTGCAAACAAACAGGTAACCCTCCCAAAAAAAATGAAACAGAAAAAAGTTAATATTCTGTCTAGAATCATGGAAAATAAACAGTGCATAAAGTTTTGATATTTGCAGTACTACAAATGCTCCAATTATTAGAGGATGCTCATCATTATTCTGCCATTTCCCCTGCTTGTTTGCTTCCAAATCATGTTTCTGGGAAACAGGAAAGTGACCATGTGTGAAAGCACAGGGGGATTGCTGCAGACAACTGGGTTGCATAAGTGGTAAAATGAGGGTCAGGAGTTCATGAAAATCATGGTTGAATCAGGAGCAAGGTAAGGAGAAAACTGCAGTCTTATATAAAAAGAAAAAAATGTAGCTTTCAATAAAAATGAAGAGAGAAGGAATGAAGGTAGGGCGATTGGAAAATAAGAGAAATTAGCACATTAGATTGAGAAAAAAATCAATAGAACAAATTTCAATGGAGGAAGTGAATTGAATCTGAATTGATGAACGTGAATGATGCTTAACTTGTGAAGTATGACTTTTACTATCAAATAATTCAAATCAGGAGTTACACTAATCTCTAATTGAGGTTGATCAGATTATATACCATATATGGGGAACATAATAAACCAGGGAAGCATTTGTTCTCAGACAACAGTCTGTAATCATGGAGATTAAGCAGTCTGGATTTTACTGGACACCATTTGTGGTCATTCTTGGCCATTCCTTCCTGGCTTCTGCAGTCCTGAAGTCCTCAAGCACGATGCATTGGTATTTTCTACCTGCCTACTTCAAGTTAGTAACCAATACTCACCAGAACAGAGAATATACCAATGACATCAGTCCCTTCCATTTATGAGGTTAAAAATTGCCTGTGTTTCTCAAATCTATTTATTGGTGATCCATCATTCGTAAACATATGTGCACCTATGTGTAATATACTCTGAAAAATATCTCCCCACAATGCAGATACTTAAAAGCCTTTGTACTGAGGCTACAGAAGCCAATCTGTCCTCCTCCTCACCTCTGGAAATAAAAAAAGTAACAGCATAATAGGACATTGGGCCAGTCTATAAACCTGAACTTTTATCTTAGAGAGACAACTTGTAACTATCACTGTGGAGGGTGAAAAAGTCATAGTGGTTGAATTAAGGCAGAAGTAGGTGGGAATTACAAATTTTTCCTACCTAAATGCTGTAAAATGTCTGTTTTTCCAAGATTGGGATAAATTTAATGGTATGCTTTTTAAAAAATTGTTGATACAGAACACTTGACAAAAAACTTATCATGTAAAAAGTTTTTGATGATGCAGTACAGTAGAATAATGTCAATTATATGCACATTGTTACACAACAGATCTCTAGAATGTTTAGGAAAATGAAACTGTGTGCACACTGAACACTAACTCCCTACTTTTCCTTCCTGACCCACTCCTAGCAACCACCATTCTACTTTTTCAATTGTTACCTGTTTGAATACTTTAGATACCTCATGTAAGTGGAATCCAATGTATATGTCTACCTGTGACCAGCTTACTTCACTTAGCCTAATTTCCATATAATTCATCAATGGCATAGGGTTTCATAAGCTTTTCTTATTTTTTGAAGTCTGAGTAATAGTCCATAATACGTACATACCACATTTTCTTTTTTTTTCCTTTTTTTTTAAACTTTTATTTAATGAATATAAATTTCCAGTGTACGGCTCATGGATTACAATGGCTTCCCCCTCCCACAACTTCCCTCCCACCCACAACCCTCCCCTCTCCCGATCCCTGTCCCCTTCCATTCACATCAAGATTCATTTTCAATTCTCTTTATATACAGAAGATCAATTTAGTATAAAGATTTCAACAGTTTGCACCCACACAGAAACACAAAGTGAAACATACTGTTTGAGTACTAGTTGTAGTATTAAATCAAAATGTACAGCACATTAAGGACAGAGATCCCACATGAGGAGCAAGTGCACAGTGGCTCCTGTTGTTGACCCAACAAATTGACACTCTAGTTTATGGTGCCAGTAACCATCCTAGGCTGTCGTCATGAGTTGCCAAGGCTATGGAAGCCTTCCAAGTTTGCCGACTCTGCTCATATTTAGACAAGGTCATAAAAGACAGGGTGAGGATAGTAACCAATGATCCTAAGAGTGGCCTTTACCAGGTTTGAACAATTATACAGCATTAAGTGGGGAAGAGGACCATCAGTACACACAGGTTGGGAGTAGAGCCATTGGTGGTAGAGTAGAGGTTATGATTACAAAGGAATGAGGCCCAAGTGCGCTAGACAGGGTCTAGAACAAAGGACAGAGTCATTATTAGAGGAGCTAAGAAAGGTGCTGTCTAAGCTACAATTAAGTTTTCTGATTGAGAGGCAAATAGAACCTGACAGAAGGGGCTTGATAATAATCTGGTGGGCTTTAGGCCTTGTAAGTTAAGAGGCCCAGGCCTATCTATCTCTTCACATGGGGTACATCCTAAGGGAGGTGTGAACCTCCTAGGGGAAGGCACTCTGTTGACTTTCATTACTTGGCTGGCCTGGGAGGAGAGCTGGCCAGGTAAAGGCAGGGGACATCTCTAACAAGAAATTTACAGTTCTGCCTGCAATGTTGCTGACCCTACTTGGCCATACACTCAGCTGCAGTGGTCACTTTGGAAGTTGGGCTGAGTGAAGGGCTTTTCAGCTTAGAGCCAATAAGATCTGTGGCTCTGACCTGGGCATCCTTCGACTCCAGGGCAGGTCCATTTCCAGTGATCCAACTCTTGGCAGAGCTGCCAGGGCTCTTCACAAGCTGACTTCTGCTGAAGCCCAGGCTTACCACATTGAAAGCCACTGCGGTGGACTGGCCTGTTGGGTCTCCTTGAGGGCAGATCACTGTACAGATCAGCCATTAATAGACCTGCTACCCATTGCTTCTGATGCCTAGCTTTCTTTTCCTCCTGGTTTGTGTTAAAGCAGACCAGAGGATGCAAGTCAAGGGAGTGCCCGTGTCCCATCTCTAATCTTCGGTGGCCTGAACTACAAGTCTATAGTCACAGGCATGTTCTGTAGTAGTTTTTCTAAGGTAGACAATGCCCATGAGGAAAATTATATTCTCACTTTAAAACTTTCTTTCCCTTTGGTCTGAAAGGGAGGTTTTTTCTACTTACTGTATACTTCGCTGATGGCGAAGTGAATCTAGCTATGAGATTATTATTTAAGTTCTTATTTTGGCTATGCTATTACAGAAAAATGTTAGCCATCTCTTTTATAAGGTCTAAAGATTAAATTGTGCGTCCTACAGATTCCTTCATAATAGAATTATTACCACATTTTCTTTATCCATTCATTAAAAGACATTTAAGTTGTTTCCACCCCTTGACTGTTGTGAATAATGCTGCAGTAAATAGGGGTTTGCAAATATTTCTTTGAGATCCTGGTTTCAATTCTTTTGAATACACACCTTAAATTCAGATTGCTGGATCATATGGTATTTACATTTTAATCCTTTGTGGTCCCTCCCTACTCTTTTCAATACCAGCTACACAAGTCTACATTCCCATCAAGAGTGCACGAAGTTTCTATTCCTCCACACTCTAGCCAACGCTTCTGTTTTTTTTTTTCCTTTTTTGGTTTTGTTCATTGTATCCCAGTGCCTAGTCTAACACTTGTTCAAAAGATGGGGCCAGTGCTGTGGCATAGTGGCACTGGCATCCCATATGGGCGCTGATTTGAGACCTGGCTGCTCCACTTCATATCTAGCTCTCTGCTGATGTGCCTGGGGAAGCAACAGAGGATGGCCCAAGTTCTTTGGCCTCTGAACCCATATGGGAGACCTGGAAGAAGCTCCTGGCTCAATGCTTCTGATCGGCTCAGCTCTGGCTGTTGCAGCCACTTGGGGAGTAGACCAGTAGATGGAAGACCTCTCTCTGTCTCTGTCTCTACTGCACTCTGTAACTCTGTCTTTCAAATAAATAAAATAAATCTTAAAAAAGAAACACATGATTGAAAGAAGATGCTTAATAAATAGTTTGATAATGATTAAACTGGTAAATGAATCAAGTGAAATTTCTCTTTTGTGTTTCTAATCCAACACTTCCTCTAAAATATAGAGTACACTTATTTTAGCTTTACTATGTGACAATATTTGTTAATGAATTTCAAATGTTTATTTCAGACACATATGTAAATGTGATTTTGAAGCAAATTCTGTGATTTGTAGGATATGCTGTTTTTATTTTGGGAAAATGGACTTCATCATGAGTAAAGTTGAATTACAGTCCTATAATCCTTCTTTGTCAAAGTATTTTATGGAAGTGTTAAGTTGGAGCAAATGCAATGAACATTTGGAGGAAAAAATATGAACTTCTGTAATAGATGAGGTGGAGAATGTTGAGAATCTTCGGCTCTAGTTTAATTAGGATTGATTAAATGTTAAAATGATAATGAAACAAGGGAACTAGAACTATTAATTGAACTCAAAGATAGGCAGTAAGACAAGTTAACTATGAGCTAAAGCTGAGAAGGCAGCTCTGTGAAGCCCCCGTAGATTATTCTGGAACATATATAGTGCTGCTAAGTGACCACGGTCACTTGCTTAGAGTGAGTGCATAAAATGGTGTGCCAGTAACAGGGCCTGATTGAACTAAAAATATGTAAATAATCCAACAAAACATTGCATTATATCTGTGCTGAATTGTAACTCGAGTCTAAGGCATCTGATTACTTTAATGTTTTTTCATAAATTTTCTTCACTGGTTTGTCTTGATATTTTATGCTCAAATAGTAAATGTAGCAGGTAGAAGACATTAATCTTCAATACCCATTTTAAAATGTGTTATTTCTCTTTGCTTATAACTTTTAATTTCTTTCTTATATTTCACTGGCTAGCAGAACACTTTTATTTATTCAGTATAAAACGTCCTCATAGAATTTTCAGTAACATAAGCAGCATTCAGTAAAATAAGTGATGCTATAAAACTCTGTGGGCTAAGGTTTTATGAAACAATTTAGTAGCATTGTGTTGTTATTCATAATTGCTATGCACCATTGAGGATAATTTAAGTATAATTATTTTTATGTATCCCACCCATATTGTATTTATTCTAAATATCTTTTCTATAATAAAAACATTAGTTCAGTCTTTATTTGAGGTAGAATAACTGTAATCTGTGTGTAACAATTAAATGCTATAACAGAAATATTTATTTGCCGTAGAGTTTCTCCTATTAATATGTTATAGATTTCTTAAATATACCAAATAATATATCTAACCATTGTCTTATTAATTTTTTCTTTTATAAATTTATTTTATTTTAACATAAAGGCAATTTTACAGACATAGAGAGAAAGAGAGAGAAGTTTTCTATCAGCTAATTCACTTCCCAAATGGCTGCAATGGCTGGAGCAAGACCAGGCAAAAATCAAGAGACTGGAACTCCAGCTGGGTCTTTCATGTGGGTGGAAGGTGCCCAAGCACTCAGGCCATAATCCACTGCCTTAGCAGGGAGCTGGATCAGAAGCAGAACGGCTGGGACTTGAACCAGCACGCTTGTGGGAGGCTGGCATCACTGTTGCCATTATTAAACTGTCCTCAATTATTGCTTTCCTAAAGGCAAGATACAGTTCTTTATCATTTTTAATTGACAGTGGGATTAGTACTTAAGTAAAACTATTCAAGAAATATATGGAGGTCAATTAATAATTGCAAATTATTACATGTTTGGTAAATCAGATTGTGCATTACTGTTAACCTATTTGAAATGAGTATGTAAATAGCTTCTAAGTAATAGCCATATATTCACTGTAGATCAGTGTGAAAACTTTTATAGGCGTTTTCCTAATGCCTTGATGTTCTAAATTGATAAAAGTTTGTGCTGTTAACAAAGCATTGCTAAAGGGAACTTGAGTTTGTATCCAAATAAGATTAAAAAGTACTGTTTGGCAAGTATTTTCAGTAGAAAATTAGCTTAAAATTATTTTACATCAGTATAGGACATCCTTGTTTACATTTTTCTCTCTCACATTTACCAAGGGTAAATACAGACTAAGTACCAACAAAATGCTTTACAGAGTAAGCGTAATCACTGTTCAACAGTGCAAATTTATAAATCAAACGACATATTGCTTACACTCAGATAATAAATCCTATACCAACACTACTCCTAGGCCAAACATACAATTTTTCTAGAGATTCATGAAATATTTAATTAGCTATTTAAAAAAATTGGGCATAATTAAAATTCTTATCTGTGGAAATTGCTTTATTAAATAATTATTTTAAATTATTATAATACGTTTGAAAAAAATTAAAAAGTGATGACACTAATAGTCTCACTGACAAGAGACTGGACTGGTTTAGAGAATGTTGAATTTGAACCTTCATTCTTCTAGCAGTTATTTATTATATTTCTTCTACTTGGTAGTCCCTGAGTAGGAAATGGAAATATAGCATTGAGCAAAAGAGTAAGTCCAAAGTCATACTCACTGGTAGACAACAAATATGTAAATAAGTAACTACACGTTTTGAGTTTGTGTATTTACTGTGATCCAGAAATTATCAGTATACTACAGATATAAAACATATACATCTTAGTTTACTTTTCCTGAGATTATCACTAGAAATTATATAGAGAGAATTTTTTAAAGGTTTATTTATTTATTTGAAAGGCAGAGTTACAGAGAGGAAGTGGCAAGAAAGCGAGAGGTCGTCCATCCGCTGGCTCCCTCCCCAGATGGCTGCAATGGCTGGAGTTGAGCTGATCTGAAGCCATGAGCCAGGAGCTTCTTCCAAGTCTCTCACGTCAGTACAGGGGCCCAAGGATTTGGGTGATCTTCTGCTTTATCACGCCATAGCAGAGAGCTGGATGGGAAGTGGAGCAGCTGGGACTTGAACCAGTGCCCATATGGGATGCTGGCACTGCAGGTGGCAGCTTTACCAGCTGTGCTACAGTGTTGGCCCCAACTGAGTGCAATTTCAAAAGGCTAAAGAGTATAGTAAATGAATGTATGTCTATATTCATATTAATACATTCATTCAACAAATACATACATTGAGAACATATATTACAGGCAGCCCTCTAACTTCCCACAGAATACAGGCTTGGGTCTTTTTTTTAAGATTTATTTATTTATTATTTGAGTTACAGAGAGGCAGAGGGTGGGAGGGAGGGAGGGAAGAGAGAGAGACAGACAGACAGACAAACAGACAGAGAGACAGAGAGACATCTTTAAGCTGGTTCACTCCCCAAATAGCTGCAATGGCCAGAGCTGGGCCGATTCAAAGCCAGGAGTCAACAGTTTCTTCTGGGTTTCCCACATGGCTGCAGGGGCCCAAGCACTTGGGCCTTCTACTGCTTTCACAGGCCATTACTGACAGCTGGTTGGGAAATGGAGCAGCCGTGACTTGAACCCACACCCATATGGGATGCTGGCACTGCAGGTGGCAGCTTTACCTGCTGCTCTACAACGCTGGCCCCAGGGCTGGGCTTTAACACTTGATGAACTAACATTCAGTGTAAACAGACATAATATCAATGAATGGGTGATTAAATGGATGAAAGTATGTTTGGGTGAATGAATAGCACACTTTAAGCATCGATATATCAGTATCTGGAGAAAAAAAATAGTACAATGATTGACAGTTGAAGACACAGTGTACTAGTAGGCAGGAAAAACTCTTCAGAGAGCAAAATGTTAAGGTATTATCCATGAGAAATACAGCTAGAATTTGTGAAGAAGGAGCAAAATTGTACAAGCTTTAAAATCAGAATGGATTTCTTATATTCATAATAGCAGTAAGGCTACAGTTATTGAAACCCAGTGAAGAAAAGGAAACGAGTAGAATATGATATTAAAGATGTGAGAGCCCTATGATCAAAAGGCATGTTAATAATAAACAATCAATATATTTATTTTACTTTTATTTTTTTTTTTGACTGGCAGAGTTAGACAGTGAGAGAGAGAGAGAGACAGAGAGAAAGGTCTTCCTTCCGTTGGTTCACCCCTCAAATGGCCGCTACGGCCGGTACTGCGCCAATCCAGGTGCTTCTCCTGGTCTCCCATGCAGGTGCAAGGCCCAAGCACTTGGGTCATCCTCCACTGTACTCCCATGCCACAGCAGAGAGCTGGACTGGAAGAGGGGCAATTGGGACAGAATCCGGTGCCCCAGCCAGGACTAGAACCCCACCGGTGTGCTGGCGCCACAGGTGGAGGATTAGCCAAGTGAGCCACGGCGCCGGCCTCATTTTTAAAACTTATTAATTTATTTTTTTAAAGTTTTTTTTTAACTTTTATTTAATGAATATAAATTTCCAGTGTACAGCTTATGGATTACAATGACTTCCCCCTCCCATAACTTCCCTCCCACCCACAACCCTCCCCTCTCCCGCTCCCTCTCCCCTTCCATTCACATCAAAATTCATTTTCAATTCTCTTTATATACAGAAGATCAATTTAGTATAAAGATTTCAACAGTTTGCACCCACATAGAAACACAAAGTGAAACATACTGTTTGAGTACTAGTTATAGCATTAAATCAAAATGGACAGCACATTAAGGACAGAGATCCCACATGAGGAGCAAGTGCACAGTGGCTCTTGTTGTTGACCCAACAAATTGACACTCTAGTTTATGGCGCCAGTAACCATCCTAGGCTCTTGTCATGAGTTGCCAAGGCTATGGAAGCCTTCCAAGTTTTCCGACTCTGATCATATTTAGACAAGGTCATAAAAGACAGAGTGAGGATAGTAACCAATGATCCTAAGAGTGGCATTTACCAGGTTTCAACAGTTATACAGCATTAAATGGGGAAGAGGACCATCAGTACACACATGTTGGGAGTAGAGCCATTGGTGGTAGAGTAGAGGTTATGATTACAAAGGAATGAGGCCCAAGTATGCTAGACAGGGCCTAGAACAAAGGACAGAGTCATTATTAGAGGAGCTAAGAAAGGTGCTAAGCTACAATTAAGTTTTCTGATTGAGAGGCAAATAGAACCTGATAGAAGGGGCTTGATAATAATCTGGTGGGCTTTAGGCCTTGTAAGTTAAGAGGCCCAGACCTATCTATCTCTTCACATGGGGTATATCCTAAGGGAGGTGTGAACCTCCTAGGGGAAGGCACTCTGTTGACTTTCATTACTTGGCTGGCCTGGGAGGAGAGCTGGCCAGGTAAAGGCAGGGGGCATCTCTAACAAGAAATTTACAGTTCTGCCTGCAATGCTGCTGACCCTACTTGGCCATCCCCTCAGCTGCAATGGTCACTTTGGAAGTTGGGCTGAGTGAAGGGCTTTTCAGCTTAGAGCCAATAAGATCTGTGGCTCTGACCTGGGCATCCTTCGACTCCAGGGCAGGTCCATTTCCAGTGATCCAACTCTTGGCAGAGCTGCCAGGGCTCTTCACAAGCTGACTTCTGCTGAAGCCCAGGCTTACCACATTGAAAGCCACTGCAGTGGACTGGCCTGTTGGGTCTCCTTGAGGGCAGATCACTGTACAGATCAGCCATTAATAGGCCTGCCACCCATTGCTTCTGATGCCTAGCTTTCTTTTCCTCCTGGTTTGTGTTAAAGCAGGCCAGAGGATGCAAGTCAAGGGAGTGCCTGTATCCCATCTCTGATCTTCGGTGGCCTGAACTACAAGTCTATAGTCACAGGCATGTTCTGTAGAAGTTTTTCTAAGGTAGACAATGCCCATGAGGAAAATTATATTCTCACTTTAAAACTTTCTTTCCCTTTGGTCTGAAAGGGAGGTTTTTTTCTACTTACTATATACTTCGCTGATGGCGAAGTGAATCTAGCTATGAGATTATTATTTAAGTTCTTATTTTGGCTATGCTATTACAGAAAAATGTTAGCCATCTCTTTTATAAGGTCTAAAGATTAAATTGTGCGTCCTACAGATTCCTTCATAATAGAATTAGTTTCCTACCTTGAAGAGAATAGAGAAATGAAAGAATAAGTTGGGCTTAGAATAGAGAAATGAGGGAGCAAGTCCTAGATCGCTTGCTGACAATAGCAATGTTACATGAATACTTAGCAAACCGTTTCAACCATTAGATAACAACTTAAGAAAACATTTACCAGAAGGTCCAATGCCTTCTATAAATTTTAAGAATCATGTATTTGAAAACACCTCTTAAATATCTAACATGGTGTAGTTTGTTTAGCCAGTAAACTTAAGCACAACCATCTAAAATGTTTTTAGTTTCTTTCTACCAACAAGTTTAAAACATGATATACAGATTCAGGTCACACGAATTAAAATGTATCTTTGATTGATTTTAGCAGCTTAAATTTATGGACAATCTTATCTATAAGCCATTTAAAATAAAACTCTTAATAAAATTTCCTATGTGGACATACAATATGTACACACATATAACATAGCATAATAGACCAATATAGCAATTTTAATAATAGCTTTTAAAATCTTTAACTCTTTTTGTAGATTGCCAATTGATTTGAATTACTTTTTGTTTTTAGATTACTTTAACACATTTAAAGTTTTAACAAATTCAATACATTCCATAGATATAATGCTAAGAATACAGTGATTTTTTCTCTTTCTCTCCTTCCAGGACTTTATCATCCCATCTCTCCTTCACTTCTTTTTCATCTTTCTGCCTTCCTTCCTTCATTCCTTTCTCTCTTTTTAGTTCTTGATATAAGGTATTTTTGATTGACATTATGGTCAAGGGCTTAATGCTCCACCAAATAAAGAGTTCAACAATTAAGAAGAAAAAGGACCCTAGTTTGATGGGAAATTAGGAAAGGGCCATAAATAGTAATCAAATGAAAAGATGACTTTTTCAGCCATGTAGAGTAAATTTTAAAGTAATCGCAGGTCATTAAAACTATAGTAGATATCATGTTGAATGAAATAAGCTGGACACAGAAAGACAAATATCACATGTTCTTTCTAATGTGTGGGAATTAAAATTAAAAAAATACAAAAAACAGAAACTAAAAAATAAATTTCTGTGTGTATCAGTATTGTGGCAAGTATTGTTTTGTCAAACTTTGTTTCATACCTTTGTTAAACCTATTTACATTTTAAATTAATATAAAGGAAACAGATATAATCTTATTCCTAGATTCTTTATTTAATGGAAAAATGACCATCTTACCAAATAGAGTGAATTTTAAAGTAATTGCAGATCATTAAACCTGTAGACTTATAACTTTAATTTTTTTAAATTTTTAAAAATTTTTAAAATTATTTATTTATTTATTTATTTAGACAGGCAGAGTGGATAGTGAGAGAGAGAGACAGAGAGAAAGGTCTTCCTTTACCATTGGTTCACCCTCCAATGGCCGCCGTGGCAGGAGCCAGGTACTTATCCTGGTCTCCCATGGGGTGCAGGGCCCAAGGACTTGGGCCATCCTCCACTGCACTCCTGGGCCATAGCAGAGAGCTGGCCTGGAAGAGGGGCAATCGGGACAGAATCCAGTGCCCCGACTGGGACTAGAACCCGGGGTGCATGCGCCGCAAGGCGGAGGATTAGCCTGTTGAGCCATGGTGCCAGCCTGTAACTTTCTTAACCATTGTATAAAACAAGTTTTACAAAACTATATTTGTAGCCATAGTGATACACACAGACATTTCTTTCTTTTTCTTTTTTTAAATTTTATCTACCACATATAAGGGAGAACATGTGGTATTTGGGCTTATTTAATTCAACATATGTCCTCCAGTTGTCTATTTTGCCTTTAATGGTAGAATTTCATTCTTGTTATTGCTGAATAATATTGTGTTGTGTATATATATATATATATATATATATCACATTTTTTATCCATTCATCTCATGATACACACCTTGGTTGGGTCTAAATTTTGGCTATTGTTAGCAGTGCTGCTAAAAACATGGCAGTGCAAATATCTCTTTGATACATTGTGTTCAAGACTTTTGGTACATACCCAGTGGTAGGATTGCTGGATCTTACAGCAAGTCTATTTCTTGATTTCAAGAAATCTCCACATTGTTTTCCACAGTGGCTTCACTGATTTACATTTCCACCAACAGTGTATAAGTGTTTCCTTATTGCCCACATCCTCACCAACATTTGTTACTCTCTGTATTTTGGACTGTAGTCATTCTCAGGAGTGAGGTGCTATCTCATTGTGGTTTTGATTTGCATTTCCCTGATGGCTAGTTTTGAGCAGTTTATATATATATATATATATATATATATATATATATATATATGCTGGCCATTTGTATTTTTTTTTCTTTTGAGTACTGTTGATTGAAGTCCCTTGCCCATTTTTCAAATGTATTGGTTGTTTTTGTTGTTGAATTTTTTATATTGCTGATATATTCAAGATATTAATACTTTGTAGGTGGTTTGCAAATATTTTTTCTCATTCTCTTTGGATGTCTCTTCACTTCATTAATTGTGCCTTTACTATGAAAAGCGTATGAGTTTGATATAGTTGCATTGTTTTGTTTTGTTTTAGTTGCCTGTGCTTTGGTGATCTTGTTCAGGAAGTTGTGCCTTATACCAATGTCTGGAAGTGTTTCAGCTACATTTTCTCCTAGCGACTTCATAGTTTCATATCTTGAATTTAAGTCTTTGATCTTTCTTGAGTTGATTTTTCTATATGCTAAGAGGTATGGATCTAATTTCATTCTTCAACATATATACATCCAGTTTTGTTAGCACTATTGGTTGAGGAGAGAGCACTTTTGTTAAAAATCAGTTGGCTGCATGTATGTGTATTAATTACTGGGCTCTCTATTCTATTACACTGAATGGTGTATCAGTTTTTATGACAGTACCAAGCTGTTTTAATTAATATAGCTTTGTAATATGCTTTGAAATCAGATATTATGATGTCTCCAGCTTGGTTTTCCTTGCTTAGGATTGCTGATTATTTGGGGTCTTTTGCAATTATTCCATATGATTTTTAGGATTATTTTTCTAACTCTGTAAAGAATGACATTGGTTTTTTGATAGGCATTGCTTTGAATCTGTAAATTGCTTTGGTTATATAGACACTTTAATGATACTTAGTCTTCCAAACAATGATCAAGGAATATGTTTCCATTTTTTCTGTGTGTCCTGGGTGGTTTCTTTCATCAGTTTTTGATAATTTTCATTGTAGAAATCTTTCACTTCTTTGGTTAAATTTATTTCTAAATATTGAATTAACTTTCTTGAAATAATTGGGGAAGAAAACACAGCTTATCAAAATCTGGGATATAGCAAAAGTAGTATGAAGAGGGAAGTTTATAATATTAAGTGCTTCCATTAAAAAAAGATAAGTGTCTCAAACATCTAATGTATCTGGAAGACAGAAAAGCAAGGAGTAACCAAACTCAACATTAGGAGGAGGCAAGATATAATAAGGATGAGAGCAGAAATAAATGAAATTGAAACTAAAAAAAGGGAAAAAGTTCAGCAAAACAAAAATTTGGTATTTTGAGAAGATAAATAAAATAGGTAAAACTTTAGCCAGACTAGCAAAGAAAAAAAGAGAGAAAACTCAAATAAACAACATTAGAGATGAAAAAGGAGACATTACAACAGACACCACTGAAATAGAAAGGATCATAGGAAACTACTGTGAAGAACTGTATGCTAATAAACTGGAAAGCCTTGAAGAAATCAATAAATCCCTGAAATCATTTAACCTACAAAATTAAATCAATAAGATAATTGATGATGTAAACAGACCCATAAGAAGCAATGAGATTGAAGCAGTAATCAAGTCTTCCATCAAGGAAAAGTCCAGGAACTGATGTTTTTACTTCTGAATCCTACAAAACATTCAAAGAGGAAATAACTCCAACACTCTTTAAATTACTCCAACACATTGAACAAGATGGAATTCTGCCAACTCTTTTTGTGAGGCCAGCATTACTTTGGAACTGAAACCAAAGACACAACAGGGAAACAAAACTACAGACCTATATCCATATCCTTAATGAACCCAGATACAATAACTCTCAACAAAATACTAGAAAATCAAATTCAAAACTACATCAAAAAGACTATACATCATGATCAAGTGGGTTTTATCCCAGAAATACAACAGGTAGTTCAACATTCGCCAACTAGTAAACACCATAAATCACATCAACAGAATGAAGAACAAAAACATTATGGTCATCTCAATAAATGCAGAGAAAGCATTTGATAACATTCAATACTCCTTCATGATAAAAATCCTCCACAAAATAGGTAAAGAAGGAACATTCCTCAAAATTATAAAGACATGATATAACAAACTTCTAACAGGATGAATGGGGAAAAGCTGAAAGTATTTCCCCTCAGATCTGGAACAAGACTAGGATGTCCATTTTCACCACACCTGTTCAGTATAGAACTGGACATTTTAGCAAAAGCTATTGCAGAGTATAATGAAATAAAGGGCATGAAAATTGGAAAAGAGGAAGTCAAATTACCCATGTTTACAGATGACATGATGTTATACAAGGAAAAACCTAAACACTCCACCAAAAGCTGTTAGAATTAATAAAACAATTCAGTGAAATTTCAGGTTACAAAATAAACAAACAAGGGTCTGGCATTGTGGTGTTGCAGGTTAAGCAGGATGTGGGCATTCCATATGGGTATTGGTTCAGGACCCAGCTGCTCCACTTCCAATCCAGCTCCCTGCTAATGTGACTGGGAAAGTAACAGAAGATGGTCCAAGTCCCTGGGCCCTTGCATGCATGTGGAAAACCGGGAAGAAACTCAGGGCTCCTGGCTTTGGCCTCGCCCAGCCCTAGCCATTGTAGCCATTTGGGTAGTGAATCAGCAGATGTAAGACTTCCATCTCTGCCTCTACCTATCCCTCTTTGTATGTCCACTTCAAAATAAATTTAAAAAAATAAACATACCCCAAAGAGTAGGTTTTTGGTATGGTAATGATGAACTCACAGAAAGAGAAATCAAGAAAGAAATTTCATTCACAATAGCCACAAAACATATTTAGGAATAAATTTAACCAAAGAAGTGAATAATCTCTACATAGGTAGAATTCTAAGAATATAATGATATTTTCCTTCCTCACTCTCTCCCTTTCTTCTTCTGCCTCCCCTTCCTATCTTGTTCAATTTTTGTAGTAGCATATTTTGAATTTCATTTGTAGTCAAAGTTTTAATGTTCCACAGAGAAAGAGGTCAACATGTGAAAAAAATAGGTGGAATGTAAGATTTTAGACAAAACATTTATGGCATCTAAAAATAGTAACTATTGCCGATTTGTGGGAAATGTATTCTACTGGTGTAAGATTCAGGGATATCTGTGACCAACATAATAGACAAGATCATACATGCTGACAAATGGGACAAAAGTGTGTAACAGAGAGAAGATAAATAAGAAAGTTCAGCAAAATCTGTACTATCCAATTGTAATTGTAAAGGAAGTTAGTGAGGAATTGGAGCAAAGCCAGAAAGTTTCACTCAATTTAGTAGGCAAAACTTACTAATTTTTTAAGTTTTTTTTCTTTTTTTTTTTTAAATTGGTACTAGTGGTCGGATGGGTTTGCGTCTTCTCCCTCACCATCTCCTTGTCTGCATTATCAGAATTGGTACCTTTCTCATTTTTTTTTCTTCTCTTATCTGCCTTTTCATCTTTCTCTCTTTCTCCTTCTAATTCTCCTTCTATCCTTGACTACTCAATATTCTTTATGAGTGTTTCATTTTGTGAGTTAGGATAAGAAAAGACTCTAGCTAGGGTTACATTGTCTTTTATATATTCATCAATGTAATATATTCTATCTATTTTATTGACTGTATAAGGACAATACTTAGAATTTTAAGAATCTTCCTAATACTGAGCTTAAATAATATGCAGTAGTCCCACAGGAGTCATTGCTTCTGGCTTTGTCATCTGTGACGTTATTTCAATACTAATCTTTTGAACTATATTTTCCACTACATTTGTGATTACTAGTCTTAAACTATGATTAGATAAGTTGTCTTTTAAGAATAAATAGGTATTTTAAATCTTTTCTATTCATTAGATCACAGTTTTTATATGGGGATATTGAAAAATTTCATATAATACATGCATTATGAAAAAACTTTCATATATTTCAAATTTATTTATTTTAATAAATTGATAAATTGATAAATTTATTAATAAATTTATTGATTGATTATTTTTTGAAGCCCATCTTTGTTCACCAAAATCTGTAAGTACTTTCTCTAGTTTGCCAATTTATCCCTTAATGTGTGTTTCCTGCTTTGAACCTAAGTAAATAATAATATTTGCGCATTCATTATATAATTGAAATATTCTTTAAAAATATGATTAAGATATAACAATTTGTATTTCATGTTGCCTTTTCTATTCAATTTTGCTTAATTTAGACACAAAGCATTTTTTTAAACTTTTATTTAATGAATATAAATTTCATTAATACTTTTATATATACCAATAATAAACATCATATATCAATTTTAAACAAATTTAAAGAAATTATTTGCACATTCAAAGCCTCTGGTATTATAAATTTCTTTGTCAGCTTTAGTCATAGGTGGTTTTAGCAATATTTCTTCTATCTTAACAAGAAATCATATAAAAATGATGGAATAAGCCAGCAGGTTTTCATTTTAATTGTTTGCCAAGATTTCTTCTAATTTATTCTTTAGTCACTGCAATTTCCCCACTTAAAGAACCTATCTATTACATAATAGTCAATATGATAACTCCTTTACTAACAAATCATCAGAGACTCTATTCATACCTTATCAAAAATCAGTCTCATGACAATTGTAGACTTCTTTTAAAACATTAGTGGATGATTGCTGTTATTTTTCCTGAATTATTCTTGCTTTGTACATGGTTATGATCGTCACCCCCTTCATTGCGTCCCTTATTCATGATGACTATTAATTTTTAACTTATACTCCATACCTGTTGTTTCATCTTGCTCTGCTTGACCATGCTCATGTGAAAGTTGTCACTCCGCTATTAAGGTGATCATTTGGAAGCTCTCAAATGTTGAACTTGTGTAATGCAATATACCTAACAGAACATTATCAACTATTCTGTACTGTAGGCCTGTTATTGACTAATATTTGAGATCAATAATGAAATTTCTCATATGACATATGCCTTCATTGAGCTTATATTATAGGAAACAGGATACAGGCTTAAATGTGTAATTATGTATGATGTAATAAATGCCAATAACAGGGGAAATTGAAGCTGTAGTCACTATAATGTTGAGATGAGATGTCTAATTATGCCTACAGGAGTGGAATCAGGAATTCCTTCTGAAGAATGTAACATCTAAGCTGGTATACAAAGAAATAGAATAATACACGTAGTCTTGATCTTTAATTCTGATAGATGAAGATATAATTCAATGGGAACAAAAATAAGAGGCATATATTTTGGGGAGCCAGATGGATTCAATTTGGGACATGCTGTGTTTGAGGTTCTTGTGAATAATTTAATTGGAATTGTTCAGTGAGATATTTGGGTATGAAGTATCAAAGAAAATCAGAAAATATAAAGGGATATGGAAGGAGAAAAAGACATTACATAGGAGAAATGGGGGGGGAAAGTTGATCATGTTTATTTTAAGATGGGTAGCAAGAAAATGAGATTCATTCTAATTGCAGAGAAACATGAAACCTGTGGAAAAAATAAGCCCGTATTTCAGGATATCCGTGATCTCTCTCACGTAGGTACCTAGCAAGCTCAGGAAAATGTGATGCATATACAACTCTTTATATATTGATTCTATTGCTGAAATATATTGATTAGCATAAGCTATTTATGCTGTTGTAACAGACCAACCCCCTCAAGTTTCAGCAGCTTAAAACTTCAAATCTCAGTGACTTAAACCAACCTTGGTTGGTCTCTTGTTCATGCCCTATGTTCTTCTTGTGTCGACAAAAACATCTTGGTTCATGGCAGGGCCTCAGGAACCCAGGCTGACTGAACAGCCACTAACTCAAATTTTGCTAATTTCCTTGACAGAAAGAATGGAACCTGCAAGATCTTGAACCAACAAATAAATTCTCACCCCAATGTGACCAGTATCACTTCTTCTCCATAATTCTTTGCAGAGCATGTGGCTCTGCTCAACTGTTGGAGACTGTGGCATGTGATTCAACTGTGTTCTCACAGGAGATTCTTATTATTTGATAAGAATCAATAATGAATACAAAAGAAGTGTATTGTGTATTATGAAACTCTAGTCTATTACATGGCATTTTTAAAATTTCTTTGTTATAGGTGTTTTCCTTTTTAAGTGCAAATAATTTCTGTTTAAGAACAAACAACAAAAGTAGACATTAAAGGAGTGATACTTTAAGAAAAGTAGCATGAATACATTTTTCAGTAGCTTAGCACATTTCCTTGTATAGAGTTTCAGTGCCATCCTTGGGTTCAAAAACTGGGACAACTGTTTTGGGCCATATGTTTTGCAAGGAATTCTATATAGGGAAAACTGAAAAAAAAGGAAAATCAGTAGTAATTGCTCAGTTCTTCAACCTCTTTATTTAGCTCTCAGGATTTATCATTTTGTACTTGAGGTTTTTACTAATTTTTACCTGTGACATTTTCTATATACTACTGATACTGTTCATTTATATATTGTCTCATATTAGAATTTTAGTTGTAGAGTTATTTGAATATTATTTATACATTACTTATATTATTAAAATATATTATATATGCTATTATATATTAATATATTCATATTATATATTACACATAGAGATGCTAGACATTAAATTGCACAGGCTATGTCATCCTTTCTCATTGTTGTCTTTGTATTTCTGGCAAGTAGCTGTGATAGTTTGGTTTAAACTAATTATGGCCAAATATGCATATTATTTCTACTTTTAGCATTTTATTTTCTTACATATTCTAATTTCTCTGAACTTATGTCTTAGTCAAATGCCTAATGTTCTTTCATCTTCTTATATCAAAGATTATAATGAAAAATGTTATTTTGTGCCTTCTTTTTGAAATCTGAAAGTGATTATTTCATATCTCCAATTAAAAATTCAAAAATTTCAATAAAATGTCGAAGGAAACACACCTAATAATAATATATTAGATTCTTTTTTAAAAAAAGATTTATGTATTTATTTGAAAGGCGGAGTTGCAGAGGCAGAGAGAGAGAGAGAGAGAAAGAGAGAGAGAGAGATCTTCCATACTCTGGTTCACTCTCCAAATGGCCGCAATGGGCAGAGCTGGGCTCATCCGAAGCCAGGAGGCAGGAACTTCTTCCTTTGTCTCCCTTGTTGATGCAGGGGCCCAAGGACCTGGGCCATCTTCTACTGCTTTCCCAGGCCACAGCAGAGAGCTGGATCTGAAGCAGAGCAGCTGCGACCCCAACTGGCACCCATATGGGATGTGGCACTGCAGGCAGCAGCCTTACCTGCTATGCCATGGTGCCGGCCTCAATATATTAGATTCTAAAAGACAACGTATGTTTTAAAAATGTTGAAATGGACATAATATATCAAAGACAATTTATAGAACCCACTCCTATATCATTATTTTTTTTGTTTTTGCTTAATCTTAAATTCAACAGGGAACGTTCGAGATTCCCCCCACAAATCTCTTCATCAGCATGGATTTTCATTGTTGTGCAAACACATAAGTCTAGAGTTGTACTAACTCAGAATCTTGGATGCAATTCTAACATTGTCCAATAGATGCCCTAAGAGATCTCTTAAAAACAAGAACTGTAAGAAGGAAAATTGCATGCTTGAACATTAGCAAGTTCTGCTCTGTGTTCAATTACACTTGTGAAATGGCTCTATATTTTTAGATTCCAAAGACTCTTCAGATTACCAACTCCAAATTACCTCCCCAAACACTGATTATTAAAGTAATAGAAAAAAAGAAAAGGAAACTTATACAGAATTGAATTTACAACATACAGTGTAGGAAGCAATACATCAGATCCATGAGAAAATTGATTGTCTTGAATTTCATACATGCAACCTACATTATTAATAGTTATTGTGATAAGTAAATATATTCTAGGGCTACTCTAATTGTAGAGCAGAACAAGTTGAGTGGTAAAGTATTTCTTTAATTAGTTGATATATTTGAGTTTTGTGACTTTACTATAATTCAGTCATTTTATATGAAATGTTTTAGCACAGGTATGTAGAATATTATTAATGTATGCTATTTTAATTGTAATCGTATACTTCACAATTTTTAACATTGAATTAAATTCATAGAAGACAATGTTTACTTGAATACATCTGCTACATATAAATCTAGCAAAATAGAAGTATTTTTTTCTCTTTCCACCTTTAGTTTATAAGAAATTACATTCAAGAACAGACATTTGGCCTAGCAATTACTGTGAGTTAAAAGACTGACATCCCATGTTGGAATACCTCGACTCCATGCCTCGCTCTGGTTCCTGACTCCAGCTTCCTGCTGACTTAGACTCTGAGAGAGACAGCAGTGAGGTTCCTCCTCCGACAGTTGGATCACTTCCACAGGAAGTACCTGGGCTGAATTCCTGGCTCCTGCTTCATTCTGGCCCAGCCCCAGCAGCTGCAGGCATTTGGGGAATGAACTAGCAAAGGGAACACTCTTTATCTCTTTTCTCTCTCTCTCTCTCTCCACCTCCCTCTCTCCCTCCCCCTGCCACTCAAATAAATAAATAGATTTGAAAATAATTACTCTCAGCTGTTTTTCTCTATTAAGTCAAGGACTGCATGATTTACTTCTAGGCTCATGTCCATGCCTAACATTTTCCTAATTAGGCCAACTCAGATTTTGAAGACATACAACAATATAAAATAATTCCAATTCTTATTTAATTATATTTACTATGAAAATATTACCTTAATTCATTATTTCAATGTGTACTTATTTTTATAGAACAACAATTTTTGAAACCATCCCTATGAGCCTCAAAATTCTTGCATGTACGTACTGATAGGCGTCAGCTCCTATTGAGAGCTTATTTCTGTTGTTTACAGACTGCTGTGGAAAAAGCAAATGTTCTTTTCCAAGAGAAAACAGAGAAGCAAGATACACCTGCAGAGGAAACCTCATAGAAGGATCAGTTGGAAGCCATTGAGAGTCTGTGTATGGAGGAGGGAACTGAGTAAATGAAGAAGAAAGTGCATGAAAACTCAGGAGGACAGGCAAGACAGCTCCGAATCTGCTGAATCTGTCAGTTAATGTGCACTTCCCATGATGCGGCTAGGTAAAACGACAGATTTAATTTTGCCTTCAGCTCAGAAAACAAGTATTAATACAATTAAGGATCTATGAAATGTCAGGCTTATAGGTCTTTGCACACTTAAACACTCAAAATATGGGAACATCCTTTGATTGTAATCCACAGTGGTGCTATCCTCATATAATCTCAATTTACTTTGACCCAATATTATTGACAATTGACAGTGAGCAGTTCTGTCTGTCATAGTTCAATTCAGATGTCTCCATGAAAAGTGGGGGGGTTTTAGCTTTACAGTAAATTAACACTTCAGGTGACATGTTCTATCAGTTCTCCTTTATGTTAACTTCATTCAGATTGATCTCAACCTATTCTATTCCTTGAACTTATGCTTTTTAGTCATAACATAGATAATACATATATATGTGTGTAATATATTTTTCCAAGGTCCTTGTGGGATTTGAAAAGCCTATTTATGCAGTAAAATTAAAGTTCATACATACATTGATCTGAGAATTTGAGGATGGAATAGAGTATATAGTGTTTAGCATGATTTTTTTTTTATTTGACAGAGTTAGGCAGTGAGAGGGAGACAGAGAGGAAGGTCTTCCTTCCGCTGGTTCACACCCCAAATGGCCGCTATGGCCGGAGCTATGCCAATCCGAAGCCAGGAGCCAGCTACTTCCTCCTGGTCTTCCATGTGCGTGTAGGTCTCCAAACACTTGGGCCATCCTCCACTGCCTTCCCAGGCCACAGCAGAGAGCTAGACTGGAAGAGGAGCAACCGGGACAGAATCAGGCACCCATATGGGATACTGGCACCGCAGGCGGAGGATTAGTCAAGTGAGCCACAGCAACGGCCCCATAGCACAATTTTTCCAAGAAAGACCTCTAATCTTTTATTAAATGTGTCATTTTGATGGCAGACTCATAATTGAAAATAATAAAAATTCTTAGTTTATCTTCTTGCTTATTAATATAAATTTTAGCAAGAAAATATTTTTCATAGTATTTATGATCACATTTAACAATCTCTTACCCCAAACCAACATAATACTGACAATAAGAAAGGTACAGTGAAGGAAAAAAAAAAGAAACATAATCCAAATTTGCAACATACATTGATAACTTCATAATTTAGACTAATATATTTCCTTAATGTGACGTTGCTCATTGCAAATATGGCTTCGATCAAATACATGTGTTTAAATGAAATAATGAGATAATAGTTTTCAATCTGTGGCTTTATAAAAGAAGCCTTCAGAGAGTTAGTGGAAAAAGCTAGAATGAATTTTTAAAAATTCAGGCTAAAATAAACACATCTGTTCATTTCCTTTTTATGAACTTGTATATTAGTATTTTGTTGTTGATTCTCATATCCAAAGTTTTGTGTTTATATTTGTCTTAGTCAGCTATTAATTACTTTAAGTAAAATACCAGAGGAACTTCTTAGCAAAAAACATGCTTATTGTGGCTTATTGTTGGAGGTTCACAGTTCAGGGTCAGGCAGCCACATCACTGGTGTACGGTGGAAGAGACGGAGAGTGGAAGAGCAGGCCTGGAGGAATGTTCCCATGCTGAACCAGGATGCACAGAGGGAAACTATGCTGAACTCAGCTTAAGTAACGTAGCATCTCCTGAGAACTGTCTTCCAAGGGCAAGCCCCCAATAACCTAAAGATGTCCCAGCAGACCCACCTCTCAGACATCAGAATTAGATTGAGTCTGTAATTCATTAACCATTAACATAAAACTTCAGAGTTTAACCATCTTCATGAAAGGGGAGCCAAGTCCTATTTAATCTATAACAACATTCTTTAAAAATTTATTTATTTATTTTATGTATTTATTTCAAAGGCAGAGAGACAAGGGGATTTAGAAAGAGATAAGGGGGAAGAGAGAGTGGAGAGAAGATAGATGATAGAGGAAAGAGGAGAGAGAGAGTGAGAGGGAATCATTGTCCAATTGCTGGTTCACTTCTCCAAATATGCACAATAGCTGGGGCTAGGTCAAGCCAAAGCCTGGGCCCCAGAACTCAATCAGGGTGTCTAACATGGGTGTTAGGGTCTCCACTACTTTAGTACCATCATCACCTGCTAACTCCTGAGATACGCATGTGTAGGAAGCTGAATTGGAAGCAAAGTTGACTTGAATCCCAGCACCCTGATATGGGATACTGATGGCTCCATCAGGGTCTTAAATGCTATGCCAAATACCTGACCCTATGTCCACATTTAAGGGAAGCTAATTTGAAACTATTCTTCATCACATGCTATCTACCTACATCCTTATACACACACAAATTATGTTTGAGGTTGCAATTCTGAAATAGCTAAGGAATTCAACCGTAAATATATGTTGTCAATATTATAGACAATAACAATGCTATATTTAAATGTTCTATGATAAAACAGACATGTATCTAATCAATGTTTTAAATAGAACATGAAAGCAAAATAGAGTATGAAATGATCTGAGGGATCAAGAGAAAAAAAGCAAGCAATAGAGGAATATCAGATGTAAGCATAAAAATCCAATGAGGAGGTAAGGAACAACAACATACCTTCAAATTTTAGCTATGTGAATAATGATTTATATGTGGCATGCAGAAAGGACTATGAAAAGGCTACATTTAATATATAAAATATTTTGCTGTAGTATTTTGAGTAACAGTGAAAATGCTAAAAAACTAAAGGCTTAATTATGTTTCTGCCATTCTCTCTTCATTAAGCTGACCATTAAATGCAGCATCTACTCTCCAACAATGTTATGTACACATAGTTTATCAGGAAAAAGCATAATCACCAAGAACCTTACCTTGCCATGGGATTGGGATCTTTACATAACCACATTTGTGTTTATATTGCAAGCTTTTTGCTCTCTTTAATTAAAGAAGCCTTGGTTATTCATAGTTATGACTTTTCCCAGGCTCTGCTTTATTTTCATCCCTAGAATGTGAAAATAGTCTAGCAAAAGTGTAGCGTATCTTTACTTTTCAGAGTAAGCACGTCCTTAATTTGCAACAAACCTTCACATCATTGATACCAAAAGAGAAATGAAATAAAGTATATAGTGCTTTTGAGTATTTGCAATTGAAATGTATAAATATACTTAAATAACTATAATTCAAATGGAATTTGTAAAATTTGATAATACAGGAACCTAACATATGCATATTCACAAGACAACATAATTACAGTTCTATGTATTAAATTATAATATTTTCATGTGGATTATCTAAATTAAAATTCAGATACTAATTGGTCATTCATCTTAAAAGACTTTCACTTAATATTTTAGTTATCTTTCCAGCCACAGGTTGCTTTTTTGCATGCTTTAAATTTTATTGTTGCTTTGTAATTACTTTAAATGTCCTGACAGTGTAACCATATGTGATATATGTTTGTGTTTGAATATGTGTCTGTGTGCGAGACTTATAATATTGCTTATATAATAAGGGCCCATCTCTAATAGGCCCATTCTACTTCTCTTAGCCTCAATCTAAGTAGGTGGAATTTACTTTTTGTCATCTCTTAGCCTTATAATTGAAGCTAGTCATACCTCTTTTCTCTATACCTTCCAGCCTAATTACTCTAAATACTTTTTTTTTATTTGAACAGTCTTTGTAACTGCACACCAATTTGTCTCAGTTAAGGGAAAGTTCTTATGACTTCCAACAGAGGAATTTCTAGTTTTTAAAATTCTAATATTGAATCACAAAGTGATAGATAACTAAAGAATTTCAGAAATTTAGTATAAACCTAATTGTTTTACAAATCATGAATGTGATGAAACGGTTCAAATAATTTGCCTTTAGTCACCATGAATTTTGGACAGAACAAAAGCTAGCATCCCCAAGGAGGTTGCAATCTGAGTTCTCAGTGCTTATCTGCATATACATATGCATGTTTGTGCATGTTTGCCAAAATAGCTGTTTCTTTGGGTTCTCTCTCGTGCTCTCTCTCTCTCTAATTCTCTCTCTCATCTCTCTCTCTCCCCTCCTCCTCTCTCTTTCTCTCTCTCTATAAATGAAAAAAAAAATATCTGGTTTCCCTTTCCACACAAAAGGTAGTTGTTTTTCTCTTTTATCCTCATTTCATCCCCTCAAGGTTTTGAATAATATGATGACTGTTTTAATTGAGTTCATAGCCCAAAACAGCATGAGCATTGGAGTGAGCTGAAAAATAACATCCATTAAACAAATACACCCATTTTGTTTGAATTTTACAAGAATGCACAATATACTCTATATACTTCTACAGTGAATCTATAAGTTTTCTCTGACATGTAGGCATGAACCAGAGCAAATTTTCCTGTAAATTTCTTTCTGAAGAAACATATGGTGTGTGTTTTAGTCAGTCTAAGGACAGGTTACTCAGTTATAATTATAACTGTACAAAGTCTACCTGCCCCCATTTATCATCTTTCATGCCCTGTGGTGATGACTGGAATTATTATTAAAATCATTGTGGGAATTGAGCACTCTTAGTACATGTGTGTTTTTGATTATGTGTGTGTATTGAACAGTGGGAAAAAGCATGGTACTTGTAATATATATATATATATATATATATATATATATATATATATATAGTTGTTAGAGAAAATAAAACATTTTCTGTTACCAAGATTGCAAGAATTATGGTCCAGGTGAGTAAGAGGGATATTCCTAGAGAACTGTATATTTGGGGAAGAAACTGCTAAAGTCTGGAGTAAAACTGCAAAGAAAGATTTTTGTGGGTGCAAAGCAGAAAAAAAATTGATATTCCCTTCAGAAGCAAAAATGCCAAATTTTTATTCTCAGTTTTCCTTTATAAAGAAGGAATTTGGCTCTATCTGTCTACAAAACAAATAAGCTTCCTTGGATAATATCTTATGCATTGTAGAAAGCCAAGTTTATTAGTCACTTGTCTTGATGGAGAAACAAACAAGTGTATTCATTTGATCAGAGTTCCTAAAAACACTGGTGAGCAGATCCAATGTTAATTTATAATAGACTCCTGGAAGACTATATAAATCAGTAGGCCTGCGTTCTGATGGAAAACATGTTAAATGTATACCTTGTAATAAACTTTTTTATTGTGAAAAAAGCTTGATCCAATTTAAAAAAATTTAGACATAGCATCAGATGCCCTTTTCCTTATATCAGTAAGTTATGATAGCTGCAGGTGCGGCGTGTGGTGTGGATGGTATGTGAATGATGACCCCTCTGGATGACGGACCGCTTCAGTTCACTCAAAGTGTTCGTTTCCAGTGTTAGGCAGTCAGCAGAATTTGTCAGGGCAGGCCCCCTTCCTCTTGTGTGGAAGCCTCAGTGCTTCTGTGAGACAGAAACCTCACAGGCGCTGAGAGGACTGCTAAAGGCCATGCATGGCTTCCAGCATAGCCCATCTTTCATGGAACGATTGATATATTAGACATAATAAATATTGCATAACCTTCAGGGTTTTGACAGTGGAAGTTGAATCTGGGTACTTTCACTTTTTTAATATTTTTTTAACCCTTGACTCTCCAACTTCATAGGGCTTGACAGCATATTTAAATCAATACACGAATAGGAAGGTTTGGCAGGTTTTACAGGAAGGGACGTGATGGCTGCTAAATACCACGCAGCACTCATGTAAAATCGTTTGTAACAGCATCTGTTGACGAGCCATGATGAGCCTCGCAAGCTTCCACATTTTTTCCCCCAGCGCCCAAGCGTTTATTTTTCCTCCAAACAAGTTTCTGCAGCAGCGACTCCTCCCGCAGCTCCAGGAGCCCGGAGAAGCGTGCAGGGACGCCACACGCACCTCCCTGGCAGTCGCGACACGGCAGGGAGAGGGAGCGAAGTTTGGCCAGGGAGAGCGGAAGGCTCGGGCATGGCAAGAATAAAAGCGGCTGGGCGAGGGGCCCTCTCTGCCTCTCCGCCGCCCCCTCCGCAGCCGGCCGAGGGTGCACGGGCGCCGCGGTCCCAGCCGGGCCACCGCACCGGCCGCGCAGCAGCCCCAGGCCCGGCACGCCCGCGGCCGGGCTCAGCCCGGACTTGGTCGCCTCGCTGGCCGCAGCTGACCCTCCCGGAGCCCAGGCCAGGGGGCGGCCCCTGGCAAAGCCGTTACGTCAGACGGCGGGGGCGGCGCCCCGGCTTGAGTGGCAGCCGCTGCCGCCCGGGGAGGAGGCGCGAGCGTCAGCCTGGTTCAGAGACGCGGACCCGCCGGAGCGGCGCGGAGCTGGTGCTGTCCGCCGCGCGGGCGGTGCTGAAGCGGGGCGCGAGCGGACCGGCTGCTCCCCCGGGCGACGCCCTCCCGCACCCTCTGTGCCCCCGGCACCCGCCTCGCCGCGGGACCCGGAGCAACTTGACAAAGGAGTGTGCCGTCGGACGTGGGGAAGAGTCCTCTGCCAGCTGGGCGCCCGTTCAGCCGCGACTGGAGATTTCCATAGTTTCAGACCAAACTATTTTGAATTTTTTCCCCAGCTAAGACGGTCTCTCTGGTGGTGGCGTTTTGCTGCTTTCCAAAACTGTGATCTGTACATCCACACCGTGCAGGAACCTTTCTGGGGGGATTTTCTTGACTTAAAATAAGGTAAGGAAATGAATATTGTTATCAATGATGACAAGTGGGGAGAGAAATGCAGACTGCCGTACAAAAAAAAAAATGAAAATAAGTTATGCTTATTTTAACAGTGTGCAAGAGGACTTTTGGTAATCGCTGCAAAAATATCTTAAGAATTACTATTTTCATCACTATTACTAGGACATCTGTGTAGCTTTGCACCGAATTCCAGAGGGAAGTTGAGAGGGGTGTGTGTGTGTGTGTGTGTGTGTAAAGTTAATGTTATCCTGTTATATCTTGCTTTAAAAATATAAATATTTTTAGAGCAACACTTCCAGCATGGTTCAAGGGACTGGAAACATTCAACCAAAGCCCTCAACTATGTTAACAAATGCTATTAAATGAATCAACCAACAAGTTGTTTTGAACAAATGCAGTCCAGAAAAATTGAATGGGCTAATCTCTGATTTATCAGTACACTTCTTGTATCTAAAACAAGAACTGCAAAGTGTAGAGCTCTCTGAACATTTTTTTTTTTGGAGGGGAGGAGGTAAGGATGGGAACATTTGCACCACGCTGCGTTCATTTAGCTGTGTTGTTATGTTGTAGATCCAAATAGAACTTGTGAAACTCAGTCTCTCAGAATTCCACAGGCCAAGGTCATGTGTATTTCAAAGTTGAGGGCTATTTGTTCTGCTACTGACTAGTGAATGTCATCGCCACCAGCCCCCTCAGGTTAGAGGTGAGTGTAAATAGGAAGCTCTGATTTAATAATACAGTATTAGCTTGTGTTACAGTCGCTACTGCTGTTGGTGATTGAATGGAACTGCGAAGCGTGGGCCGAGAAAAATGTCTCGGTATTTCAGCAATGTTTAACCTCTTGCATGCTTAACAGAGAGCTTTTCTCTACTTAAGAGATTTTCTTTTGAAGCTATGCTCCTTTTGTCAATTGGCAGTGTGTTCTGAATGTGTGTGGAGAAAGAATTCAGGGTGGAAAACCACTGAACACTACTTCTCATAGTGAGCAATTACACGATAGAAGTTATCTGGTGCTCCCTGTATTTCTTACTACTCTTCAGGACTTTATTTGACAGTAATAATGCTGGTCTGATACACAGAATTGTGATCTTTCATTTATGTCATTGACATTAGATGAAGTGTAAATGGTGACTGGAAAAACGTTGGCGGGGGTTTCCTTTACATTTCAGGGAGAGGTCAGGTTGCAAGTAGAGTCTTACATTAACAATAATGGGTAAAATATGAAGCTGTTTCATACAAGACAGTTACCATTAAACTGATTAAGAATATGTTTTTTGGCAGCTAAGAGTATGTTGATTTTAAATACTTGTATATTTTTAACTATAAGATAGCTACTTGCATTAGAGTTACTTGATTGAACTTTTGTTTTAGAGTTTATGATTTAAAATAGTTCTTTTGGGTAGAGATTTTTCATTTGGTTTACAACACAGCCCTATGTGAAAGTGATTGCTAAAGAAAATAGACATTGTTGCCAACACTAGGTATCAAATCTAAACCCATTTCAGTTGGTCCCATGTTTTACACTAAGCATACGTTCTTTGTAGAAGTCCTGTCAATCATGTGATCTTATGTCAAAAATTCATATAGATTTTTAAAGACTGAGCAGATAGACAAAAAAGACTACATGTAGCCCTAGGCCAGCAAGTTTATAGCAATCTCTTTCAGGCACCCATAAAAATCATTCTTTACCACTATTAATTTTGAAATTTTTAAAAATTAATTCTTTTAAGTGTTCATACTGTGGAAGTGGAAAGAGTACTATGATTTTTCTTTAAATTTTAAATTTTATTTTACATATCTTTAAGTGATAATGTATATCCTAATTTTATAACTTACTTGAAGGGTGGTAACATATATAAAACTAATTTAAATTTATTTGAGTATCTCACTGGCTTATGTTTACACAAAGTTTTCTAAGATGCATGTCCTTCTTCCAGTATAAACAGTTACACCGAGCTGCCAACATCTGGAATTCTTTTCAGAGAAATTTAGTGTTATTTTCTTGAGGTGGTTAGATATTAAAATGAAAAGATGATGCAAGTGATAATGATGCCCAAAGTCAATTTGATGAGACTTCCAATTTAAAATATTAAAAGCATTTTCCTGACCTTTCTACACATTCAGTTTATTTAGTTCTGAAGTAAGGTAAACCTAGGACCCATGATAACCCCACATGTAGCATGTAGGGGACACTATTTGGATCCAGCATGAGTTCCCCACTGTAAACTAATAAAATTGCCAACTTGAAGACATTCATGAAAGATAATCAGATGTTGTGGCCCTCATTAATTCAGCCAAATATTGGAGTTAAAACTTATTTGTGTAAAATACAATTTTACATACTCAGCACCAATATTGGATACGTTGTTATATCATTAATTCATTTCATTACTGTCTCTAGCACCATATGCTTCACCATGATGAACTTTGACAGAGTGTATGGAAAATTACTCATGTAACTCCATGATTCATGACATACTCAAGTTGTTTTTAAAAATTATTTCTTAAGAGCAAATGATCAGTATTAAAGTATTAAAAGTAAACTTCATTAAAGAAATGAAGTTGCTAATCATTATTTTTCATTACAAAAATTCTTGTATCTGCTTTGTGAGTTTTAAATAATTTTGAAACAATTTGACTTTTCTGTTATCAAGTCTACATATTGCTTTCCTTTTTTTATTTATATGGGCAGTAGAGAAATGCAGCAAGAATTAATAATCCTGCAATATTCTTAAAAGTTTGGAAACATGTTTAAAAATAAAGTTTAAAGTGAAATTTAAGAGATTATGTGATTAGTAGTGTGTTGAGAATTTACTTTGAATAATTGCTGTTTTATTTTTAATTTTTAAGACTCATTTAACAATGAGGCTCAAAGACTTTGAATTATATCTTACAGTATTTCATGCTTGCCTTAAATTGCGGCATTCACTCACTCTAGTTTTTTGTTGTTGTTGTTGTTACTTAGAATTCAAAAGACCACCCCCCACCAACTAACAAGCTTGAAAAAATAAATACTTCCTGTTGTTTGCATCATTGTAACAGCCAGGTGACCAATTATCCCTTCCAAACAGACTTAATCACCTTCTGCTTCAACACCTATAGCACCTTTGGGTATAGTCTACTTAAGGTGAGCTGTTTGAGCCCTAGAGGAAATATCCTAATTTTCCAATTAATTTGGTGGTCATGCAGTAAAGAAATTGGTCCCTGTGTGCTTTAAAATCTCCTTGGTATTGAGAAATTAAAGTTATCATAATGAATGAGATAGTGGTAAGATAAACTCAGGATTCCAATAAGTCTCAATAAGGGTTTTCTGAAAGAGGAAGAATTAAAAAATAATCTCGTAAGGGCTTGGCACAATGTGTGTGTGTGTGTGTGTACATTTTGCTTGATTTTATTCTACAGTAAACATTCAGGGAGATTCAGGGGGATAGTCTAGAACATGCATGTCCAAGAGAAGCTGCCTAATACAAAAATATTTACATAATAAACTGTAATATAGTATTTAATTTTTAGTGGCAAATGTGTCTTCTAATTATTGTTATTTTTTATTTAGGCTACTATGCTTGAGCACATATTGGTTTTTTGGCATGAAAATACCATTCAGATACTCTCCTGCTGATTGGCAAGAGAGGGACAATTGGAAATCACAATCTGCCAGGAATAAGAAATAATTATATGCACATAATGAAGAGTTTATAGTCTATACATTCTGAAAAATATGAGTTCTGATAAAGGATTTGAAAATTAATGCCTATAAAAGAGATACATTAGCTTTGCTTCCTGTATACCTTCTGGTAATAAGCCATGCAGTGCTAAGGAACAGAGCCTGGATGTCCTTTCATATAAAATAATTTTATTCCTTATGTTCCAATGT
This sequence comes from Lepus europaeus, assembly GCF_033115175.1. Lineage (NCBI taxonomy): Eukaryota > Metazoa > Chordata > Mammalia > Lagomorpha > Leporidae > Lepus > Lepus europaeus. Next base: position 67,668,507 of record NC_084844.1, read on the forward strand.
TTTCATGCCTAGACGTGGTAAAATGTGGGAAGAAGAGCAGCTTAACTCTGAACTTTCTTGCTCTAAAACTAAGTAATTAATTTAATGTGTCTTATGGTATCAGATTATGTAAATCTCTAAAGCAAAATGATTGCTTAGTGAGTTCATTTGCATGTCAATACAGAGAATATATTTTAACTCATAACTGGTTCATAGCATTGCTGACTATTCCAGAGCACAATGCAAAAGATTAAAAAATACTCTTTCACTGAGTTTTATTCAAATATATTCAGTGTAATTGACAGTTAAAAGAAAGTTACCTTAGTGATATACTTTCCCTGAAAAAATAGCACCAAGGCACCAATTAAAACATGCACACCTAAACTACATCCCCCAAAGGTGATGATGAAATGGAGATAATTTGCCTTTTGTAGTTGGACCACTTCCACAAAACACATTAGATAGTGTTTTAATGACCACCAGGGCCTTTTAATTTTTTTTTTTTAATTCATAAAACCCTTTCGGATCGGCGCAGCGCGCAGGCCGTAGCAACCATTGGAGGGTGAACCAATGGCAAAGGAAGACCTTTCTCTCTGTCTATAACTCTGTCAAATTAAAAAAAAAAAAAGAAAGAAAATAAATCAGATTTTATAATCCAAAGACATTTTTCATAAAAAGTTCCATTTCTAAATGCAAAAATGCCCATGTCCCTTCTCACAAATGCACAGTACATAATGCAAAAATAAATAAAAATAAAATAAATATCAAAATGAGGCAGTGATAGGGAAAATAAACTTTACAATGCAGAATCACAGTACTGGAGCTACAGGCATCCCAGCTTAATTCACAGAAGGCATTTCACAAAAGAAAACAATTAAGTTTTCCTTTTAGCTATCCCCAGTCAATATGCAGATTTCACGTTTTCCGAGGAGTTTAGATCAATCCCGTACTCCTGCCTTTTGGTCTCAGCCTGTAGTGCTTTCAGAAAACACGAAGCTAAGGAGGGAACCGGCCCCGAGCATCGCGTGGAAGTCTTGAAGGGAACCGGATCCCACAGTGACCAGTGTCCCCAAGGCCCAGTCCACTGCTTAGAGACCTCTCCAGCCACACCTCTTTCATCGCGAGATTTAACCTCAAAATCAACATGTCCACGACAGCCACACAAAGCGCACGGACCCAGCACGTCCTCTTTTCTTTGCATTGTGAGTTCCAGCTGTGGCAGGCGCGGGTGCCGGGTCTGAGCGACATGACCTGTAGGTACACCAGGGGGAGCCAGCGTCTCTGTCGCCAGAAGGAGCTGGGCCTACCACTGCTGTTGCCCTTTTGGGCTCACATTATCGTGAAGCCAGACGCCCCATAACCGTTCCTGGCACGGCCATCAGTCATCTTCCACTGCAAAGGAAACCCTCCCTCCAATGCTGCGCCTCACTCTGTTCCTAGCGTCAAAACCTATGAAGACTTTGAGTAGTTCAGTTTGTTGATGAATGAGTATCTGAGTTAAATATTCCAATCCAGGTGGGCAGTTGAGTGGAGGTGGCAGTGCTGGCATGCACTGTGCCCCTCAAGCCCACCTGGCTGATTTGGGACGGGAAAGCTGCCAGGACCAGTAACTGCAAAGCCTGCAGATGGGCCCTGGACAGCCAGCCTAGGGCCAGGGTAGCCAGTATGTCCGGGAGGTCCATGGCTTGCTGCAGGTGCATACTGAGGGCTGTTCCCAGCCGGCAAACATGTGCCTAGGTGAGGAACATCTGCCTGCATGTTTAGTTTGCCTAGATTTAAACAGTTCTCTCCTGGAGTCTGCATAGAAGGGACCTCAGGCGGCCACACTGCTGCTGCCACCACTTCATCACAGTGGGACAATTTCTGAGCCTCATCTGTAAAGTGGTGACAACAGAAGTCACAGTGGGACTCGCATCATTGAATTCTTGCGAAGATTAACTGAGTTAATCCACATGATGGTGTTAGAACTGGGATGATAACGTAAGGTGTACTCAACAAGCATTAGCTGCTGTGTTTTTGCATTACCCTTGAATATTTTTTAAAAATTTATTTAATAGATAGAGTTAGACAGTGAGAGAGAGAGACAGAGAGAAAGGTCTTCCTTCCGTTGGTTCACCCCCCAGATGGCTGCCATGGCTAGAGCTGCGCTGATCTAAAGCCAGGAGCCAGGAGCTTCCTCCTGGTCTCCCATGCAGGTGCAGGGCCCAAGCACTTGGGCCATCCTCCACTGCACTCCCGGGACACAGCGGAGAGCTGGATCGGAAGAGGAGCAACCGGGACTAGAACCCGGTGCTCATATCAGATGCTGGCGCCATAGGTGGAGGATTAAAGTGAGCCACGGTGCTGGCCCCACCCTTGAATATTTTTAAGTAGTTTGTAATCCCAACCACTTTTTAAAATTTTAACTTTTGGGCCGGCGCCGCGGCTCACTAGGCTAATCCTCCGCCTTGCGGCGCCGGCACACCAGGTTCTAGTCCCGGTCGGGGCACTGATCCTGTCCCGGTTGCCCCTCTTCCAGGCCAGCTCTCTGCTGTGGCTAGGGAGTGCAGTGGAGGATGGCCCAAGTGCTTGGGTCCTGCACCCCATGGGAGACCAGGAGAAGCACCTGGCTCCTGCCATCGGAACAGCGCGGTGCGCCGGCCGCAGCGCGCTACCGCGGCGGCCATTGGAGGGTGAACCAACGGCAAAAGGAAGACCTTTCTCTCTGACTCTCTCTCTCACTGTCCACTCTGCCTGTCAAAAAAAAAAAAAAAAAAAAAAAATTTTTAACTTTTGAAATGTTCCAGCCCACCAAAAAAGTGAGAAGAATGGTTTGTTGGCCATTCACATATGATTTATCCAGATGTGCCAGTTGTTGTTAATATTTTGCCATATTTGTCCCTTTTGTCTTCATGTATGTTGATACATGAAGGGCCTTCAGAAAGCTCATAGAGGGGTCAGGTGTTTGGCCAAGCAGAAAGATGTCAATTAGGATGCTTGTATCCCGTATCAGTGCCCGGACTTGAGTCCCAGCTCCACTCCAGTTCTAACCCGGCTGCTAACACAGACCCTGGGAGACAGCGGAGATGGCTCCGGTAGTGAGGTTCTTGCCATTCTCATGGGAGACTTGGGTTGAGTGACTGCAAGCTTCAGTCCCAGCCCAGCCCCAACAATATTGGACATTTGGGGAGTGCACCAGCAGATGGGGGCCCTCTGTGTCTCTCTGGCTTTCAAACAAATAAATAAACTTCATGGGAAATTTGCGTTACCTTTTGGTTCCAGCACATGAAATTAGGGGAAAACATTCCGGCCATTTGTTGTTGTCCAGCTAAGTACTGACGTCTCAAAAGTTCACCAAGTAATTATATCAGTATGTACCTCTCCAGCTGCATTCTCCTGAATAACCACAATATTACCAGTATACGGAAGAGAAATAAAAATTTACTGAATATGACATTTAAAAGTATCATGGCGGGAGCAGTGTTGTAGGGTAGTGGGTTAAGCCCACCACCTGGGATGCCGGCATCCCACATGGGTGCTGGTTAGTGCCCCAGCTGTTCCACTTCTTTTTTTTTTTTGACAGCCAGAGTGGACAGTTAGAGAGAGAAAGGTCTTCCTTTGCCGTTGGTTCACCCTCCAATGGCCGCCGCGGCCGGCACACTGCAGCCAGCGCACTGCGCTGATCCGATGGCAGGAGCCAGGAGCTTCTCCTGGTCTCCCATGGGGTGCAGGGCCCAAGCACTTGGGCCATCCTCCACTGCCTTCCCTGGCCACAGCAGAGAGCTGGCCTGAAAGAGGGGCAACCGGGACAGAATCCGGCACCCCGACTGGGACTAGAACCCGGTGTGCCGGCGCCGCAAGGTGGAGGATTAGCCTAGTGAGCCACGGCGCCGGCTGACGCAGCTTCATGCTAACACTCACAGGAAAGCAGCAGCAGATGGCCCAAGTGCTTGGGCCTCTGCACCCACATGGGAGAACCAGCTCCTGACTCCTGGCTCCTGGCTCCTGGCTTTGGCCTGGCTCAGCTGTGGCCATTGCGGCCATTTGGGGAGTGAACCAGCCGATGATTCTCTCTCCCTCTCCCTACCCTACCCCCTGCCACCTATAACTCTGCCTTTCAAATAAATAAATCTTTATAAACCTGTATTACTGGGGCTGGCATTTGGCCCAGCAGTTAAGATGCCCATGTCCCACACTTACGTGCCTGGACTTGAGTCCTGGTTCCACTCCAATCCAGCTTCCGGCTAACGCAGACCCTGGGAGGCACCAGTGAAGGCCTAAGTATTTGGATTCTTGCCACCCACGTTGGAGATCTGGCTTTGGCTTGATCCAGTGCTAACCGTTGCAAGCATCTGGGGAGTGAGCCAGGGCATGGGAGCTCTCTCTCTTTCTCTCTTTGACTTTCAACTAAATAGGTAACAAATGAAAAAGAGTATCATATGATCTGTATCCATATTCATATTTCCCTAACAATTAACTGTCTGGTTCCCTCAAAGAGCTCTCATCCAGAGGTTTTAGCATCCACTGATCATTATTATTGAAATACATTGTAGCCGGCACCGCAGCTCAATAGGCTAATCCTCCACCTTGCGGCACTGGCACACCGGGTTCTAGTCCCGGTCGGGGTGCCAGATTCTGTCCCGGTTGCCCCTCTTCCAGGCCAGCTCTCTGCTGTGGCCAGGGAGTGCAGTGGAGGATGGCCCAGGTGCTTGGACCCTGCACCCCATGGGAGACTAGGAGGAAGCACCTGGCTCCTGGCTTCGGATCAGCACGATGTGCCAGCCACAGCGGCCATTGGAGGGTGAACCAACGGCAAAGGAAGACCTTTCTGTCTGTCTCTCTCTCTCACTATCCACTCTGCCTGTCTAAAAAATAAAAAAAAATTTAAAAATAAAAAATAAAAAAAAGAAATACATTGTTACATTGTGGGTTGAAAATATTGCATTTTTGGTGTGCGTATTTATATCAGGAGTCATTCAGCTACATGTTTGAAAGGGGAAAAAAAAAACAGTTCAACTTAGCTTCACCTAATTTATTAAGCTTATGTAGCTGGCTCACGTAACCAGAAGTTGCAGGGTAGTTGGTTCAGCATCGAGGTGCAAAGAAGGTATGGGTGCCCAGAAGAAAAGGAGGCTTTGCGGAAGGAGGAGCAGTGTGGTTGGACCGGCAGCCAGTGCTGGCCACGATATTTTACAATGTGCATCTCCTTTTCCCTCTGTCCTTTTCTCAGATCAAATGTCACAATTCTTTCTCCCCAGCCACCTTCTTTTTTTCTTTTTTTCCCCCAAAGAAACCTTTTCTTTAAGGAATACAAATTTCCTAAGTACAACTTTAGGCATATAGTGACTCTTCCCGCCATATCTTCCCTCCCACCCACACTCCCACCCCTCCTCCTCCTCCTCCCATTCACAGTCCCATTCTCCATTAAGATTCATTTGTACAGGTCTTCTGTGTACAAAGTTAGTAAATAAACAAAATCTTAAAATAATACTGTTGAGCATCTTTTCATAAACTTGCTAGGTGTTTCTTTGGAGAGAGGTCTGCACAGGTACCTTTGCCCGTCTGGCAGTCGATCGGTTGGGCGTTGTGTTCTTGAGCTGTAGGATGTGTTTGTGGGTCCTGGAGATCGGGCTCCAGGCACCCCCAGCAGGTCCATGACCTCCATGGGCTGCCTTTCCACACTTTGGTTATGTCCTTCGAGGCACAGAAGTTTTTTTATTTAGTTATTTTTTTAAAAAGATTTAGTTAGTTATTTGAAAGGCAGAGTTACAGAGAGGCAGAGCAGAGGCAGAGAGAGAGAGAGAGAGAGAGAGAGAGAGAGAGAGAGAGAGAGAAAGGTCTTCCATCCGCTGATTCACTCCCCAAGCCAGGAGCCAGGAGCTTCTTCTGGGTCTCCCATGTGGGTACAAGGGCCCAAGCACTTGGGTCATCTTCCGCTGCTTTCCCAGGCACATTAACAGGGAAGTGGAGCAGCCAGGACTTGAACCAGCGTCCATATGGGTTGCCAGCACCGTGGGTGGTGACCTGCCACAGTGCCAGGCCCCTGAAGGTTTTTGCTTTGTTTTAGCCAACTGATACATTTGTACTCTGGTTGTTTGTGAGCACAGCACACTTTAGGACCTCAGTGTTGCGTGTGTGGTAGGTGGGTGGCTGTACCCATGTTGCCTCAGCTGCGTCTACAGCCATCTGTCATTCCAGGTTTGGCTTTGTCACAAGGCACTTCTCTCCTAAGCTTGGCTCCTTGATGTCCACAACACCTGACAGCCATACTCTACCACAGGGAGTTATCCACGCAACTTTTATGGAGCTCTCATATGAAAGTTTCCCAGGAGTGGGTCGTGTAAGTGACAGGGCATAGCCTGGCTTCGGCTTTACTAAGTGTTGCCAGCTTGGTGCCTGCCATCCCACACTCTGCCCCGGTGGGATTTTCTTTACCTTTTGCTGGGAAGCCGAGGTCACCCCTCCCTCATCTCCGGCCCATTTGGAAGAGGCGGGTGCGTGCAGTCAAATTCCTGGTATTGAACGGCTTTTTGCTTCCTGTTCTCCAGGTTGGACCGTGGACTGCTTGCATGAGTGGGGCTCATACGCCCGTCTGGCCATTCCCAGCTTGTTCATGGTGTGCATCGAGTGGTGGAGCTTTGAGATCGGCACTTTCCTTGCAGGTGTGTCTGCGCGCCACAGAAACTGCCCGCAGCCCAGCGGCCACGTTTCCAGAGCTTGCCAGAAGTTTCTGGATCTACCTGTCTGCCCCGCCCCATTCCACAGGACAGGTTTAGACCCTCGTCCAGCCATCAGCAGGTTCACCTCGGTGCAGCTCTACTTCTACTACGCCACCTGTCATTTTGCTTTTGGTCCTTTTCATTTACATATCTCATTTTGATTGACACACCATCACACATACGTACTTAGGAGACACGAGGTGATGTTTTGAGACACGTGTACGTTGTATAATGCACAATTAGAGTAATTGGCCTAACATTTATCGTGATGAGAACACTTAACATGCTCTCCTCACTATTATTGTTAGCTGCAGTCATCGGCTGTGTGACTTCTTGTTCCTCCCACGTAACCGTGGCCTTGAACCTGCTTATCAACTTCTCACCCTCCCCAGCCCTGACTACCCGCCCTGCCCTGCCCTTCATTTGGGAGATGCTGGGGTTTCGTGCCACATTTTTGAAGGCTTTTCACAAACACAGAGGGGCTACGGTGGCTTTGTTCCAGCCTTGGCCCCTGATTCTGTTGGGACCGCGACAGTTTTGGTCCCAGCATCCTCCTGAGCCGTCCGAGTGTTGTCATGGGAACACAGAGACAGAGAATGATAAGACTGTGGCACTGCTGCCTCGGTTGTCCCATCGGCTGTGCAGAGGGAGTTCTGTGGCCTCTCCTCCCCTCCCACAACGTGAACCCGCCTGTCCCGCGGAACATTCTGCAGCTCCAGGGGCCTCCCCCTTCCTCCTTGGACACCTGATGTTTCGTCCCTCGGTGGCAGGGAGAGGGGCCCCCAGACGGAGCCCATGTCTCCTCTGCAGGAAGGGCCGCCCTGAGGGCCTCCTCAGCACAGGTGGGGAGTCTCGGCACCCGGTTACGTCTAGGTGAAGCGCTCGGCTTCTCTTAGAGCGTGTTCTAGTGCCGCAAGGAAGGGGCTTGCTTCGGCCCACTCTTTGAAACATTGTCTGTGTGTGCTGACATTTCAGGGCTGATCAACGTCACAGAGCTTGGGGCCCAAGGCATCGTTTACGAACTGGCCCCTGTGGCCTACATGGTAAGAACCTCAGGTGAGACTTGGCACAGGGCAGGGTGGGGAGGGGAGATGGGAGGAGAGGGAGGGAGAGAGACACACTGGAGAGGGACGAGGTCTCCTGGCCATGCTGCCCGTCAGCAGTGCTACCCCCAGCTCTTTTCCTAACTGTTCTCAGCTTCTGTTTCCTTGAGTACAGAAAGGGCACGTGCCCACTTTGCAGGTGTGGAATGAGATCATGCATCTAAAACTTAACACAGTGCCTGGCAAATGCATGCAAGCAGGGAGGGCACTGATGCTGGGATATGATGGAGGTGAGGAGGAGGTAGCTCCTGACCTCTCGTGCCTGTGGCCTGGTGGGGAGACACAGGTAAACAAATAAACACTGGGTACGTGCATTGCACACATCACATGTGAGAGTACTCCAAAGAGTCTGTGAATGAAAAAAAAAAAACCTGGAACTGAAAGGTAGGTTGAATTGGTGCAAAACAGTCGGAAGCCTAGACATAGCTTTTTTCCTGTGAAGACCCCAGAACAAACTTAGCTTTTAATTCTGTTTTCCGTGAACTTTTTGAAGTGCCCTTGTTTGTACGATATCTTTAAAAAAAAAAAAGCCAAAATTATTTGAGAGACATAAAAAGAGATAGTGAGTCAGGCGGGGCCTTTCTGTGTGGAAAAACTGGCCTGGACAGCCCACTGGGGCGCCTGGGCCCAGGGCTCCTGGGCCGCCGAGGAACTGGGGGAGGTGTGGTTGTCATAGGCGGGGGGGGGGGGGGCGTAGGGCCTGGGGACTCCCCCAGGGGACACAGCCTCTTGTGCCCTACAGAGGCTGACCTTGAGGGGAGAGGTGTGGGCAGGAGGCTGCTGGTGAAGACAAAGCCTTGGTGATGTGCTGAGGCCGGGCTGCCAGGCCGTAGTCGGGGCGTGCGTGCGTCTTCCATCACAGCTACCTCCAGGGGTTTCAGCTTGAACCGCGGTGTGGGGGTGACGCCTTTTACCTTGGGGGGCCTTTGGGCTATTCCAACCCCATACTTTGTAAAGCAGCAGAGGTCCGTGGGCAGTGGGATTATGGGACATTTTTTGTTTCCATGTATTTTTTTTTAATTTTTAAAATGGAAAATAAAAACAATTTTAATGGCAATTGGCATGGTTGTCTAGGAGTGCAAACAGAGCAGGTCTAGGAGCCAGCCCGGCGTGGAGAGGTCGGAAACGGGAGGAGACGTGGTCAAGGACGCAGTAGGCAGCGAGTGTGGAGGGGAGGATGTGCGGAGAACACGTGGAGGAGGCCCAGGGCACAGCAGCTTCAGAGGGAGCCAGCGGCTGGGCTGAGCGCTGCCTGGGGCCGGCACAGGATAAGGTTGGAGAGTGGCCCTTGGGTTGTTTGGTTTGTTTGTTTGTTTTCTGAAAAGCAGAGGGAGGGCGAGAGTGTGTGTGTGTGTGTGTATGAGAGAGAATGTTCTTGTCCACAAATGTCCGCAGCAGCCTGGGCAGGGCCAGGCTGAAGCTGAGAGCCGGGAACTCCGTCCAGGTCTCTCATGCTGGGGGCGGGGACCCGGCCTGCTGCCTCCCACGGTGTGCATGAGCAGGAAGCCGGACTTCCACGGGATCCTTAGTTTCTCACCCATTTACTCCAGTGTGGGATGAGGGGCATCCCGAGCCATGTCTCAGTCGCTGTCTCAAATGTCCTTGAAGCCCTCTGCTTCAAGGTTGCCAGGGGCCTTGTGGAGCGATGAGTGAGAGGCAGGTGTGAGTCGCTGCCTTTCTGGGCACGGAGAGTCGTCCAGGCTACAGGACTGTAGGCCACTGTGCCTCGAGGCTTGACGTCCCCTTATGTAGTGATGAGCTTTTAATAAAACTGAGAAAGTACAAAGAATCCACCATAAGCCAAAGTTAAGACACAACACATGGGGAAAAATGGAGTTCAGAAATTGAACCAATGATGTAATAATGAGAAAGAAAATAGAAATTATGCATAGAGTCATGAAACATGAAACAGTGAATGAAGGGGTGGGCCTGCGCCCAGCAGTGAAGACTCCGTGTAAGATACCCACTTCCCACATCGGGAAACCTGGGATTGATTCCTGGCCCTGCCTACCGACTGCAGCTAGCACGAGGGCAGACCTGGCTGGGCTCCTGCCACCTATGTGGGAGTCTTGGCTTGGGTTCCTTGTGGGCCCAGTTCCCAGCTGTCAAAGGTACTGGACGAGAGGTCCCTCTCTCCCACATAAATCAGTAATTGTTTTTTTTTTATCTTTTAAAAAAGGAGGAATTGAAACTAAAAGAACAGTGTTTGGAAAACAGTCAAGTAGAACTTGCAGAAATAGAGTATATAGCCATTGAAATTTAATACTTGATAGGCTAAAGACCTTAACTGCGCAAGGAAAATGATGGAAATAAGGAGGGTAGAATAAAACAAAGACGCACAGAGACGCAGAATGTGTGGGGGATGCAGGTCGTTACGTACATAGTGGGAATTTCGTTATGTACATAGGGGAGATTGGAAGGCCTTTGGGGACGAGGTGTTCAGAGGCGTTGACAGGAGATAGTGAATCTTGTATCTTACTGCGTGTGTTCGAGGATTGCTTTTTTTTTTTTTTTCTATTTTTTGACAGGCAGAGTGGACAGTGAGAGAGAGAGACAGGGAGAAAGGTCTTCCTTTTGCCGTTGGTTCACCCTCCAATGGCCGCCGCGACTGGCGCGCTGCGGCTGGCGCACCGCGCTGATCCGAAGGCAGGAGCCAGGTGCCTCCTCCTGGTTTCCCATACGGGTGCAGGGCCCAAGCACTTGCGCCATCCTCCGCTGCCTTCCTGGGCCACAGCAGAGAGCTGGCCTGGAAGAGGGGCAACCGGGACAGAATTGGTGCCCCAACCGGGACTAGAACCCGGTGTGCCGGCGCTGCTAGGCGGAGGATTAGCCTAGTGAGCTGCGGTGCCGGCCCGAGGATTGCTTTCAACATGTCCACGTGGGTACGTGCCTGCTGTAAAACCTGTAAGTCCGTCATCACTGTCTCCCCCCCAGATACACCTAGATGGCTTTAACTTCCTTAATCTTGCCTTACTTTATTCTCACCTTGTTTTCAATTGTGTGGCTTAGCCTCCACGATTACGGTCAGGTTTAAGAGCTACAGTCGCGCTGGTGTAGATTCCGAGGCCTGTTCACGGAGAAGCCTCAGCCTGGGCTGACCAGTGCCCTTGAATCTCCCTCTGTGGAGGGCAGCAGCTTAGCTGGTGGAGGGCCCGCCTGCTCGCCCAGCAGTTTGATGGTATCTCACTGTCTTCTGGTGTTAGTGTTGAGCTGGGGGTGCGTTCTCCAGTCTCTTCTCGTCCGTGACCGTCTTGAGTCTCTAGGGCCTTCTTCAGCCCATGGATTCTAGGATCCATTTGTCCAGTCTTGTGTTCGTGGATTGGGGAACTTGATTGTGTTATTCATCTTGTTTTTCTTTTAACTTTTATTTAATAAATATAAATTTCCAAAGTACAGCTTTTGGATTACAGTGGCTTTTCCCCCCCATAACTTCCCGCCCACTCGCACCCCTCCCATCTCCCGCTCCCTCTCCCATCCCATTCACATCAAGATTCATTTTCAATTATCTTTATATACAGAAGATCAATTTAGTGTATACTAAGTAAAGATTTCAACAGTTTGTACCCACACAGAAACACAAAGTATAGAGCACTGTTTGAGTACCAGTTGTACCGTTAATTCACATTGTACAACACATTAAGGACAGAGATCCTACATGAGGAGTAAGTGCACAGTGACTCCTGTTGTTGACTTAACAAATTGACACTCTTGTTTATGGCGTCAGTAATCTCCCTAGGCTCTAGTCATGAGTTGCCAAGGCTATGGAGGCCTTTTGAGTTCGCCAACTCCGATCTTATTTAGACCAGGTCATAGTCAAAGTGGAAGCTCTCTCTTCCCTTCAGAGAAAGGCACCTCCTACTTTGATGGCCCGTTCTTTCTGCTGGGATCTCACTCACAGAGATCTTTCATGTAGGTCATTTTTTGCCACAGTGTCTTGGCTTGCCATGCCTGAGAAACTCTTGTAGCCAGATCTGGTTATTCCCCTTGATAAGAAGGCGGTGCCTCCCACAGTGGTCCTCAGATCAGTGCCATCCTCGTCGAAAGCTGACTATTAGCACTATCCCAAGTACAGAAGATCGTGCCGGAAAAGAGCACTTCAAAACATCTTTTGCTGTTAATAGAAGAAAATGGGTATTTTCTTTTCTTTTTTGAATAAATGATATGTTCATGGTGTGGGTTTTTTTTTTTTTTTTTGGACAGGCGGAGTTAGACAGTGAGAGAGAGAGAGACAGAGAGGAGAAAGGTCTTCCTTCTGTTGGTTCACCCTCCAATGGCCGCCGCGGTAGGCGCATTGCGCTGATCCAAAGCCAGGAGCCAGGTGCTTCTCCTGGTCTCCCATGTGGGTGCAGGGCCCAAGCACTTGGGCCATCCTCCACTGCACTCCCTGGCCACAGCAGAGAGCTGGACTGGTAGAGGAGCAACCGGGACTAGAACCTGGTGTGCTGGCGCCGCAGGCGGAGGATTAGCCTAGTGAGCCGCGTCACCGGCCAATATGTTCATGTTTAACTGCAATCTTTGTTTTGTTTTTAATTATCTGTGTGAGTCCTTTGCCTGTTTGTCAGTTTGGGGAATAGTATTCTCACCAATTTATATGAACTCATTATAAATAGATTGTTACTAGTTTTCCATCACTTGCATATATATAATTTTTTCTATTTTCTTTTTTTTTAAAAAAAGATTTATTTTATTTTATTTGAAAGACAGAATTACAGAGAGAGGTAGAGACAGAAAGAGAGGTCTTCCATCTGCTGATTTACTCCCCAAATGGCCACAACAGCCGGAGCTGTACCGATCTGAAGCCAGGAGCCAGGAGCTTCTTCTGGGTCTCCCATGCGGGAGCAGGGGCCCAAGCACTTGGGCCATCTTCCACTGCTTTCCCAGGCCACAGCAGAGAGCTGGATCGGAAGAGGAGCAGCTGGGACTCGAACTGGTGCCCATATGAGATGCTGGTGCTTCAGGCCAGGGCTTTAACCTTCTATGTCACAGCACTGGCCCCCATTTTTTCTGTTTTCTTTTAAACTTGTATGTGTGTTGTTTTTTTTTTCTTTTTTTTGACAGGCAGAGTTAGTGAGAGCGACAGAGACAGAGAGAAATGTTTTCCTTCCATTGGTTCACCCCTCAAATGGCTGCTACGGCTGGCGCACTGCACCAAGCTGATCCGAAGCCAGGAGCCAGGTGCTTCCTCCTGGTCTCCCATGCGGGCGCAGGGCCCAAGGACTTGGGCCATCCTCCACTGCCTTCCCGGGCCACAGCAGAGAGCTGGCCTGAAAGAGGAGCCACCGGGACAGAACCGGCACCCTAACAAGGACTAGAACCCGGAGTACCAGCGCCACAGGTAGAGGATTAGCCTAGTGAGCTGCGGCGCCGGCTGTATGTGTTCTTAAAATGCCTGATTATCAATGCAGTTCATATTTTGCTCTAAAAGCAGTTCATAGTGAGTTTTCAAAAAGTTCATGGAAAATAAGCATTATAAAAAACACGTGTATGGAACTCCAATTTTTTTGCACCAAAATAGCTTTTCTTTCCGTTTCCCACCAACTTTTTGAAGTACTTACCTTTAGAAGTTTATAAAAATGAAAAATCACGTCGCTTCCTCTTTTTTTTTTTTTCAGTCTGGTTCCCCAGAGCTGCCCCACTTTTTGACTCCTCCTGCCTCTAGTTCTGGTGATTGTCACCAGAGCTGCGTGCCTTCTGCTCACCGTGACCTAGCGGCTGTTGGCTCCAGGAGCGGGGGGAGGAGGCAGCTCGCCCTCTGCAGTATCCCGGGCAACCCTGTGGGTTTTGTTCTTTATTTCTAGCTTTCTGGGTGGATACGACTTTAAATAATGAACACTCACCTCTATTTCTTGATCTGTCACCTGCAGCTTGGCTTCCCAAGTAAGATGAGGAACATGCAGTTATGAGAGTTCTCCTTTGCCTTCCAAATGCTAGCAGCTGGGTAACAGCCACCCACTTGCTGGGATCCAGGCGGCAGTGTCAACACGTTACACACGGTGACTCGTGGACTGCTCCCTGTAGTGCCGTTGGAGGACTGTGCTGCTATTTCACATACGTAGTGGGGAGAGAACTGGGACCCAGAGGCTATCATTCGTGCAACCTTAAGGATGTGATTGGCTTGGATCGGCTATTCTGTCTGTCGCCCCCTGGCGTGTCTCCCCAAATACTTCTCACGCACACGGTCCTGCCTTCCCTGCGCTGTGGGCCTCCTGTGGCTTCACCCTGGCATCTAGGTGGTGGCAGATTTTCCAAAAGCGGTTTGCTCTTTTATTCTCAATGCTGACAATTTATTTTCCACTAAGCATGGATGTTTATTTTCTATTAGTGGCATTTTAAAAAAAAGATTTATTTATTTACTTGAAAGAGTTACACACAGAGAGAAAGAGAGAGAGAGAGAGAGAGAGAGAGAGAGAGAGGTCTTCCATTTGCTGCTTCACTCCCCAGATGGCTGCAATGACCGGAGCTGCGCCGATCTGAAGCCAGGAGCCAGGAGCCAGGAGCTTCTTCCAGGTCTCCCACATGGGAGCAGGGGCTCAAGGACTTGGGCCATCTTCTACTGCTTTCCCAGGCCATAGCAGAGAGCTGGATCGGAAGAGGAGCAGCTGGGACTAGAACCGGCGTCCATATGGGATGCCAGCACTGCAGACGGTGGCTTTACCCGCTCTGCCACAGCGCCGGCCCCTATTAGTGGCATTTTGAGAGGGAAGAGAGTTTACTACGTGAGCCAGTCGTACATCTTGAACCAGAAGTCAAATACGTATATACCGTGGTCATACAAGTCTTAAGCCTTTTTATGTACTCAACTCTTCCCACAACTTAATATATATAAATTTTTATCAGCACAACCAGTTTGATGAAACAGTTGCAAATTCGAAGGCTGCAGGAAGGGTGCTTCTTCTGGTGGGAATGAGAAGTTGAAGCTGAAATGTAGGCCGGCGCCGCAGCTCACTAGGCTAATCCTCTGCCTGCGGCGCTGGCACACCGGGTTCTAGTCCCGGTTGGGGCACCGGATTCTGCCCCTGTTGCTCCTCTTCCAGTCCAGCTCTCTGCTGTGGCCCGGGAGTGCAGTGGAGGATGGCTCTCAGCAAAAGCAATAGCGCCACACTCAGAGTGGTGTGTGCCCCACAATAGTTGAGGGTCTGAAGAACGATTCTGGAAGTTGCGTGACCATCTGTTTAGGAAGCAAGGATGCCCATTGCTCTAGGTTTCCACAGTCAGTGATTAAAATCAAGATTTTGTGTTCGCACAGGTGTATTTGCTTGACTCTCGGGTGTACAGGGTGTTTATTTCATCCATCCACTGCCACTGAGGGTTGTTAGGGTGTTGGATTTATCAGCCTTTCCCGAGTGCCCGCTGAGTGCCAGGCTTTGCTGTGAGTGCTCCTGCACATGGCTCCTTTAATCCTCACAAATTACTTATAAACTTAGAGTCAGTTAAATCTCAGAAATGCAGCTAGTGCGTGTCAGGACTTAATTCCTGAGTGTGTGTAGCCACAAACAGGGTGTTTGGCCCTCAAGTCCAGGTTCTGCTCTGATCCATCTGCCACGGGGTACAGTCAGGGTGGCCGAGACACTTTTCTGAACAGTGAGAAATCGTGTGCCGGTGAGGCTGAGCCACTGCGTCCTTCCGGCCACATGGTGATAGAAGGTTCTAGAATGCAGAGCTCTGAGTCTGTCTAGAGTTTCCATGCCACTGGACGCTGGTGATTTTGGTGACTTGTGACTGTGCTTTGTGCTTGTTAATTCCCAGGTGCCCCTCGGCTTCGGGGTGGCAGCCAGCGTCCGTGTGGGCAACGCCCTGGGAGCTGGGAGCGCTGAGCAGGCCCGGTGCTCCTGCACTGCCGCTCTCCTGTGTGCTGGTGAGTGATGCCGGCCGCCAGGCTGGGTTTAGCGGGTAACTGGAGGATCCGTGTGTCAGCGTTTCCCTACGAGCTCCCTAGATTTGAAATCAATGTGTAGGAAAGGCCTTCCAAAACTTCATAAAAGTGCCTATTACAAAAACACCTGCATGGCTTTATATCAAAATAAACTTCCTGCTTAATTCCATTTTCCACAAACTTTTTGAAGTACCCTCATATACACAATCCAGATCTCTGTTCTTTATGCTCTTGCCAATGTACTAATTGGTAATATTAATACTAATTACTGCTAATTGGTTTTCTGTTGCTATCTACAAACTATATAATGTTATCCTTGGCAGTACTGAGATAATTTCTTTTTTTTATTTTAAAGATTTATGTTATTTATTTGAAAGACAGAGTTACAGAGAGAGGTAGAGACAGAGAGAGAGGTCTTCCATCCACTGGTTCACTCCCTAATTGGACACAACAGCTGGAGCTGCACCGATCCGAAGCCAGGAGCCAGGAGCTTCTTCCTGGTCTCCCACGTGGGTGCAGGGGCCCAAGCACTTGGGCCATTTTCTACTGCCTTCCCAGGCCATAGCAGAGAGCTGGATCGGAAGAGGAGCAGCTGGGACTAGAACCAGCGCCCATGTGGGATGCGGGCGCTCCAGGCCAGGGCTTTAACCCGCTGCGCCATAGCGTGGCCCCATTACTGAGCTAATTTCAAAGGCAGTGATTATCTTCGGCAGTCCTGCTTAATGACTGTAGTTGGGGTGGCTCCTGCCTCCTCTACGTCTCCAGCGCTCTGTACTCTGAGCAATTGGGAAAGAGTTTTAGTTATCTTGCCGTCTGAGCCGTGACAGAATACCACAGATGGGGTAACTTACAAAGACCCCAACATTTCTATCTCACAGCTCAGGAAGCGTGGGAAAGGCCCAAGCCCAGGCGGCAGCAGGGTGGGCCGTGTGTGAGGGCTGCTGTCTGCTTTCACGGTGGCGCCTTGAGGCTGTGTCCTCATGGCAGAAGGAACTGAAGGGTGGAAAGGGGACCGCCTCCCTCCCTCAGTCCCTGTATGGGGGGGGCCCTAATACCACTCGTGACGGCAGAGTCTCCCAAAGACCACACCTCCCAGCGCTGTCACACTGGAGATAAACCTCAGCATGAACCTGCAGGGGATTCAAAGCCTCAAACCACAATAACGATATCTCCTTGAGCATCTTTCCCATGAGTCTCTTAGAAAAAGGAGATGCGGGGCAGGCACTGTAGCACAGAGGGTTAAAGCCCTGGCCTGCAGCACCAGCATTCCATATGGGTGCCAGTTCGAGTCCCACTTCCAATCCAGCTCTCTGCTGTGTCTTGGGAAAACAGTAGAAAATGGCCCAAGTCCTTGGGCCCCTGCACCCCATGGGAGACTCGGAAGAAGCTCCTGGCTCCTGGCTTCTGATCAGCTCAGCTCTGGCCGTTGTGGCCATCTGGGGAGTGAACCAGCAAATGGAAGACCTCTCTCTCTCTCTCTCTCTCTCTCTCTCTCTCTCTGTCTGCCTCTACCTCTCTCTGTAACTCTGTCTTTCAAATAAATAAAAATAGATCTTTAAAAAAAGAAAAAGGAGATGAAACCATCTGATCTTGCTTGCCCATTTCATAGACAGTAAGAGGAAGCCCTCACGTACATGATTACGTGTCTTGAGCTGTGGATGAAGAATTTCATGAGAGATCCGCCGCAGGATGCGTCACCCTGGGGAACTGTCCCTTCTTATGGCTTCTCTGTTTTCCAGGCATCTGCGCGCTTGTGGTGGGCGTCCTGCTCACAGCTCTGAAGGATGTGGTCGCCTACGTCTTCACCAGTGACAAGTAGGTACTCATCCAGAAACTGACTCTCTCTGACTATGGGAGCCCCATGAAGCATGTCGCAGGGGAAAAAGCCAGCGGTGCAGCCAGGAGAGAGAGAGAGGTACGGGGCTACCTCTGAATGACCTGGAGTGACAGGAGCCCACGAACATCACCCTGCTGCTCCACTAGCCAGCTCACTCGCTCATCAAACCTGAGAGGGGCTTCTCCGTGCTCAGTGCTGCTTCTGTTCAGAGACCCCAGGAGCAGCACAGAGATGGGCCTCTCCCCAGGAAGGCCCCTCACCGTCCAGGCATGCTGGCTGCTTCCGTGCCTGCTGCAGCCTGGGCAGTAGCCACAAGCACCATTGCCTTCAGCACAGGCTGACTTCTACTGCATTTCTGTAGTTATGTGTTTCCACGCTGGGTAGATTCATAATAAGGCGTCGTTTGAATATTAAAAAAAAAAACAGTTCATAGAAGAGCTTCGGTAATTTGTATCAGTTACCTCAAATTACTTTTAGGAAGAAATTTAGGTTTATTATTATTATTATTTTGAAGATTTATTTATTTGAAAGAGTTAGAGAGAGACAGAAACAGAGAGAGAGATCTTCCATCCATTGGTTCACTCTCCAAATGACCACAATGGCCGGAGCTGGGCTGATCCGAAGCCAGGAGCCAGGATCTCCCACATGGGTGCAGTCCTTGGGCCATCTTCCACTGTTTTCCAGGCCATAGCAGAGAGCTGGATTGGAAGTAGAGCAACCAGGACTCAAACCAATGCCCATATAGGATGCTGGCACTGCAGGCAGCGGCTCCACCCACTATGCCACAGCACCAGCCCCTAGTTTTATTATTTTTAAGTGTACTCTCCTAGTTGTTCTGACCCTACTGCTTTTAGATAGACCGATACCTTAACACATTCTTACAAAAGTTTAACACGAAGGAGGTGATCTGATAAAGTTCGGGGGACTGGATTTGCCTTCAGACCCTAAGTGAAGAACAAATGGCTCTCAGACGTTGGGCTGTAAGCAGGGCAGAATAATAATTCCTGGGAGGCAAAACAAAGGAAGAGAGTCCCTGCTTGCCCCAGCTTCCTGGGAGAGGGTTTCCAGCCCACGGCCAAGGCGGGGGCCACTGCCAAGGCGGGGGACGTGCCCAAAGGAGCAGGCAGAACATCCGTGCAGTTCACAGGGGGCTGGGAAAAAGTTCTGTCGTTGCCAACCAGAATGGAACAGCCTCGTAACACATTCGGCAGCTGGGAAAGATGGCAAAACATCTGGCCTCCATAGTGGAGCAAAATTAGCTCTAGAAATAACTCATGTTCTGCTCCTGTGTCACAAAGGTTAAATTTAAGCAAGCCTTGAAAGGATCCGACTGATGCCAGAAAACTTAACTACATCACAGAACTTGACCACATCAGCGCTGAGGGTGCTTGCAAACACAGAATACGCAGTACTCAGCGCGGTGAAATGCACAGTGTGTGGCGTGCGACTAAGAATCACCAAGCAGGAGACTTACTGGGCTTAGACTGCTGCCTGGGGTGCCCGCGTGTCATCCTCTAGTGCCTGGTTCAAGTCCCGGCTACTCTGCTTCTGACCCGCCCTCCTGCCAGTGTGAACCCTGGGAGGCAGCAGATGACGGCTCAGTCCTTGAGTCCCTGCTCCCCACATGGGGGACCCAGATGGAGGTCTGGGCTCCGGGCTTTGGTCTGGTTCAGCCCTGGTTGCTGTGGCCATCTGGGGAGTGAAGCAACAGATGGAAGATCTCTATCTCCCTCCCCTCCCCTTTCTCTCTGTCACTCTGCCTTTCACATAAATAACTCAATCTCTAAAAACAAAAAACAAGTGAAATTACCATGTTTACCAAGAAGTATGATCCTCCATTGATGATGACGAGAAACAAAGCAACTGAAACTGACCAGAAATGAAACAAGTAATGGAATTAGTACGTAAATAAATAGTCAGCTTAAAGGTGCAGTCGCGGCAGACATCCCAAATGAAATGCAGAGAGACGGAGACTGAGAAGGAAAAGCCGTGAGTGGCCTAAAATGCATGGAGGATTGTCGAAGCAGAGAAGGAGGAGGAAGAACAGAAAAAGAAATTGAAAAAGTAATGGCAAAAAAAAAACCCTTTCCAAATTAACAATTGTAGAAATTAAAGGGACCTAAAAAGCTCTTTTTTATTTATTTATTTATTTATTTATTTTTTATTTTTTGACAATCACCCACCGGCCGTCGGGATTCCTCTGAAACCTCCTTGTCCGCTGTGCAGCTTCTGCTTGAATAAGCTTGGTGGGAAGGACCCTGCTACCTCCCAGGACAGCGTGGGCTCTCAGGACCCCTTCCTTTTTCTTTTTCTCTTTTAATATTTATTTATTTATTTATTTTGACAGCAGAGTGGACAGTGAGAGAGAGAGACAGAGAGAAAGGTCTTCCTTTTGCCGTTGGTTCACCCTCCAATGGCCGCCGCGGTAGGCGCATCGCGCTGATCCGAAGCCAGGAGCCAGGTGCTTCTCCCGGTCTCCCATGCGGGTGCAGGGCCCAAGCTCTTGGGCCATCCTCCACTGCCCTCCCAGGTCACAGCAGAGAGCTAGCCTGGAAGAGGGGCAACCAGGACAGAATCCGGTGCCCCGACCGGGACTAGAACCCGGTGTGCCGGCGCCGCAAGGTGGAGGATTAGCCTAGTTAGCCGTGGCGCCGGCCTGTTGTGCCATCTTACATGACGTCACCTGGATGGAGACTTTGTGTCCTGATTTGGTTCTCATTTATTTTTTAAAAAGTAGTTAAATTTTTTTTTTTATCTTCACTTTGTTTGAAAGGCAGAGAGAGTGAGATGGAGAGACAGACACACACAGAGATCGTCCATCCTCTTGGTTTCACTCCCCAAACGCCCACAACTGCTGGGCTAGGCCAGGCCAAAGCCAAGAGCACAGCACGCAATCCAGATCTCCCATGTGGGTGTCAGAAACCCAAGCCCTTGAGCCATCACCTGCTGCCTCTCAGGGCGCGTTAGCAGGAAGCTGGATCCAAAGCGGAGAAACTGGGACCAGGCACTCTGATGTTGTACATGGGCATCCCAGGTGGTGACTTAAACACTGCACCAAATCCCCTCCCCAAGAAATGATGCTTTATTACGCACTTTGTCCAAAAGAAATGTACTGTTTTGACTAACTTGACTGCTCCATTTGTCAAGTGTGTCAGGTCAGCAGTTAACCGGTGATTGCACATGGTTTATCTTTTTAGGTCACTGACTGCTTGCTTTTCCTCCCACAGAGATATTATTTCCCTGGTGAGCCAAGTGATGCCCGTGTTTGCTCCCTTTCATCTATTTGATGCACTGGCAGTGAGTATCTGGCGGGACTCCTTCTGGCCTTGTAGCTAAAAAATCGAATGTCTGTGGTTCCGTTTCTGCAGAGAGGGAGCTCTTGCTTAGCGTGAGCCTTGGAGAGAGGGAATGGGTTGCTTCAGAACCCGGCCTCCCAAGGAAGCAGAGCCCCACGTTCTCCACCTCCCTGACTTAGCCTGGTGCCTGCCCCCCCCGACTTAGCCTGGTGCCTGCCCCCCCCCGACTTAGCCTGGTGCCTGCCCCCCCCCTCTGACTTAGCCTGGTGCCTGCCCCACCTCCCTGACTTAGCCTGGTGCCTGCCCCCCCTCTCTGACTTAGCCTGGTGCCTGCCCCCCCCCGACTTAGCCTGGTGCCTGCCCCACCTCCCTGACTTAGCCTGGTGCCTGCCCCACCTCCCTGACTTAGCCTGGTGCCTGCCCCACCTCCCTGACTTAGCCTGGTGCCTGCCCCCCCTCTCTGACTTAGCCTGGTGCCTGCCCCACCTCCCTGACTTAGCCTGGTGCCTGCCCCCCCCCCTGACTTAGCCTGGTGCCTGCCCCCCCTCTCTGACTTAGCCTGGTGCCTGCCCCACCTCCCTGACTTAGCCTGGTGCCTGCCCCCCCCGACTTAGCCTGGTGCCTGCCCCCCCTCTCTGACTTAGCCTGGTGCCTGCCCCCCCTCTCTGACTTAGCCTGGTGCCTGCCCCACCTCCCTGACTTAGCCTGGTGCCTGCCCCCCCCCCTGACTTAGCCTGGTGCCTGCCCCCCCTCTCTGACTTAGCCTGGTGCCTGCCCCACCTCCCTGACTTAGCCTGGTGCCTGCCCCCCCCCGACTTAGCCTGGTGCCTGCCCCCCCTCTCTGACTTAGCCTGGTGCCTGCCTCCCTGGGCCAACCAAGTCCCTCTCCAGGCTCTCTCGCGCGGGTGGACAGGGATCGGAAGGCCCCTGTGTTGTCGTGCAGCATCATTCCTCGAAGCTTGTTCCCAGCCGAGCACGTACCCTTCATGACGCGACCTCTAGCCCGTTTGTCATTTGCTGTTTTTCCCTGTGGAACTTCTACTCTGTCCGCGTCACCCTGAGCCCACGATTGGAGCGCTGGCTGTCCTAAGAATAGTGTGAAGACAAGGTCATGGTCACCGTCGCAGCCATGATGTTACACTAACTTCTGCTGAGATACCATCAGTGACACCTAACTAAAAAGTAGCTAATTGTGAGGCAGGCACTTGGCACAGTGGTGAAGACACCACGCAGGACCCCACATCAGAGTGCTGGGTTCAAGTCCTGCCTCTGCTTTTGATTCCAGCTTCCTGCTAATGGGCACCCCACGGAGGCAGCAGGTGATGGATCCATTGTTTGAGTCCCTGCCACCCACATAGGTGACCCAGGTGGAGTTCTTGGCTCTTGATTTGGTCTGGCCCAGCCCTGGCTATTGTGAGCATTTGGAGATTTTTTTTTAAAGATTTATTTTATTTATTTGAAAGACAGAGTTACAGAGAGAGGTAGAGACAGAGAGAGAGGTCTTCCATCTGCTTGTTCACTCCCCAGATAGCCGCAACGGCTGGAGCTGCACCAGCCAATCCGAAGCCAGGAGCTTCCTCCAGGTCTGGGTGCAGGGGCCCAAGGACTTGGATCATCCTCTACTGCTTCCCCAGGCCATAGCAGAGAGCTGGATCGGAAGAGGAGCAGCCGGGACTAGAACCAGCGTTCATATGGGATGCCGGCACCTCAGGCCAGGGCATTAACCTGCTGTGCCACAGTGCTGGCCTCCACATTTGGAGATTGAACCAGCAATCATGATGGGCGATCTCTGTGTCTCCGTCCATCTTTCTGCCTCTCAAATAAATTTTTTAAAATATTTTGTAAAGCTTATTTGAGAGGTGGAGAGACAGAGAGAGCTCCTGTCATCTGGCTCTCCCAGTACCTGCAACAGTGGAGGCCGAAGCTGGTTGGTGGGAACCC
Organism: Lepus europaeus; assembly: GCF_033115175.1. Classification (NCBI taxonomy): domain Eukaryota; kingdom Metazoa; phylum Chordata; class Mammalia; order Lagomorpha; family Leporidae; genus Lepus; species Lepus europaeus. The sequence continues at coordinate 67,691,234 of NC_084844.1, forward strand.
AGTTACTGGAGACATCACCATTGCCTCCTGGGGTCTGCACCGGCTGGATTTGGAGGCCGGCATCAGACCCAGCTCTCTGGTGTAGGAGGCAACATCTTAACTGCCAGGCCGAAGGCTGCCCCTACATCTTTCCTATAACACGTGCATTTTTTTAAAAGATTTTATTTATTTATTTGAGAGGTAGAGTTACCGAGACAGAGAGAGAGAGAGAGAGAGGTCTTCCTTCCACTGGTTCACTCCCCAGATGGCTGCAACGGCTAGAGCTGCGCCAATCCGAAGCTACTAGCAAGGAGATTCTTCTGGGTCTGCCATGCGGGTGCAGGGTCCCAAGGACTTGAGCTATCCTCTACTGCTTTCCCAGGCCATAGCAGAGAGCTGGATTAGAAGAGTAGCAGCTGGGACTGGAATTGGAGTCCATATGGGATGCCGGCACCTCAGGCGGAGGATTAACCACAGCACCGGCCTCAACATGTGCATTTACAAAACATTCTTAAACAGCCAAGATAAACAGATCCCAATACTATTCAGTGATGACTTTCTGACGAAAGCTGTTGTATTTTAGTATTGTAGCTGTTGTTAACATAACTTGAGATGCCAAATGTTGTCCTTGGTCTCTTGTTTTAAGATTTGACCATATCTGGGGCTGGCGCTGTGGCGCAGTGGGTTAACGCCCTGGCCTGAAGCGCCGGCATCCCATATGGGCACCGGTTCAAGACCCAGCTGCTCCACTTCCTGTCCAGCTCTCTGCCCTGGCCTGGGAAAGCAGTAGAAGATGGCCCAAGTCCTTAGGCCCCTGCACCCACGTGGGAGACCCAGAAGAAGCTCCTGGCTCCTGGCTTCGGATCGGCGCAGCTCCAGCCGTTGCGGTCATCTGGAGAGTGAACCATCAGATGGAAGACCTCTCTCTGTGTCTCTACCTCTATCTGTCTATAGCTCTACCTCACAAGTACATAAATAGAATATTAAAAAAAAACTCATTTCACAGATGAGAAAACCTATGCAAAATGCCCTGGCCCACAGGTCTTGGGGGGTAGGGGGTGGGGTTCATGCCCTGGAAATCAGGGGATACTTCCTGGAGGAGGCGGTCTCAAGAGTGATTTGTTGTTGTTGTCTTCCCTGCTTGCTTTAGCCTGTGAGAGGCTCCTGGGCTTAGGAGTGTCCTGTTTAGGGCAGGGCAGGTGGCCTTGGTCCTGTAAATGGTGCTGGCCGAGAGCTCGTGCATCTACCAGCTGCTGGGACAGCAGGGATGTGGAGACCATAAGGGATGGATCAGGCCCGCATCGCTGGCAGGCTGGGGTGGGGGTGGGGCGGGGGGCTGAGGAGCGAGCAGGGGCGCTGTGCAGCCCAGAGGCCCCATAAAGGCAGTATCAGACTCGCAGCGGGGAGGGTCGGCCTGGGCTCTTGGTTTGTTTAGGTTGGAGAGCAAACAGAGAATCCTGGGGTTGGAAATACCTTCGGAGTCTCGAAATCCCTCCCCTACGGCCTGTTTAATCACCTGGCTGAGTCCTCCACCCGAAGGCTTAGCGCTCCCAGAGAACTGCCGCCCCCAGCCCCCACCCCGCCACCCCAGGGGTCTAACAACCCAATCTGCATCTGTGTGGCCTTGAACTTCCTCCATGTTTTCTCCGAGGTCAACTGGAGGTTATGTTTCCGGGAGAGAGAGAGACCCAGTGGCAGGAAGGCTGGGAAAGGGGGGAGGATTGGGGTCAGATAGGACCCTGCTCCCCGCAGGGGGCCCCTGGGCTTAGCACAGGGAATGTGGAGGGCGCTTCTACCGCCAGGCGTCTGTGCCTGGGGTGTGTGTGTGTGTGTGTGCGTGTTGGGGTGGGGGGTTCCTCTCGCTCAAGAGCACACACACACACACACCCCAGAGACTCCCCACCGATCTTATAGGTTGGCAGAGGGGAGGCGCCCAGCAGGACTCCTGTTAGCAAACACACAGTTTATTTGGCACCTACTGTGTGCTTGTCTGAAAGGCTCCCAGAAGTGGTTGTTTTTGGGCACGGGTCTGGCCAGGCTCTGTGCCCCTTCAGCAGCAGGACCATGGCGGGGGGTGTGGGGTGTGTGTGTGTGGGGTGACATCTGGTCCAGCTGTGGCCTCAGGCACCTCCCCTGCTCTCAGCAAATTTCTGCTTTGTAAACAGGCGGAGCTTAGCGATGCTCAGCCCTTGGGTTTGCAGTAAGCATTTAAAAAAATAAAAATAAAAAGACCTTGGGCACTGCACGTTGCTCTGTGACACCCACTACACTGAAAGCCGAGGTGGATGTGACCCAGCCTGGGTCTCAGTGCTCAGAGCCCGCTGGCAGGGAGGTGGGGCCGGTGACGGGCGAGCAGGGTGAGGGGAGAGCCTGGGACTCCCTGGGAGGCTGCTCATGTCCAGCAGAGAGGAGTGAGTGTGGGGCGATGGCCCTGCTTAACTCCTGGTGAGTCTGGGCGCCGTGGGGTGAGGGGAATTCTTCCAGTCCCAGAAATGCCATGTAGGGGAGTCACAGACCAACTGACTCAGGGCCAACAGGCATCGCTAGGATCATCCACCGTCCATCCATCTACCTACACAAGGCTATCCACCCATCCACCCATCCACACCCATCCATCCTCCACCCACCCCTCCCTCCATCCATCCATCCACCCATCCATCCACCAACCCATCCACCCATCCACCCATCCACCCATCCATCCATCTGTCCCCCCATCCACCCATCCACCCATCCATCCATCTGTCCCCCATCCACCCATCCACCCATCCATCCCTCCACCCACCCCTCCCTCCACCCACCCCTCCCTCCATCCACCCATCCATCAACACACAGCCATCCACCCATCCTCCCATCCTCCATCCCCCCACCCCCCTTCCCCCATCCCCCCATCCCCCCATCCCCCCATCCATCCATCTGTCCACCCATCCCCCCATCCACCCATCTGTCCACCCATCCAACGCACGTTCACTGTGGTGAACCCACTCCAGAGGCTGCTGGGAAAGGCAGGCAGAGATGCCGCCGCCCAGGTAACCAGCGCTCGGCTGTCAGGGTGCCGACCATAGGATGGCCGTGTCTGCTGAGACTCCTGGCACTGGAAGGGCACCCGGACACAACTCTACCACATATGCCATTGTCCTCGTAGACAGTTCTTCTAGAACATGCTAACCGTGCCCCGATTTTCCCATGGGGCCAGCCTCCCCCACTTCCAGCCCAGGGGGTTCAGACTGGGAGGCAGAGATGGGAGGAGCCAGCGCCTTGAGTCTTGCCACACTGCCCCGTCTGCCTGGCCACAGGGATGGCTAACGTTCCCCAAGCTCTTTGGGTGTTTTGCTGGAAGTGCCGAGCTTTGCTGGAAACTTACCAAACGGTAAGCTCATTAGCTGTGGGTCTGGGAAGAGAGCCAACATGGAGAAAAGCAGTGTTGAGAGAGACATAGAGATACCATCTGGGCTCCTGGATCCAGCCATGCCTGCAGCTGGAAACCCATGGACTTTTCACTGACAGGAGCCAACAACATGTGCCTATTTTATTTTATTTATTCTCTTTTTGCATCACACAATTTGTGTTAGTTTTTCTGCAGCTTGTTCCAAAGAGAACTGAGACCACTGTACCCCAAGGAAAAACATTTGGAAGGCGAAGGGACAGGGAGCAATCCCAGTCTCCAAGGAGCTGAGCAGCTGCCTTGAACAGGTAAAACCACTCACAGGCTGTGTGGCTCCATGGGGCAGGAGCTCCCGGAGTGGGCTTTCGGCTCCAAGCAGGAACTCTCCCGCCACCAGGACTGCCTCAGGAGAAGCAGTCGGCCACGAGAGAGAGAGGCAGGAGGTGGTGATGGGAACTCGCGCCATTGCCACCCCAGCCAGTGTTAGTGCAGAGTTGGGGAAGCCAGCGTGCTCCCAATGTTGAATTGTAAAGTCTTTTTTTTTTTTGAAAGATTTATTTACTTAATTGAAAGTCAGAGTTACACAGAGAGAGAAGGAGAGAGAGAGAGAGAGAGAGAGAGAGAGAGAGAGAGAGAGAGAGAGAGAGAGAGAGGTCTTCCATCCACTGGTTCACTCCCCAATTGGCCACAACAGCCGGAGCTGCGCCTATCCAAAGCCAGGAGCCAGGAGCTTCTTCCGGGTCTCCCATGTGGGTGCAGGGGTCCAAGGACTTGGGCCATCTTCTACTGCTTTCCCAGGCCATAGCAGAGAGCTGGATGGGAAGTGGAGCAGCCAGAACTCAAACTGGCGCCCATATGGGATGCCAGCGCTGCAGGCGGCGGCTTTACCCACTACAGCACAGTGGGCCCCTGCTCCACTTATGATCCAGCTTCCTGGTAATATGCCTGCGAAAGCAGCAGAAATCAGTGACCCAAGTGTTTGGGTCCCTGCACCCATGTGAGAGACCCGGATGGAGTTCCAGGCTCTTGGCTTTGCCCTGTCCCAGCCCTGGCTGCTGTGGGCATTTGGAGAGTGAACCAAAGGAAGGAAGACGCTCTCTCCATCCCTCTCTCCCCCTCTCTCTCTGCCTTCTCTATCACTCAGCTTTTCTTTTTTTTTTTTAATTTTTGACAGGCAGAGTGGACAGTAGAGAGAGACAGAGAGAAAGGTCTTCCTTTTTGCCGTTGGTTCACCCTCCAATGGCCGCCGTGGTAGGCGCGCTGTGGCCGGCGCACTGCGTTGTTCCGATGGCAGGAGCCAGGTGCTTCTCCTGGTCTCCCATGGGGTGCAGGGCCCAAGCACTTGGGCCATCCTCCACTGCACTCCCTGGCCACAGCAGAGAGCTGGCCTGGAAGAGGGGCAACCGGGACTAGAACCCGGTGTGCCGGCGCCGCAAGGCGGAGGATTAGCCTGTTAAGCCGTGGCGCCGGTCCTCTATCACTCAGCTTTTTAAATAAATAAATGAATACATGTTAGCAACACACACACACACGCACACCAAGAAACCTCATTGGTATGGCTGACCACAGACCCCCGCCCCGCCTCCCCCAGCCCCGCAGGTCTTTAAGCTTTTACCAAATAGCAGGGGCAGAATGGCTGCGCCCGGGGACTCTGCAGTCTCGTGTGTTGTTGTTAGAACCAGCGGTGAGCATAAAAGGGCTTCGCCGCTAATAAAACATATTTTCTTCTCTCCTTTTCTGACAATAGAAAAGTATTATAAAAAAATACAACAAAAGCACGCCCGGAACAGCTTTTCATCTGTTTATATGACAACGGTGCCATCCCCGCCCCGCCCCCACCCGGCACCCCGGACCCCTCCCCTGCCCCTCCTCACTCACCTCCGTCCAGGAAGTCATGGATTCGAATTGCTTTGGCCTTTTCATCCTCCTTGGGAGCTAGTCCCCACCCACGCCCCTCAGGGCAGCCAGGGCAGGACGCTGGTCCCTTGCTATGCCCTGACCCCCGGCTCCCCATGTCCCCCCAAGACTGGCCCCTGTATATTCTTCCTGCTCCGTGCCTGCAGAACGACTCGCTGGTCCCTCTCTTGTCTCCTCCCTGTGTCCGCTGAGCAGCCCCACACGCTGTTCCCTCTGCCCGTGGTGCTCTTCCCACCCTGCTCTGTCTGGCTCAGCTCAGGGGCGCACTGCCCAGGACAAGGAGGGCCTGGCTCCCCCTGGTGGTAGTGCACTGAAATGCATCCCGCAGATCCCCCTGCAGGCCCCCCATCGCTTTTTCTACATGAATCTCTCTCTCTCTATCCAGGGGCTGGAATTCTTGTTTTCATTAAAAAGTTATTTGTGTGAGAAGTAGAGAGAGAGAGAGAGAGAGAGAGAGAGAGAGAGAGAGAGAGAGAAATCCAATCACTGGCTCACTCCCCAAATGCCCCCAAATGTCCACAGTGTTCTTCCTGGGGCTGAAGCCAGGAGCCAGAAACTCAATCCTCTTCAAGGCTTAGCAGGCTCAGTACCACTGGGGCTGGCGTTGTGGTGCAGCTGGTTAAGCTGCCTGCAACACCAGCACCCCATATGGCGCTGATTCGAGACCCGGCTGCTCCACTTCCCATCCAGCTCTCTGCTGTGGCCTGGGAAAGCAGTGGAAGATGGCCCAAGTCCTTGGGCCCCTGCACCTGCGTGGGGGACCTGGAGGAAGCTCCAGGCTCCTGGCTTCCGATCTGCCCAGCTCTGGCCATTTGCGGCCATTTGGGGAGTGAACCAGTGGATGGAAGACCTCTCTCTCTCTCTCTCTCTCCTTCTCTCTTATGTATCTCTGCCTTTAAAATAAGTAAATAAATTTTTAAATATACATATACATTTATTTTGGTGCAAACTTTTTGTTTTGAAACACACGTACATGAGAAATCTTCCCCAAGTTCATGGAAATGATGTATTATGAATTTCAAAACATTTCACACCAAAACAAGCTTCTCTGTTAGCCCATGCGCTGTTGGAAAGCGGACTTGAAAGAGAAGTAGCTGCAACAGCTGGGATTGGGCCAAAGCCAGGAGCCAGGAACTCAATCCCCGTCTCCTGCGAACTTGACCTTGAGGGTTTGCGTGCTGGGGATCCCGGCCATGGAGGCTCCTGACTCCAGCTTCCTGCTAAGACACTCACCCTGGGAGGGCGCTGGTGATGGCTGAAGCACCTGGGCCCCTGCCACCCACAGGAGAGACCCGATTCTGCGCCAGGCGCCTGACTTCTGCCTGCCTCAGTGCCAGCCACCGGCGGACACACACGTGGGAGAATGAACCAGCAGATGGAAGATCTCTGTGTCTAGCTCACTCTCTGTCTGCCTTTCAAATAAATTTTTTTAAAGAAGAAAGGAGGCAGAGAGACCAGTGGGTCTACAGGAGCTGCCGGGTGGTGGTCTTTCCTGGGAATGTGGGGAGCAGGTGCAGTCTGGGGGAACCCCAAGGAACCCCCACCCCCGCCCACTCCTCAGCGGCGAAGCAAGCAACAGTGCTGAGAACGCTGGTCCTGGGTTGCAGGATGGGGGTGGGAGGCAGTGGGGGAGAGCAGGGGCAGGGCGGGGGGTGAGGGAAGGGGTGGGGCAGGAGTTGCAGGGGGGCCCGGTGGGTCACCATAGTAACAGCTCTGCTCCCAGGCTTGAGTCTAAGGGGAAGGAGATAAAAGGTTTTGTATCAATCTCTGTCGGGAAAGCGAGCCTTGGTGAACAGGGCTGGAGGGGCTTCAGTGGAGAGGGGCTCCACGGGCTGGGGTCCTGCTGTTTGGGGGCAGGTGGGAGGAGGGGAGGAGGGAGATGGGGGCTGGCCAGGGAGCCGCCACTGCCTGTTTCGCCTCTAAAGGGGGCCCCCGGGCCTCAGTCTCTCCTTCTGCTCAGTGGGGCGGCCGCTCGCACTTGGCTGGCAACGCGCCTGGGACGGGGGCAGGCGGGGGGGGGGGGGCAGGCAGCTGGGGCCCTGCAGCTGGCTGACTGGCTGTCTGGCGTGTCGCAGAGCCTGCAGCCCCGTCCTCTACATAGAAGCAGTCTGGGCTTATCCAGCCCTCATGCAGCCGGGGACAGGTTCACGGGCACCGAGAGTGGACAAACCCATCTTGCTGCCCAAGTGGCAGAGTCAGGCCTTGCTGTCCAGGGCCCCGCTGGACAGGGGGCAGCTTGGACTCAGGGCTTCCATGCATGTGTGTTGTGTGCGTGTATGGATAGCTGTGCACGTGACTCCCGGGGGGGGCCTTGTGGTCCCATGCATGCATCTGCACACGGCTCACCTGTCCCACCTGTCTGTGCCCCACTGGGTCTGCCTTGCCTTCATGCCACAGTTGCTAGCATCTGCAGTGCACCTGGTGCTAGGAGGGGAGGGGCGGGGGGGGTGTCGTGGGCTGGTGCAGCAAAGAGAAAGCAACACAAAAACTGTCTTTATGGGAAGTGGAAGAGAGAGCGAGCAGAAGGATGGTGCCCTTCCCCCCAGCCACGCTTTGCTTTCCATGGTTTTATTTACTCTCAGTAAAGGATGGAGTGGAAAATTCCAGAAATAAACGGTTCTGAAGTTGTTGTTTTTTTTTTTTTTACAAAAAGATTTATATCTTTATTTCTTTGAAAGGCAGAGAGAAAAGGAGAAAGAGATTTTCCATTCACTAGTTCACTCCCAAAGGGACACAAGAGCCAGAACCAGGAGCCAGGAGCTTCTTCTGGGTCTCTCATGTAGATGCAGGGGCCCAAGCACCTGGGTCATCGTCCATTGTTTTCCTGGGTGCACTAGCAGGGAGCTGGATCAGAAGTGGAGCAGCCAGGACTCGAACCGGCGCCCATATGGGATGCCAGCACTGTAGGTGGCGGGTTAACTCACTGTGCGTCAGTACCCGCCCCTGGGTGAATATCTTAGAAGTGGCCCCACTCTGCTGTGGGGCATGGGTGTTGCTGGAGTCCGTCTTGAGGCCCCCAAGTTGGGGAACATTGCCCACTGGCAGTCCCCTGCTCCCAGCCTGCGGTCACCTCCTCCCAGAAGCCAGAAAGGAAGCTCTCGAGTGCTCGGGCTGACTTTGGGAGTTGGTGACAGAGTTGTCTGGCTCAGATCCCAAGTGGCTCACTGCGGGATGCTGGGAAGTGGCCCCCAAGGTGTCCCTGTTCCTGGGATCCGCGGGAGTCCCTTGTCCAGCAGGGCAGGGTCTCAGCAGAGGAGAAGGTCGTGGGGCCATGGGACGTTGGAGCTGCCACAGGTCCTTGATGTATTTATTGGAAAGGCCAAGTGACAGTGAGAGAGAGAGGCAAAGACAGGGACTCGTGGCTGTTCAGTGAGATACAACTGCATTGTCCATGTTCGGCAGCCATTTGTGGGACGTCACAGGAAGTCCTCCCAGACTGCACGGAAGGAGGACTTGCACTCTTGAATGGAGTAATCCACCCATTTTACAGATGGGCAGGCAAGCCCCCAAGGCCACTGGGCAGCTGGGACGTCCAGCTCCACAGACAGTGGCTCCCAGGGCTGCTGGGCAGGGCAGGTGCCTGTCCATGGCGGCCGCTGAGTGAACACCTCTGGACCATCCCCTGCACGCCCTTGATCAGTAGTGAGGTCCCCATCGCAGGCAGCATCCAAGCCGAGGCAGGCAGAGGCTTGGGGTGAGTCCTTCTTTCGTTCAGAGTGAGGAGCTCCTGAGCATGGCTTCTCAACTCAGACTTTCAAATCAAACAAATAAATCCTTTATTAAAAAAAAAATTGTGGCATAGCAGATAAAACTGTCACCTGCAGTGCCAACATCCCATATGGGCGCCGGTTTGAGTCCCGGCTGCTCCACTTCCAAACCAGCTCTCTGCTGTGGCCTGGGAAAGCAGTAGAAGATGGCCCAAGTCCTTGGGCCCCTGCACCCATACGGGAGACCCTGAAGAAGCTCCTGGCTCCTGGCTTCAGATCAGCACAGCTCCAGGTGTTGCAGCCAACTGGGGAGTGAACCAGCGGATGGAAGACCTCTCTCTCTCTCTCTCTCTCTCTCTCTCTCTCTGCCTCTCCTTCTCTCTCTGTGTAATTCTGACTTTCAAGTAAATAAATCTTTCAAAAAAAAAAAAAAAGCCTTGCAGGAGTTTTGAAACCAAGTCATCTTCAAACGATTAGCAATTGGGCACCATCATCATTCCTTTGTGATTTTTTCCATTCTTGAGGCGGACGTTGCGACAGCCTTCTGGGGCTGTCAGGGGGTTCCGTGGGTCAGTCTTGGGAAGTGCCCAGGACGCGACCAGAGCCATAGCACGGGCAGAGGTGACGCTATCCGGTGCGGAAGGATGTTCTCGCTCTTCTCCGGGGGACCTCTCCCCAGAGCTGGCCGTAGACTCCTACTCTTACTTGTGTTAACAGCACCCACCTGACAAACACTCGCCGAGTCTGCTTCTGGGAGGCTTCTAAATCGGTTTGCTGTTAGCCGGGAGCCTCAGGGGCCAGGAGAGCTAACAACCTCAGTGAGGCCAATCCACCTGTTCCTGAAGCTACTTAGTTTCCATTTGTGTTTGCTAATTCTTTTTGCTTTCTTGCAACTCAAAAGACAAATGTGAGGGGTGGGTATTTAAGGCAGTGGCTTAAGTCGCTGCTTCGGACAGCTGAGTCCTAGATTAGCGTCCGGTTTGGGTTCCAGCCACTCTGCCTCCAGCTCCCTGCTAATGCACCTGGGAAAGCAGCAGAGGATGCAAGTCCTTGGGTTCCTGACACCCATGTGGGAGGCTCCAGGTGGAGTTCCAGGCTTCCTGGTTTCAGCCTGGCTCAGCCCTGGCTGTTGTAGCCATCTGGGGATTGAAGCAGCGATTGGAAGATCTTCCCCTCTCTCTGCCTTTCAGATAAAAAAATGAAAATAAAGGGGCTAGCGCTATGGCTTGGTGGGGCTAAGCCTCCACCTGCAGTGCCAGCATCCTATATGGGCGCTGGTTTGTTTCCTGGCTGCTCCACTTCCGATCCAGCTCCCTGCTAGTGGCCTGGGAAAAGCAATGGAAGACAAGTGCTTGGGCTTCTGCAACCATGTGGGAGACCTAGAAGAAACTCCTGGATCCGGGCTTCAGCCTGGCCCAGCCGTGGCTGTTGTGACCATCTGGGGAGTGAACCAGCAGATGGAAGACTGTTCTCCCTCTCCCTCTCCCTCTGTAACTCTGACTGAGCCTCGGTCTCACCATCTGTAAGATGGGTTTGCTGGCAGCTTCCATCTGTTAAGTACACTTAAGTTCTGGGCACACAGTGGGATGCTCAAAAGCGCAGGCCACGCCCCTCAGGTGGGTGGTGACGGGGATCTCTCTGTGCCCCTTCTGTGACTCTGGGGTCTGCACAGAACCCCACCTTAGCTGGGCTGCCCAGCCCGCCCACTTCCCTTCCCCTGGCGGGCCATGCTTGCAGCCCGAGACGACGGGGCGTGGGTGCTGCCTGTCATCATGTCCCCCTGTATCCTGGGCCCAGCAGCCCATCCCCCGCTTCCCCACCAGTGTCTGCGTGCGCGTGGGGCCTGTGGGGGCAGAGTTTCTGATTGTGCAGCGGGGTGTGCACGGACTTCCCACGTGTGCCAGGCCGGCCGTGGGTGGCTGTGTTGGGGGCCGCCCTCTGCCTGTCCCCTCTCTGAGTTGTGGGCGTGGCCCCGGGGCAGGTGGGCGGGGGTGGGGGGAGACTCAGGGAGGGGAGGACCGCGCTCCAGCTGTGGGACCCTGGATCGCTCACTGCACCCTTGTTTCCTTTGTTCAAGCAAACTTACCTATTATTTTTTTAAAAGATATATTTATCTGAAAAGCAGAGATATGGAGAGAGTGAGAGAGAGAGAGAGAGAGAGAAAGACAGAGAGAGAGAGACAGAGAGAAAGGTCATCCATCCTCTGGTTCACTCCCCAAATGTCCACATCGGCCCGGCAGGCCAGACTGAACCACGTCGCCAGGAGTTTCATCCCCGACAAGCTGGTGCGTAGGAGATGCGGTCATGTTCCTCCGCGGGGGTGGCGGAGCGTGAGAGGGCCGTAGCCCCCCCTGGCGCGGCTGAAACGTGAGAGAAATCGGTATTCCCAACTCCTGGCCAGGGCCGGAGGCAGCAGGGACTTCCTGGCACCCGCCAAGGTGGAAAGGACTTCCCCGTGTCCTTCCAGGTCAGCAGTGGTCAAGGAGTGGATGCTGCTTCTGGAAAGCGGCTCCAGGAGGGGAGGGCTAGGGTCCCCCTTGCTGGTGGGCCCAAGCCCCACCTGCCTCTGACTCCCAGTGCCTTCCTGCTCCCGTGTCAGATGAGCGGCGTGAGCAGGGAGCCAACTTCTGTTCTTTGTTTCTGAGTGTGGGCTTTGTGTCTTCTGAAGTATTTTTCTGATTGACAGTAAGAAAAAAAAGTTCAGAGGATTCTCATAGGCCCTCACCGCACATATAGGCAGCCTGGCCCACCGTTCAGCTCCCCAAGGCAGTGACACATTCGTTACAACAGATGAGCCTACCTGCCCTTGTCCTTGTCACTCAGGGTCCCTAGGATATGTTAGGGTTCACACTTTAAAAAAAAAGATTTGTTTATTTATTTATTTGAAAGTCAGAGTTACACACAGAGAGAAGGAGGAGAGGCAGAGAGAGAGAGAGAGAGAGAGAGAGGTCTTCCACCCACTGCTTCACTCCCCAATTGGCCGCAACAGTTGGAACTGCACCAATCTGAAGCCAGGAGCCAGGAGCTTCTTCCAGGTCTCCCTCACAGAAGCAGAGGCCCAAGGACTTGGGCCATCTTCTACTGCTTTTCCAGGCCACAGCAGAGAGATGGATCGGAAGTGGAGCAACCAGGACTTGAACCGGTGCCTATATGGGATGCCGGCACCTCAGACCGTGGCTTTACCCACTACGCCACAGCGCCAGCCCCCATGCTTTTTTTTTAAAGTCACTTTTGGCCAACATCTAACATCCTGTATTTATTTATTTATTTATTTTCATTTTATTTGAGAGAGAGAGAGATGGAGATGGAGAGAGGTCTTCCATCCACTGTTTCATTCCCTCAAATGCCCACAACGGTCTCCATCCAGAGATCTCTCACTGGGGGTGGCAGGGCCCGAGCACTGGAGCCAGCACCTGCTCCCTCCCACGGTGAGCATCAGCAGGAAGCTGGATCAGAAGTGGATTCATGGGGGCTCAAACCAGACACCATGACCCGGGATGTGGGTGTCCCAGGTGGCGAGGTAGCTGCTGTGCCAAACAGCCACCTGTAGAGGTCACTCTTGATGCCGTCTACAGGTTTGGACAAAGGAAAGATGCTGTGGAGGCTGTTACGCATCACACAGAGTAGTGCCATTCACTGCCCTAAACGCCCCCTCCAAAACCCCCCCATGCTCTATCTGTTGCTGCCTCCCTCCCCCCTCTCTCCCCTCCTTTCCTCCCTCCCCTCCTTCCCTCCCTCCCCCCTCCCTCCCGCAGCCTCTGATCTTTCTGCTGTCCACACAGCTTTGCCTTTCCCAGGATGCCATAGAGTTGGGATCACACAGTTGTGGCCTTTTCACATTGGTTTCTTTTACTAAGTAACATGCGTTTAAGATTCCTCCACGGGACCGGCGCTGTGGCGTAGCGGGCTAAGCCGCCGCCTGCAGTGCTGGCATCCCATATGGGTGCTGGTTCAAGTCCCAGGTGCTCCACTTCTTTTTTTTTTTTATTTTTTGACAGGCAGAGTGGACAGTGAGAGAGAGACAGAGAGAAAGGTCTTCCTTTTGCCGTTGGTTCACCCTCCAATGGCCGCCACGGTAGGCGCGCTGCGGTCGGCGCACCACGCTGATCCGATGGCAGGAGTCAGGTGCTCCTCCTGGTCTCCCATGGGGTGCAGGGCCCAAGCACTTGTGCCATCCTCCACTGCACTCCCGGGCCACAGCAGAGAGCTGGCCTGGAAGAGGGGCAACCAGGACAGAATCCGGTGCCCCGACCGGGACTAAAACCCGGTGTGCCGGCACCGCAAGGCGGAGGATTAGCCTAGTGAGCCATGGCGCCGGCCCCAGGTGCTCCACTTCTGAGCCAGTTCTCTGCTATGGCCTGGGAAAGCAGTGAAAGATGGCCCAAGTCTTTGGGCTCCTGCAGCTGTGTAGGAGACCTGGAAGAAGCTCCTGGCTCTGAATTGGCGCAGCTCCAGCCGTTAGGGCCATTTGGGGAGTGAACCAGCAGATAGAAGACTCTCTCTCTCTCTCTCTCTCTCTCTGCCTTTCTAGTAAAAATAAATAAATCTTTAAACATTAATATTAAAGGGGCCTATGCTGTGGCATAGAGGGTAAAGCCACCACCTGCAGTGCCAGCATCCCATATGGGTGCTGGTTTGAGACCTGGCTGCTCCACTTCCAATCCAGCTCTCTGCTATGGCCTGGAAAAGCAGTAGAAGATGGCCCAAGGCCTTGGGCCCCTGCACCCACGTGGCAGAAGCTCCCAGCTTCAGATGGGCCCAACTCTGGCACTTACAGCCATTTGGGGAGTGAACCAGCAGATGGAAGATCTGTCTCTCTCCCTCCCTCTCTGTCTCTGTAACTCTGCCTATCAAATAAATAAATATTAAAAAAAAGGTGAACACATTTGGGGGAAAAAAAGGTTCTAGAAAGTTCCAAAACCAAAACTTGAATTGGCGGCACACCGACGTAGTACATGGGATCCACACCAGCCACAGGTGTGCCCACTCAGCATTACGCATCGTCAGGGATCTGGGGACGAGTTAGGTACATGGGCAGGCGAGGGCAGTTGGCCTGGCGGTTCTGGCACCGATGGAAACGCCTGTGTCCCATATTGGAGTGCCGGGGCTCATCCCTGGTCACCCTGCCCCCAGCATCCTGGTAATGCAGAGCCCATGTCCTATGTCGGAGTGCTGGGGCTGAATCCCCGGTCATCCTGCCCCCGGCGGGATGGAATGAAGGAACAGAAAGACAGACAGGGCTCTGCCCATGTGGGATGCCAGCACTGCAGGCAGCGGCTTTACCCACCGGCCCCTTGAGCCATCCTCTGCTGCTTTCCCAGGTGCATTAACAAGGAGCTGGATTGGAAGTGGAGCAGCCGGGACTCACACTAACCATCATACAGGATGCCAGCATTGCAGGCAGCATCTTAACCCAGTGTGCCACACCAGCCCCCCTCACTCATTCTACTTTCTGTGTCTATGTCTGTGTCTACATATCTCATAGAAATGGAGCCCTGCAGAATTTGTTTTCCTGTGAATGGCTTAATAGCTTGTCATCGTCCATGTTCATCCATAGCATAGGACATGTCAGCCCGGTGAACAGTGTCCCATTGCAAGCCTACGGCCACCTGCCCACTGACGGACACTTGAAATGCTTCCATCCCCTCGGCTGTCATGAATAACGTTGCTGCGACTGTGGGTATGGAAGGATTTCTTTGACATCCTGCTTTGAATCCTTTTGGGCATATACCTGGAAGAGGAAGTGGTCGACCATACACAGCTGTGTTACCAATTTACATTCCTACCAGCATCCAGTTTCTCTGCCTCCTCACCAGTTTGTTGTTTGCTGTTTTATTTGTTTGTTTGTTGACAGACAGAGTGGACAGTGAGAGAGAGAGACAGAGAGAAAGGTCTTCCTTTTCCATTGGTTCACCCCCCAAATGGCCACTATGGCCGGTGCACTGCGCTGATCCAAAGCCAGGAGCCGGGTACTTCCTCCCGGCCTCCCATGCAGGTGCAGAGCCCAAGCACTTGAGCCATCCTCCACTGCCTTCCCGGGCCACAGCAGAGAGCTGGACTGGAACAGGAGCAACCAGGACAGAATCCAACACCTCAACCGGGACTAGAACCCGGGTGCCAGTGCAGCAGGTGGAGGATTAGCCAAGTGAGCCGCTGTGCCAGCCTTGTTTGGTTGTTTATAACAGGTGTCCCAATGCTGTGAAATGGTATCGCATTGTGGTTTTGATTTGCATTTCTATTTTATTTTATTTATTTATTTGAGAGGTAGAGTTAGAGACAGAAAGAGAGGGAGAGACACAGAGAGAAGTCTCCCATTTGTTGGTTCACTCCTCAAATGGCTGCTACAGCCAGAGCTGGGCCAATCTGAAGCCAGGAGCCAGGAGCTTCTTCTGGGTCTCCCATGCAGGTGCAGGGGCCCAAGCACTTGGACCATCTTCTACTGCTTTCCCAGGCCATTAGCAGAGAGCTGGATCAGAAGGGAAGAGGAACAGCTGGGACTTGAACCGGTGCCCATATGGGATGTCAGCGCCACAGGCAGAGGCTTAGCCCACTACACTGCAGCACCGGCCCCTGATTTGCATTTCTTTTTTTTTTTTTGACATGCAGAGTGGACAGTAGGAGAGAGATAGAGAGAGACAGAGAAAAAGCTCTTCCTTTTCTGTTGGTTCAGCCCCCAATGGCAGCTGCGGCTGGTGCACTACGCTGATCCGAAGCCAGGAGCCAGGTGCTTCTGGTCTCCCATGTGGGTGCAGGGCCCAAGCACTTGGACCATCCTCCACTGCCTTCCCGGGCCACAGCAGAGAGCTGGCCTGGAAGAGGGGCAACCGGGACAGAATCTGGTGCCCCAACCAGGACTAGAACCTGGTGTGCCGGCGCCACAGGTGGAGGATTAGCCTATAGATTTGCATTTCTGAAATGACTGGTGATGCAGAGAATATGTTCACATGATGGCTGGCCATTTGTACATCTTCCCTGCAGCAGTGCCTGTTCACGTCCTTTACCTATTTTAATCGGGTTGCCCGTTTTATTGGTGCTGAGTTGCAGGGCTATTTGTCCTCCTCATTCCATGGGTTACCTTTCACAGTATCAGCTCGGTCTGTTGGTGCCCAGGTCAGGTGTTTGCCAGTAGCAGCCTTTCCGGAAGCACAGAAACTCCACCTCAAGGGGTCCCTGGCAGCCTGAACATCAAGTTCATGGTTGGCTTCCCAGGCTGGGGATGGGTGGGACACAGACCCTCCAGGCAGGAGAGGCCATTCGCCTGGAGCAAGCCTGATGTGCCGTCAATCTCCTTTGAGCCTGGAAGTCAGCACGAGCCCCTTGCATTCATGAGGAAACCGAGCCCCACAGGATCTCCGTGGGAGCAGACACACCAGCAGACGCCAGGACTCTGGGAAAGAGACTCATTTTTCCTAAGTGTAGACTATGAACGTGCTTCCGTGGGCACAAGAGTGGCCACAGTGAGGCCCCAAGACCCACATCCCATGGAAGAAGGAGGCCGAGAGGACTGCAGGGACCCCCCAGTTCCCTAAGTGCTCTCACCTCCTACCATCCGTAAACGCTGTAGACGTAACACCTGTCTATGATATATTCCCCCTACAGTCTACAGTCAGCTTTGGAGTCTCTGGCCCTGGAATTGGAAGCCCTGGCTTTGGAGCTCAGCCTGGCCATTGAACAGCTTGAGCAACAGGCCAGGAACTTTGCACGGCTCACTCACTCACACCTTAATTTGTAAAATGCTAAGCTGCAAAAAAAAAAAAAAAAAAAAAGCCAGCATCCCACATGAGCATCAGTTCGAGTCCTGGATGCCCCACTTCCCATCTAGCTCCCTGCTAATGCGCCTGGGAAAGCAGCAGACAATGGCCCAAGTGCTTGGACCCCTGCACCCACGTGGTAGACCAGAAGAAACTCCTGGCTCCTGGTTTTGGCCTGGCCCTGCCCTGGCTGCTGTGGCCATCTGGAAAGTGGACCTGAAAAATCTCCCTGCTTTCAGATAAATAAAATAAAAGTCTTCTTAAAAATGAGTAAAATGTGGGTGAGTGTGGCAAACTCAAAGCTTGCAAAGGGGCCTACATAGCCCACAGGTGGGAGATGCAGGCACCCCAACCACTTGACCAACACGCACCCGTTATTTCATTTTTTTAAAGATTTATTTATTATTTATTTGAAAGTCAGAGTTACACACAGAGAGGAGAGAGAGAGAGAGAGAGAGAGAGAGAGAGAGGTCCACCATCTTCTGGTTCACTCCCTAAATGGCTGCAATGGCTGGAGCTGTGCGGATCTGAAGCCAGGAGCCTGGAGCTTCTTCCGGGTCTCCCACGTGGGTGCAGCGGCCCAAGGACGTGGACCATCTTCTACTGCTTTCCCAGGCCATAGCAGAGAACTGGATTGGAAGAGGAGCAGCTGGGACTCGAACTGGCGTCCAATATGAGATGTTGGCACTGCAGGCGGCGGCTTTACCTGCTACGCCACAGCAGTGCCCCCCCTCCTTATTTCATTTTTATAACAACCCTATCAGGAGGTATAAACAGGCTCAGAAAGCTTAAGAAATGTAGCCAAGGAGCCAGCGCTGTGACGCAACGGGTTAAAGCCCTGGCCTGAAGGGCCAGCATTCTATATGGACGCCGGTTCTTCTTCTTCTTCTTCTTCTTTTTTTTTTTTTTTAATTTTTGACAGGCAGAGTGGACAGTGAGATAGACAGAGAGAAAGTTCTTCCTTTGCCGTTGGTTCACCCTCCAATGGCCGCCGCGGCCAGCACCTTGCGGCCAGCGCTCCGCACTGATCCGAAGGCAGGAGCCAGGTGCTTCTCCTGGTCTCCCATGGGGTGCAGGGCCCAAGCACTTGGGCCATCCTCCACTGCACTCCCGGGCCATAGCAGAGAGCTGGCCTGGAAGAGGGGCAACCGGGACAGAATCCGGCGCCCCAACTGGGAATAGAACCTGGTGTGCTGGCGCCGCAAGGCGGAGGATTAGCCTGTTGAGCCATGGCGTGGGCCGGCGCCGGTTCTAATCCTGGCTGCTCCTCTTCTGATCCAGCTCCTGGCTTCGGATCAGTGCAGCTCCGGCCGTTGCAGCCAGCTGGGGAGTGAACCAGCAGATGGAAGACCCCCCCCCTTTCTCTCTCTCTCTCTCTCTCTGCCTCTCCTCTTTCTATAACTCTGTCTTTCAAATAAATTTTTAAAAATCTTAAAAATAAAGAAATGTAGCCAAGATCACCCAGTTAGGGACGTGAGATTTGAACACAGGACCTGCTCCCCAGTGCCCCAACTTCTGATTGAAACGATACAGGGAAGTTGAAGGACTAACAATAAACTCCCTCATACTCTTCCCCCAGGGCCAACAACCCTTGCATACTGCCACTCTTACTTCAGCATGCATTTTGTGAATATATGCATGTTTTGAACTACTTGAGAATACGATACAGGCATGGTGATTTACCCACCTCTGCCTATACACTGAGGGTTTGTTATTCATTTTGAAATGGTGCACAGCAGGTAAAGCTGCCGCCTGCAGTGCCGGCATCCCATATGGGCAGCGGTTCAAGTCCTGGCTGCTCCACTTCCAATCCAGCTCTCTGCTGTGGCCTGGGAAAGCAGTACAAGATGGCCCAGGTGCTTGGGCCCCTGCACCCATGTGGGAGACCTGGAAGAAGCTCCTGGTTCCTGGCTTCGGATTGGTCCAGCTCTACTGATTGCGGCCAGCTGGGGAGTGAACCAGCGGATGGAAGACTTCTCTCTCTCTCTGCCTCTCCTCTCCCTGTAATTCTGCCTTTCAAATAAATAAATAAATAAATGGAGGAGGAGGAGGGATTAGTGGGGCAGGCATGGTGGCCCAGCGGGTTAGGCTGTTGCTTGCAACACAGGCATCTCATGGAGACTGGCTGGAATCCAGTCTCTGCTCCCCCCGGGAAAGCAGCAGCAGATGGCCCCAGTGTCAGGCTCCTGCCACCTTTGTAGGAGATCCAGATGCAGTCCAGCTCCTGGCTTTGGTTTGGCTCAGCTGTTGACTGTTGAGGCCATCTGTGGAGGGAGCCAACTGATGGAAGATCTCTCTGTGTCTCTCTCCTTGCTTTCTCTCTGTCTTTAAAAAAAAAAAAAATGGGATTGGTGCCTTTCCCAGAGAGACCAGCAGGCTCGCTGTCCCAGAGAGCACGCCCCCAGGACCGGCTGTGTGAGGCTGTGTCGTCTAAGCCCTCCCGGTCCCCCGTCCACACTGGTCCTGGGCTCTGAGACGTCCAGTGCCCAGGCTGTGAGAAACAAATTGCCACACCGTGAATTTCATATGTTGGATCTACCCCAGCCCACCCTCCAGCCCCCAGCCACTGGCCGGCCACTGGCCTGTAGGACGACCCACTCTCCGTGTCTGGTGTCGTGTTTAAACCCAGGCACAGTTTGTTCCTGTCAAGAATGTCACATAGGAGACGCTGTCCACACCGCGCGGCCTCAAGGGGGTATCTGACGGCGGGCAGTGCCAAGCTGCAGCCCTTGTCTAAGGTGATCCGGGGGGGGCCCACAAAATGACAGGCACCAGCCTTCCACCTCAGCACCTCTGCCTTCACTGTCAAGGTCGGCTTTAACACTCAAGGTTTCCCTTTCTCTTCCAGTCCGGGCCCGGGCCAGCGGGAGGCCTGGCCCTGCCCGGCTCCGTCTGGCCCCGCCCAACCCCGTCTGGCCCCGCCCCGCTCCATCCGGCCCCTCCCTCCCCGGCCGGCCACTCCCCTCTCAGTCTGGCCCCGCCCGCTCCATCCAGCGCCCGCCCTCTCCGGCCGGCCCCGCCCTGCTCTATCTGGCCCCGCCCCACCTGGCCCCGCCCCGCCCCTGGAGCTCCGCCTCGGGGCCGGCGCAGCGGGCGGAACCGATAGTGTCCGGGCATTTCCGCTCGACGTCGCCCGCCCGGACGCTGAACAGTGGCGCACCGGGCGCCCACGAGGACGCGGTTCTCCGCGGACTTCCGGTCGCGTGCCGCTCCGCCGCCGCCGTGCGACCGGAACTCGCCCGTGCCATCTCCGTCGCTGCCGGTGTGTCCATCTCTGCCGCAGCCATGGGGATCCTGGAGAAGCTCTCGGAGATCGAGAAGGAGATCGCTCGGACGCAGAAGAACAAGGGTGAGGGCCCGACGCGGCGGGGCCTTGCGTGCTGTGCCCGCCTCAGTTTTCCTGTCTGCAAAATGGGATAGCAGCTCCAGCGGTAGACCAGGGCGAAGCGCCAGGGGCGTGCCAAGGCTGGAGGCAGGGCCAGGGCCCCACGCCCCGCTCTGTCAGCAAAGGTTCCCAAAGGAAAATGACCCGTGCTGGACCAGGTGCCCGAGTCTGGGTTTCGGATTGTCAGGGCTGGAGAGAAAGATGGTGGCGCCAGGAGGAGGGCGGAGAGGCCTGGCGTGTTCCTGGGACGGCGAGGAGACCAGTGTGGATCGTGGGGGAGGACTGGCCCGGCTGACTCCCCGGGCGGTGCTGTGGGCTCGCGGGAGGCAGGGAGCCCTCGGGGGCCGGGCTCGGGGGCCTCTCCCCGCTCGGCCCCATTGAGGTCTGGCGGCTGGGGAGCTGGGCCTGGTACTTGTGGTCACAGCAGGTGCACCCCTGCCCTGCTGGAGCTGATCGAGTAAGCCCAATAAACAACATCATGCCGGGCAGCAGTGGGTGAGGACAGAGCCGGGGCGGGGGCGGGGGCCGGGTCGAGGAGACCACCTCGGGGAAGGGGGTATTTGGGATGAGACCCGAATGAGCAGGAGGACCCAGCCAGGCAGAGAGCTGGGGCAAGACCTCGGGCAGCAGGTGCACCTATCAAGGATCCAAAGTCTGGGGCTTTGGGGCAGTGGTGGGAGAGGAGGTGCGGGCAGCACAGAGCCGTACATACAGGTCACGGGAAAGGCCTCCGGGCCCGGCTCCTGTCCTAAGGGTAGGAGGAGCCTGTGGACCGGGTCCCCGGGGGGTGGGGGGAGACGGATGCTGGCTGGCGATGTGGAGGATCAGCAGGGAGCCCCGGGGTGGGGGAGGGGGCTACTGCGTTGGCAGTAGCAGCTGAGAGGGTCTCAGTGAGGTCCCTGCAGCGCTGCTCGGCATGTTCTGAGCCAGGATGGGACCATTTCTCATGGCCATCGGCTGGGGATGCCGCTGGCAGCCCCACCCCCTGTGCCGTCAGAGGCAGGGAAGAGGGGGCAGGCCGGTCCACCACGGCGGGATAGGAGCCGAGAGCCCAGTACACGCCGGGGAGGGCGGGGCTCCTGCAGACCCTGTTCTTGGGCACTTGCGGTGTGCTGAGCCATGTTCTATGCTGCTTTCACACTACAGAAACCTGAGGCCGCAGGTCACTCATATATATATGAGTGATATATATATTTAAATATTTATTTATTTGAAAGGCAGAGTTAGAGAGAGAGACAGAGACAGAGAGAGGTCTTCCATCTGCTGGTTCACTCCCCAAATGGCTGCAATGGCCGGAGCTGCACCGATCCGAAGCCAGGAGCCAGGAGCTTCCTCCAGGTCTCCCACACAGGTGCAGGGGCCCAAGGACTTGGGCCATCTTCTGCTGCTTTCCCAGGCCACGGCAGAAAGCTGAATCGGAAGTAGAGCAGCTGGGATTAGAACCAGCACCATATGGGATGCCGCACTGCAGGGGACGGCTTTACCGGCTGTGCCACAGTGCCAGCCCCCTGGAGTTCACTCTTTAACATCCCCTGCTTGCGGCTGAAGGAACTGAGGCACAGGAGTGAGTTGCCCATAGGAAGCCAGCAGTGAGGCAGGGTGCTCACAGCCTCTGCGGGGCACCACCCGTGCACCCCCAGGGAGGGCCCGAGAGGCTTCTTCCGGGAGGCGGCGTCTGAGCTGTGCCTCACACGGTGAGAAGGGGCCGGCTCTGCGAAGATGCGCTCGAAATGCCCAGAGCCCCAAGCTCAAGGTCCCGAGGCAGTCATGTGGTCAGCAGGTTCTGCAAAGCAAAGAAAGCCACTGTCTGGAACACAGCGGCCAAGGGGGAGTGGCAGGCGGGGGGTGACAGGTGGGGGGTGACAGGCAGGGGGTGACAGGTGGGGGGCGACAGGTGGGGGGGTGACAGGCAGGGGGGTGACAGGTGGGGGTGACAGGTGGGAGAGGTGACAGGTGGGGGGTGACAGGCGGGGGGTGACAGGCGGGGGGTGACAGGTGGGAGGTGACAGGCGGGGGGTGACAGGCAGGGGAGGTGACAGGTGGGGGGTGACAGGCGGGGGGTGACAGGTGGGGGAGGTGACAGGTGGGGGGCGACAGGCGGGGGAGATGACAGGCAGGGGAGGTGACAGGTGGGGGGTGACAGGCGGGGGGTGACAGGCAGGGGAGTGACAGGCGGGGGGTGACAGGCAGGGGGTGGCAGGCGGGGGGTGACAGGCGGGTGAGTGACAGGCAGGGGGTGGCAGGCGGGGGGTGACAGGCGGGTGAGTGACAGGCAGGGGAGTGACAACCGGGGGAGTGACAGGCGGGGGAGTGGCAGGCAGGGGGTGACAGGCGGGGGGTGACAGGTGTGGGGAGTGACAGGTGGGGGGCGACAGGTAGGGGGTGACAGGCGGGGGGTGGCAGGCAGGGGTGTGGCAGGCGGGGGGTGACAGGTGGGGGGCAACAGGCAGGGGAGGTGACAAGCAGAGGAGATGACAGGCGGGGGGCGACAGGCAGGGGAGATGACAAGCAGAGGAGATGACAGGCAGGGGGTGACAGGCAGGGGAGATGACAGGCAGGGGGGTGGCAGGCGGGGGGCGACAGGCAGGGGAGATGACAGGCAGGGGGTGACAGGCAGGGGAGATGACAGGTGGGGGGTGACAGGCAGGGGGGTGGCAGGTTGGGGGTGACAGGCAGGGGAGGTGACAGGGGGTGACAGGGGGTGACAGGCGGGGGGTGACAGGCAGGGGGTGACAGACGGGGTGACAGGCAGGGGGTGACAGGCGGGTGAGTGACAGGCAGGGGAACGATAGGTGGGGGAGTGACAACCAGGGGAGTGACATGCAGGGGGTGACAGGTGGAGGGTGACAGGCGGGGGAGTGGCAGGCAGGGGGTGACAGGCGGGGGGTGCAGGCAGGGGGGTGACAGGCAGGGGGGTGACAGGAGGAGGGTGACAGGCAGGGGGGTGACAGGCAGGGGGTGACAGGAAGGGGAGTGACAAGTGGGGGTGACATGCAGGGGGTGACAGGTGTGGGGAGTGACAGGTGGAGGGTGACAGGCGGGGGGTGATGGGAGGAGTGATAGGTGGGGGGTGACGGGGAGTGACAGGCAGGGGGTGACGGGAGGAGTGACAGGTGGGGGTGATGGAGGGAGTGACAGGCAGGGGGTGATGGGAGGAGTGACAGATAGGGGGTGACAGGTGGCATTGAGACAGCCAGCGGCCCAGTCCCGTGGGTCCTTGCTCCTCAGCCTCAACCCCAGTCCCCTACTGCAGCTAAGATCCGGAATTCCCTTGGGCACCATGTGCACTACGGCTTACGTGGCATGGAATGTGAAAAGCCCGTAACGCCCTCAGGGGCACCACACAGGAGGGGAAAGGGAGAAGGAGTTGGGAATGAGAGGCGCTCGCTGCAGTCCCTCCGTGCCAGGGTTACAGGGAGGCAGCAGTGCCTCCTGCTCTGGATGGAGTCCGGGGACGGGGGCGGCTTTGCAGTGCGCACCTGTCAGGCGTGTGGTGCCGGCCTCCCGGCGTGGTGGAGTTTCAGACGTTCCCCGCTCCAGGAACTCAGCAGGCGCATGGCTGGGAAGTTCAGGGCACAGGAACGCCCTGAGAAAGGCCCTGTGGGGGCGGACAGAGCGGGGATCCAGGCCCTGGTTCCCCTCCCCCAGGGTTCCCACCCCTGGGCATGTCTTTGGGACTGTGACACAGCCCGTGGTACTGACTGCACAGGACTGAACTCAGGCCGCCTAGGATAGGCGCCAGGGAGGACTTGAGCCTCCGAGGGGCAGAGAACAGTCCTGCAAGTCCCAGAGGGCCCCCAGGGAGTGGCGCTGCCCCGCTGAGAACCGTGGCTGGCACTGGGGTCTGCAGGGGTGGTGGGAGCGAAGGGCCAGCTGCTCCTCTCCGGGTCTGCTCGGCGCGGGAGGAGGTGGCCCCCAGGCTTGGGGCCCCTGGCCACCCACTGTCTGCCTCACCTCCTCTAGCCACCGAGTACCACCTGGGCCTGCTGAAGGCGAAGCTCGCCAAGTACCGGGCTCAGCTCCTGGAGCCTTCCAAGTCGGCCTCATCCAAAGGAGAGGGCTTCGACGTCATGAAGTCGGGTGACGCCCGGGTGGCCCTCATTGGATTCCCCTCTGTGGGTAAGGTCAGCGATGGGCACTGTGGCCTGGGGGAGGGGGGCAGGCGGGCGGCTCCCAAACACACGGCGTCTCCGCCCCTGCCACTGCCAGTCTGCTGTGCTCCGAAGGCCCCGCCCCCGGGCCGAGGCCCCGCCCCTAGCATCTTCCTTTCCCGGTAGCCGTGGACTGCGCAGGTCCTGATGGCTGGCGAGGAGGTCGGGTTCTGGCCCCGGCTGCGCAGAGCCCCCTGCTCCGGGGAGCAAGGACAGCGAACAGAGCCGGCTGAGGGCAGGGTCCTGGGCGGGTGGTGCTGACAAGGGCCTGTCTGGGCTTGTGGAGCCCTGGCCAAGGACGCTGTGGGCAGCGGGAACAGCGGGGGCACCTGGCTAGGAGCCAGCTGGGAACGGCAGGGGCTGGGGGCCCCGGCTTGGGAAGGACTTTGCTGGGGGTGAGCGTTAAGCAGGAGCGCTCTCGTTTTGGTTTCCTTTGAAAGCTTTTTCAGTGCGACATCCATGGGGTTTGTTTATTTTTAATCAGCGGCAGCATTGTACACATAGCCGTGTTCATTTCTTCCATTCTTTTAAAAATATTTTTAAAGATTTCTTTATATATTCAAAAGTCAGAGATAGAGAGAGAGAGGATGTTCCAGCCTCAGCTTCACTCCCCAGATGGCCACAATGGCCAGGGCTGAGCCAGGAGCCAGGAGCCTCGGCTGGCCTTCCATATGGGAGGCAGGGGCCATCGCTCGATGCCTTTCCCGACCATTAGCAGGAAGCTGGAGCAGCCTCCCTGATGCTGGCCCAGTTCCCGGCACTGGGAGACACTTGGGGCTCGTCCTGTCTATTGCTTCCCAGAGGGCCCTGGTTCTCATCACTGGAGATGCTCATCACTATTAGACACGGCTGACGGGCCTCTGAGTGGATCGCCCTGGCCGCCGTGCAGCGGATGGGCAGATGGGCGCTGGGCAGGGCTGGCGGAGGGCAGACAGAGGCACTGATCTGTTCCAGGCCAAGCAGGCAGGGCTGGAGCTGCAGCAGGAGCCAGCGGGGCAGCTTCTGAGCCCACGCTCCTGGGCTGGCAGAGGGCAGGTGGGCAGGGGCTGCCGTCTCCTGTCGCCTGCTGCGGGCTGTGCAGCTCTGTGCTGCTTCCTCCGTCCGTGAGACTAGGGGGGGTGTCAGAGGGAGGGGCAGAGCAGGGTAGGGGTATGTGTCAGAGAGAAAGGTAGGGTGGGGGTGTGTAAGAGAGAGAGGTAGCATGGGGGTGTGTATCAGAGAGAGAGGCAGGGTGGGGGTGTGTATCAGAGAGAGAGGCGGGGTGGGGGTGTGTATCAGAGAGAGAGGCGGGGTGGGGGTGTGTATCAGAGAGAGAGGCGGGGTGGGGGTGTGTATCAGAGAGAGAGGCGGGGTGGGGGTGTGTATCAGAGAGAGAGGCGGGGTGGGGGTGTGTATGAGAGAGAGGCAGGGTGGGGGTTGTGTATGAGAGAGAGAGAGGCAGGGTGGGGGTGTGTGTCATAGAGAGGCGGGGTGGGGGTGTGCAAAGAGAGAGAGGCGGGGTGGGGGTGTGTGTCAGAGAGAGAGGCGGGGTGGGGGTGTGCAAAGAGAGAGAGGCGGGGTGGGGGTGTGTGTCAGAGAGAGAGAGAGGCAGGGTGGGGTGTGTATCAGAGAGAGAGAGGGTGGAGGTGTGTATCAGAGAGAGAGGCAGGGTGGGGGTGTGTGTCATAGAGAGGCGGGGTGGGGGTGTGTGTCAGAGAGAGAGAGGGTGGAGGTGTGTATCAGAGAGAGAGGCGGGGTGGGGGTGTGTGTCATAGAGAGGCGGGGTGGAGGTGTGCAAAGAGAGAGAGGCGGGGTGGGGGTGTGTGTCAGAGAGAGGCGGGGTGGGGGTGTGTCTCAGAGAGAGAGGCGGGGTGGGGGTGTGTATCAGAGAGAGAGAGAGGCAGGGTGGGGGTGTGCAGAGAGAGAGAGGCGGGTGGGGGATTTTAACTAGCTACTGGAGCTACCGAGCGCCTGGGGTTTGGGCACCGTGGCTGGGATCTAGGGTGTCCCCGGGTGGCCTCGGAGAGCCTACTGTGTCTCGCAGTTGGTGCCCTTGTCTGTCCATGCCTTTCTGCTTGCCGGGTTTCTGTTTCCCGGAGGTCCCCGTGGCTGAGTTTCTGGCTTGGAGGCTTTCCTTCCCACGCCTTGTGTGGGTGTGGCCGTGAGTGGGCAGGGGCGGACTGCAGTAGCCCAGAACCCCAGGGTCCTGCAGGTTAGGTGGGGCAGGGCTCACAGGGTGGGCCTCTCCCTTCCAGGCTCTGCCCCCTGCTGGTGTAGCCATCAGTGACAGGTGACCTTCCAAGCTGGGTGTCCCAGGCTCTCTCCTTGGTGCGGTCCTGCGATGGAGGGAATGGGTTGAGGCCGGCTGTGCACGCAACCACTGTGCAGCTCACACAGGGACCTTTCTTGCCCCGGGTCCCCAAGCAGCAGTGACATCCGAAGCCAGGTCTCCCCCACTCCCAGAGTACAGTGGCACTCAGCCTCCACCCCACCCCTACCTCCCTCCCATAGCCGTCTGTCTCCCAGTGAGAGGGTGGCACCTCCTCACCTGTCCCCTTGCCCTCTCAAGGGAGCAGCTCGTTCTGTGTGTGGGTTCCACGGGTACAGAGGGGCCAGCAGGGGCTGCAGGACCCCCGGTCATATGGGGAAGCCCCTAGAAACCAGGCCCCTATCTACTTGAGACAGGCAGGCCTGAGGCCCTGTTCTCACTGCCCGACCTGGGTGGCCCCGGGGCCCGAGAGAACTCAGGCAGTGCTTCCTCTCCCCCCAGTCCACCTTCCTGAGTCTGATGACCTCCACAGCCAGTGAGGCCGCCTCCTACGAGTTCACCACCCTGACCTGTATCCCCGGGGTCATCGAAGTAAGCGGGTGCGCCGGCCCGGGTGGGGAGGGGTGGGGCGGGGCGTGTGCTGGGGTGGGTGAAGCTGTGGCTGCGTGGCCCTGAGGGTCCCAGAGGCGTGTGGCCGGGCCTGGACTCCTGACTGATTCCGGGTCAGGTCCGCCCGTGCAGCTCTGGGGACTGGCAGCTCTCCAGCACCCAGGCTGGGGCCTTCCCTGGGCCACAAGGGACCCTGAGCCGTGGGGCGTCCGTGTCCGGGCTCCAGGCAGCTCTTCCCGGCGGCGACCATCTCCCCCCACCCCTCTCCTGCCTCACAGTACAAAGGCGCCAACATCCAGCTCCTGGACCTGCCTGGCATCATTGAAGGCGCAGCGCAAGGTGGGTGTTGGGGCCAGGCGGGCGGCGGTCACTGACTGTTGGAACGGGTGTGGCTGGGAGAGATCTGGAAAGGGCAGGCTCAGGCTCAGATGCTGGCACCACGCTGGCTTTGTGGTTGTGGGCAAGTGATCGGGTGTTTCTGTCTGTAAAATGGGCGCGCTGGTGCTGGCCGTGCGGAGGGCTGAGTGAGGTGGTGTGGGAGAGACGTTTGGCCTTGCTCGGCTGACAGTGGGGATGCCAGAGGCACCAGGGAAGTCACAGCCCGGGGGGGCTGCGGCAGAGAGCCTGGTGGGTGGTGGCTGTGTGGAGGGCAGGTGTCCCGGCACCCTGGGCTGGGGTGGGGAGCTCGCGGGTCCTGCCTACGCCCCTCCCACCTGCGCAGGGAAAGGCCGCGGCCGGCAGGTGATCGCGGTGGCGCGCACGGCTGATGTCGTCATCATGATGCTGGACAAAGGAGAGGTGCAGAGGTCCGCGGGGTGGGGCTGGGGGGCAGACTTGCCGGGCTGGGGAAAGCCTCGGTGTCCTCGAGCTCGCGTCGGGCCGCCTGGGGGGAGCTTGGCCCGGTCCCCCGCGTCCTTTCCTCGCCTGGGGCAGCTTGGGCCAGGGTAGGGGGCTAAGAAGTGTGGCCTGGCTCCAGGCCCCGGCGCCCCAGCCCCTGCCCAGAGCTGGCCAGGAGCCCTGCCCCGAATGGGAGACACGTGCTGGGGGCCGAGGGCTCTGCCTTCATGGGCCAGGAGGCACCGTCACCCAGCCCCTCCTGGGGGTCTGTGGAGGGGGCAAGCTGTGAGCGGCAGCCCCTGGACGGCAGCTGAGGGCTCGCGGGGCTCTGCCTAGGAGCCTGCTGGAGAAGGAGCTGGAGTCCGTGGGCATCCGCCTCAACAAGCACAAGCCCAACATCTACTTCAAGGTGAGGCCCAACGTGTGCTGGAGGGGGGGGAGCGGGGGGGGGCCCCCCCGGGGCGGCTGCCCCGCCTCTTCAGCAGCTGCTCCGCCCCGCCCTCTCTTCCTCCAGCCCAAGAAGGGAGGCGGCATCTCCTTTAACTCCACGGTCACGCTGACCCAGTGCTCGGAAAAGCTGGTGCAGCTCATCCTACACGAGTACAGTATCCTCCCCGTGGGGCGGGCGGGGCGGGGCCGCGTCCACCCAGCACTGGGTCTCCCCCAGCAGCCCCCCCCCCCAAGAAAGAGGCCCACCGCGGAGAAAGATGAGGCGGTGCTGAGGCCCCCTGGTCTGCAGAGGCCTCAGGTAACAGCAGGATGGGGGCTCGGTGGGCTCTGGGGCTCCACAGGGCAGGCTGTCTGACAGTGTGGGAGCCCCTGGCACCCTGTGGTGCGTGGCCCCAAGGAGGTCCCGTGTGGGAGAAGCTGCCCTGGGCCGGCTCTCAGATGACGCCCAGAGTAGCCAGGGGAAGTGGCACACTTCCCCTACCTAACAGCGAAGACATGCTCATTGTTCGCTGAGGGACAGTTGTATGTCTCGTAGCGTCTGTGGGGAAAAGAAAGGAGAGGGCCCCAAACTTTTTTTTGAAAGCAGAGAGACAGGGGCCAGTGCTGTGGCATAGCGGGTAAAGCCACCGCCTGCAATGCCGGTATCCCACATGGTTCTAGTCCCAGCTGCTCCACTTCCAATCCAGTTCTCTGCTCTGGCCTAGGAAAGCAGTAGAAGATGGCCCAAGTGCTTGGGCCCCTGCACCTGTGTGGGAGACCTGGAGGAAGCTCCTGGCTCCTGGCTTTGGTTCAGCATAGCTCCGGTCATTGCCAGGGCTGGGCCAGGCCGAAACCAGGAGCCGGGAGCTCATTGTGGGTCTCCTGTGTGGGTGGCAGGGACTCTAGTACTTGAGCCATCACCTGCTGTCTCCCCGAGTGTGCCGTAGCAGGAAGCTGGAATTGGCACTCGAGCCAGAAATGGAACACTGATAAGGGGTGCTTATAAGGGGTGTTTTGGCTGCCATGCCGACCCTCCCACTGCTTGCTGCGAACTTCAAAGTTGTGTAAAATCTCACAGGCAGATACCCACCAGGGTCCCTTGCAGCCCGCGTGTCGTGCGTGGCTTTTTGGGGGCCTCCACTGCGGGGGCCTGGGGGCTGCTGGCACACGAGTCCCTTAACCCGAGCCCCTCAGAGATCTTCAATGCAGAAGTGCTGTTCCGCGAAGACTGCTCTCCAGACGAGTTCATCGACGTGATCGTGGGCAACCGGGTGTACATGCCCTGCTTGTATGTAAGTGGCAGGTGTGGGGCTGTCGGGCCTCTCCCCGACCTCCTGGCTGCCTGCTTTCCCCAGCTCCCACCTCCGCCTTTCCCATCTCAGGTTTATAACAAGATCGACCAGATCTCCATGGAAGAAGTGGACCGCCTGGCCCGAAAACCTAACAGTGTGGTCATCAGGTGAGGCCACTGGCGCCGCGTCTCGGGGCAGAGCGCCTTCCCTGAGCTCCAGCTGGGCTGGAGGAGGCGGCCCCTCCCATGGCTGCTAGTGACGCCGGTCTGCCCCGGCCCTGACTCGGCGCGGGCAGGGTGGCCACCTCTGCCGGGCTCTGCCTAGCCATCAGGGGAGTCCTCGCTGGCACTTGGGACTTCTTAGCACGGTAGTGAACGGCCCATCCCAGGAAGCCCCGGTGCAAGTCTCCCTCCTGGGGCTCTGGATGGTTGGTTTCTGTCCGACCATAGCGTGGAGGCAAAGAGAAGTGACGCTGAGGCTGGACAGGCCCCTGCTTCCTGCCCTTCCCTGCACGGTGGGCCCTGGGGTGCCCCTGACCCCACTTTGGCAGATCCCTGGCTCAGACCGCGAGGCCTGCCTCACAGGGAGGCCGGGTGGGGGTGCATGACACAGGGTGGCCTCAGCACCTCCCTTGCAGAGTCACAGGCCCGCAGGAGGCTATGTGGGGCCGCATCCATCCTCAGGGGTGATGAGCGTGTGCACCCCACATGCTGCCTGCGTGCCTGCCCACGACCACGGAGTCTAGGCAGAGGTCAGGATGCCCCTCAGGTGTCTCTCCCATAGACAGCTGAGCCCGGGGCCGCCCTGGGTCTGACTGCCTCCAGAGCTGTGGGGTTCTCCCCTCTCTGCTGAAATCCTCGCTGGGCCCCACAGAGACCCTAGCCCACAGCCCCCCCCCCCCCCCCCCCAGTCTCCCAAGGCCAGCCTGCGGCAGTCACAGGTGCCACGAGCCCCCGGGAGCGACTTGGAGCTCTGCCAGCTGAGACCACGATTGGTGATGGGAGGCATCGTGCAGCCGGCAGAGTCGCAGGCTTGATGGCCGCAGGCCCCGCCGCCGTGCCCAGCCGATGGAGGTTGGGGGAGGCAGAGGCCGCAGCCTCTGAGCCCCGTGGGGCCTCTGCCTGACGCCGCCCCCTTCCCCGCAGCTGCGGCATGAAGCTGAACCTGGACTACCTGCTGGAGATGCTCTGGGAGTACCTGGCCCTGACCTGCATCTACACCAAGAAGAGAGGCCGTGAGTGGGGAGGGGCGCCCCGGCCACGAGACCCCCCGCCAGTCCTGGCCCGGCCTGTCCCAGAGCCGGCCTCTGCTCCTCACCCAGACCATGGCCCGTGGAAGCCTGGGCTTTGGTTCCCTTTGCTTTTCCCTGTTGAGGCCATCATCCAAGGGGTCTAGCCCGAGGTCGTGCTCGCCAGCAGGGGGCAGGGTTCGGTCGCTGCTTGGAAGACCGGCTAGGGGTAAGAAGGGCGGCCACAGCCCGTGCGGTTGACGCAGCCCTCCGTCTCCCCGCAGAGAGGCCAGACTTCACGGATGCCATCATCCTGCGGAAGGGGGCCTCCGTGGAGCACGTGGTGAGTCGGCAAGACCTGGTGGACCGGGGTCGGAGTTGGAGTGCCACAGGCTTCTCGGGCGGGGGTTGGGCCCAGCCTGGCCCAGGGTAGAGCTGCACGCACACCACCTCTGCGGGTTGGCTGTGGAGCCTCCATCCGTTTCCTGTAAGATGGGCTGGCGACGCCCCCCGCCCCGGCGGCTGGGAGAGTGGCACTGAACAAGGGCTTTGCCTGGCGTTGGACGATGTCAGCAGGCAGCCGTCGGCATGTCTGCTCCTCGGGCCGCAGGTGTTGAGCCAGCTGTTGTGCTCCAGGTTTCTCCAGGGGACCGGGTCTGTGAGTGTGGCAGAGGCCCCTCCCTCCCAAAATCCCTGGTGGCACTGCTGGCTGTGGCTCAGGTTCCCATCTCCCATGGCCCCCACTCAGGCCCCAGCCTGGCGTGTCCCCACCAGGAATGGCTGTGACTGCCTCCCGCACTCAGCACAAGCACTGAGCAGCGGGCTGTGGTTCCCAGCAGAACGGTGTCGACTGGGGTCAGCAGGTGCCAGGTCCACAGGGGGTCAGGATGGACAGGGGGGTCCACACAGAGGTCAGGATGGATAGGGGGGTCCACACGGGGGTCAGGATGGATGGGGAGTCCACACGGGGGTCAGGATGGACGGGGGGGTCCACACGGGGTCAGGATGGACAGGGGGGTCCACATGGGGGTCAGGATGGATGGGGAGTCCACACAGGGGTCAGGATGGACAGGGGGTCCACACGGGGGTCAGGATGGATAGGGGGGTCCACACAGAGGTCAGGATGGATAGGGGGGTCCACACGGGGGTCAGGATGGATGGGGGGTCCACACGGGGGTCAGGATGGACGGGGGGTCCACACGGGGTCAGGATGGACAGGGGGGTCCACACGGGGGTCAGGATGGATGGGGAGTCCACACAGGGGTCAGGATGGACGGGGGGTCCACACGGGGGTCAGGATGGATAGGGGGGTCCACACAGAGGTCAGGATGGATGGGGAGTCCACACGGGGGTCAGGATGGACGGGGGGTCCACACGGGGTCAGGATGGATGGGGGGGTCCACACAGGGGTCAGGATGGATGGGGGGTCCACATGGGGGTCAGGATGGATGAGGGGGTCCACACGGGGGTTAGGATGGGGGGTTCCACACGGGGTCAGGATGGATGGGGGGGTCCACACGGGGATCAGGATGGATGGGGGGTCCACATGGGGGTCAGGATGGATGGGGGGTCCACATGGGGGTCAGGATGGATGGGGGGTCCACACGGGGTCAGGATGGATGGGGGGTCCACACGGGGGTCAGGATGGATGGGGGGTCCACACAGGGGTCAGGATGGACAGGGGGTTCCACACGGGGTCAGGATGGATGGCGGGTCCACATGGGGGTCAGGATGGGGGGTTCCACACGGGGTCAGGATGGACGGGGGGGTCCACACAGGGGTCAGGATGGATGGGGGGTCCACATGGGGGTCAGGATGGATGAGGGGGTCCACACAGAGGTCAGGGTGGGGGGTTCCACACGGGGTCAGGATGGATGGGGGGGTCCACACGGGGATCAGGATGGATGGGGGGTCCACATGGGGGTCAGGATGGATGGGGGGGTCCACATGGGGGTCAGGATGGATGGGGGGTCCACACGGGGTCAGGATGGATGAGGGGTGCACACGGGGGTCAGGATGGACGAGGGGGGTCATGTGGGGGCCAGGATGGACGGGGGGGTCCACACGGGGGTCAGGATGGATGGGGGTCCACACGGGGGTCAAGATGGACAGGGTTCCACACGGGGGTCAGGATGGATGGGGGGGGGGTCCACGCAGGGTCAGGATGGATGGGGGGGTCCACACGGGGGTCAGGATGGATGGGGGGGTCCACGTGGGGTCAGGATGGATGGGGGGTCCACGTGGGGTCAGGATGGATGAGGGGGTCCACACAGGGGTCAAGATGGATGAAGGGGTCCACACGGGGGTCAGGATGGACGAGGGGTCCACACGGGGGTCAGGATGGATGGGGGGATCCACACGGGGTCAGGATGGATGGGGGGGAGGTCCTGGTGGTAGTCAAGATGGACGGGGGGATCCACGTGGGGGTCACAATGAACAGAGGCCGCCCAGCCCCTGCCACCTGCACAGGAGCGCGCAGGAGCAGTGAGTGTTGCGGTCCAGGCCCCACAGCCGTCTTGGGGTCCGGGATTTTTGTTTGCCACCTTCCCTGCGTTTCCCGGGCTCTGTCTTGGGAGGCAGGGCTGCTGTGCGACCCAGCAGTCGCTCGGGAGGGCACTGGCAGCCGGGCCTGCAGTCTGGCCCCATGCATTTGTCCATCAGCAAAGCCTGCCTTGAGGCCTCTGGGTGCCTGACTCTGAGAAAAACGAGGTTCAGAATTCGCAGGCCAGGCAGCAGGCAAGGGGACCCCAGATGACCCTCCCAAGTCCCCGTGGTCCCTCACACGGAGCTCCAGGTCAGAGGCTTTGAGCTGGCCTCCCTGGGCCGCCTATGGCTGCCAGAGCAGTCCTCACCCGCCCTTTCAGGCTCTCAGCTGCTTGTCCAGGAGGGTGGGGGTCTTGGCCACACTGTGGGAAGAAGAGGGGGCAACACTGGGAGGAGCAGGGTGCCCCAGGCAGTGGAATAGCAGGTGCAAAGGCCGGGGGCCGGGGGGCGGGACACAGGGGCACAGGCAACAGGTGCTGGACCGCACGGTGAGGAGGGGCTTTGGGGCCTTGCCCAGGAGACCTGGGCTTTGTCGCAGAGAGGCCTGCCCTGCCCACAGGCTCCCTTTCAGACTGGGTGCTGACAACAGAGACCCAAGGCAGACGGACCAGCCAGTCCTAGGCCTGGGTCTCCTCGTCTGGGGTAACTTACCCCAGGGCTGTCAGTGGTGAGCGCCCAGCCTGTGAGAGGCTCCAGGCAGTAGGCTCCAGACAGGAGCATGTGTGAGGGTCTGCAGGAGTGGGCCTGGGGCTCCAGGGGAGTAGTCTCCCCAGCCCCAAAGCCATTTCCCCTTTTTCTGAAAAGCACAGCCTCAGATGACCTTCCATCCCCACCCAACCCTCTTTGCTAGAGATGTGAGTGCAGGGATTCCCTTCTCCCACTGGGGGGAGCCCTAGAGTGAGTTCCACGGCTTATGGAGCCTCCTGAGGCAGGCAGGGCACTAGGGCACAGTGGGGCCTGCGTCACGCAGCAGAACTCCTGCCCCGACTGCCTCAGTGCCTCCCCCCCCCCCGACCCCGAACTTGAGTGACCCCGCCCCTGCTTGTTAAACTGCCGGGGGGTGTCCTTTGCTGTGACAGCAAGCCAGACAGAAAGTAAAAGCCAGGCCAGCCGGGCCGTCAGAGCCGTGGACACGGGGGAGAAGGAGCCACAGGTGGTCCCCTCTTGCCCTGCTCCTGTCACCATGGCAGCCAGGGGCCCCTGTTGTCGGGACCTTCACCGTCTGCCCCAGCTGGAGTGTGCAAGGCTGTGGGCCGCTGGGGGCGGGGAGAGAGATGGTGGATGATAACGCGGGAGGCTGTGGCCACAGCTGGGACTGACAGAGCAGGCATGGCTCCACGCTGGCACATTCGGAAGGCGCATGTCCGGGTGTCGTTCAGGCCTGGCGGGCAGAGGCTGCTCACCGGCAGCATTCCTGACCAGGCGGGCATCAGAGCCCCTTGCAGCCGTGACCAGGAGGCGGCGTGCCGTCCCAGCGTGTGGTGGGTGGTCCTGGTCCAGGGTCGGGCTGTCTGAGCACCTGCTCTGGGCTTCCTGCGGCTCGGCCCCTGCTCAGGCCTTGGGTTTGCAGCTGAGCTTGGGCGAGGGGTTGGAGCCTCATCTCCCTGTGTGACTCCCTCCAGTGCTACCGCATCCACCGATCGCTCGCCAGCCAGTTCAAGTACGCCCTCGTGTGGGTAAGTGTGGGCAGGAGGCGGGCGGTGGGCACGCACCCTCTGTAGTCTGCCTGTCCCGAGCGCGGCAGGCATGTCTGTACGTCCTGCTGCCTAGGCCGGGGAGGGGGGGGTTGTTGTGCTAGGGCCCCCACGTCCCCCCGGTTTGCAGACCCACGCCCAGCCCAGAGGCTGACGTGGCCTCTCTGCCCACCCCTGCCAGGGCACGAGCACCAAGTACAGCCCGCAGCGCGTGGGCCTCTCCCACACCGTGGAGCACGAGGACGTCATCCAGATCGTGAAGAAGTAGCCGCACCTGCTGGGCCCACCCTGCTCGGCCCCGTCTCCCTGGGGAGTCAGGCCCGCTGGACGCACAAAAGCCCAGACAGCCACACCCCGGGAAGGGGCCCCTTGGGTCTCCGCTGTTTCCAGAAGCTTCTTCAGTAGGCAGATGGTGAAAGTGTTAGGGCAGAGGGGCGAGGCTGGCGGCCCTGGGCTCCCTGGCAGCGTTTCCCATGAGACTGGTCCTTCTTGGGGGTGTCCTGAGTTGAGCCCTGGGCCTGCGTCTTCAGGCTGCAAGGGAGTGACTTGCCGGCCTACCTCCCAGCCAGGGCCCAGAGCCGACGGCAGGCTCAGTGCAGGGTGGGGAGTTGGGCCCGTCTGGGTCGCTGAAGGTGGTGGGTACTGTTAGGGCACATTGTTCCCGCAGCTTCCACCAGCTTCCCTGGCCCTTGGGAAGAGCCCGCCCCCCTGCCCGGCCTGTCCCTGCACCGCCCAAGTGGGGTCCTCAAGTGCCTCCCCCTGCCCCTCGCAGGGCAGCCCTGCCCAGCCCACACCCCCAGGATCCTGGCCCTGCCCAACCAGGGGGGATCACTTCTGAGTTTGGGTCTCGTATTTTCTCTAGGCGCCCTGACCTCTCAGCTCTCCTTTCTGAAATAAAAGATCGAAAATGATTCCTGTTCAGGGTGAGGAAGATTTTGTCAGCCGGCCCCATCTGGTGGGGTGGGCGCGGGGTGGGGGGCGGCAGTGGGCCTGGCGATTGGGGAGGGGGTTCAGCCTGGGCCCTCCGTGGGCAGGCCCAACCTGCAGGGCAAGGGAATGTGGGGACTTTGCTAGCCTGGCACTGGATGGCTCTCTACCCGAGAGTGCTGGCCAGGGTCTGCGGCGCCAGACAGATGTCAGAGGTGGCCCTCATGACCCTACTGGGGTGGCGGGAGGCTCCCCTGTGAAAGCCATGTGTATTCCTGTTGCCCTGGAAGCAGCGATGGAGGGACTTCCGGGTGCCAGCCAAGCACCCCTGCATGGCAGGGCTCCACCTCGTCATAGAAGCTGCACAGGTGGTGAGTGCAGAGCCCAGATTGAGGCCTGAGTGGCAGGGAGGGCTTCCTGGAGGAGGTGTGCTTTTGGAGAGACTGGATCAAGTTCTGCGAGGTTGCCAGGAGGGACAGGGAGCTCCCCGGGGCCAGGCTGGAGCCTGGAGCAGCCCCCTGCCCGGCTCTCTAGCTGTTCCCGGCTCAGCTGTCAGCCGCTCGCTCCTTTCCAGAGACAAAATGGGAATAATAGACATCATTAAATATGCATGGGGCCCCAGGCAGCCGGCGTGGTGGGCTGGGCCTCCCCTCCCCGCAACAGCAAGCTGCTCCCGGGGCCAGTGGCCCCAGCACCCAGTGGGCGGCATGCAGCCAGGGAGCAGGCCGAGGGACCCAGGTAAGGGCAGCCTGGCCTCCTGGGTACCTTGGGGTCTGTGCCCCTACCCCTGAGGTTACAGGTGAGACGGGACAGGGCAGCGGCAGTGCTGGGGCCTCCCCCAGGCACACTCGCCCTCCTCCCCTGTAAAATGGGGGGGGGGGGTGCCATGCAGTCCCTGTCTTGGCCACGGTGGGGTGGGTGGGGTGGATGCCACGCCGGATAAATGAGCCTGCCGCAGCCCTTTCGCCCATTGCTGGGCCCGGCCGTGCCTGCCTGGGGCTTGTGGTTCCCATGCCCGGGGAGGGGCTGGGCAGCCCCTGTGCTCCCAGGGCTTCAGGCTGAGTCCAGGCTCTGGGTGGGATCTGGAGCCCTTGGGCAGAGCAGACCCAGGCCTGAGGCCCCCTTGCCCACGGCTTCCTCCCTGGGCTCGGGGATGGCATTGTTTCCTGACCTGCACCGGGGCTTTGCGGGTCTGTGGTCTGCATGCCTGTGCGTCTACACGTCTGAGTGCGAGAGGAGGGTCGCGGCTGTGCACACCCAGGTTGTGTGGAGGGCCAGATCACAGTGCCCTTGGGGCCAAGGAGACCCCCAAGGGCCCAAAAGTCCCTGCCCCCACACCACCCTGCCAGCCCCAGGAGCCCCATCGCTCTCCTGACCATGGGTGACCCCAGGGGCCAGTCGTCCCCAGGTAGCCTGGCACCCCAGAAGGCTGAGGCACGGAGGAGCCATGGGATAGAGGGTCCGTTGTTCTGTCCAGCGCCTGTACGTCTGTCCACTCCACATCCCTTCCTCTCCGGCTTAGATTCTGCAGCTCCCCCAGAAAGCCCGCACTCACCTGTTCCCAAGGGCCGGGCCTCGCCTCCGGCTCCCCTTGCAGCTCTGCCAAGCCTGCTCGCTCCCCACTGCTCCTTTACCTCCTGCCGTGGGGTCCCAGCTGGAAAACTGCCCCCAGGGACCCCTTCTCGCTCCCTGGGGACTGCCCCTCCCCCTCTCAGCGGGATCTGTGACCTTGCGTTTGCTCTGGCAGCCACAGCCGTAACAAAGGCCCCAACCCCGGGTGGCTCCAGCCACAGAAGTTCTCACAGATGCGTCCCCTGCTCTGGCCACCTCAGCTTCCCAGGCCCACCTGCTCACTGACTCCCAACCCGCTACCCCACCAGCTCCTGATGCCACGTGCGGCCGAGCAGCCATCTCGTGTATTTATTTATTGAGATTTTGTTGATTTATTTGAAAGGCAGAGAGAGAGAGAGAGCTCTTCCATCTACTGGTCCACTCCCCAAATGGCCACAGTAGCTGGCTGGGACTGGGCCAGGCTGAAGCCAGGAAGCTGGGATTCCACCTGGTCTCCCACGTGGGTGCAGGGGCCCAAGCCCTTGGGCCGTCTTCCTCTGCTTTCCCAGGCCATTAGCAGGGAGCAGGATTAGAAGTGGAGCAGCCGGGACGCAAACTGGTGCCCAGATATAGGATGCTGGCGTTGTAGGTGGTGGCTTAACCACGGTGCCACACAGCCAAGCCCCCTCAGGGACCACTCAGCCCATATTTTTGTGGCCTTGGTAAGCTCAGTAGGGCTGGCCACACCCCTTCCCCGGACCTCCCCCTCAGCCTCCTTGGCTGTCTAGCACCAACCCCGCCATGTCCCACATTCCCACCCCACCCCACCTCACCTCAGAGAGAAGTCCTCTACCCATCCAGCAGCCTCAAGTCCACATGGCTTTGCCCTCCCCAGGGCTGTGTCACCTTGTCCTGAATGTGTCCACGGCACTCCCATCCTCTCACTGTCCCTGCGCCCTGCCCCGCTATGTGTCCCATCCCTGACTTTTCACCCACAGTAGCCCAAGAGCTGTCTTCCAGAGCTGGGAGTTCAGTGCAGAGGGTTAAGCAGCTGCCTGGGTTCCGGACCTGGCTCAGCTTCCATTCCAGCTTCCTGCTGATGCGCACCCTGGGAGGCAGCAGGTGGGGGCTCAATTACTGGGGTCCCTAGAGCCAGCTTGCCTGGACTTAAACCCAGTTTTAAGCTGTGTGGCCTCAGGCAACTTACCTAACCTCTCTGGACCTGTTTTTTCCATGGGAAAATAAATAACAGTAGCAGTTTCTGGAGATTATAGCAAGGGCTGCTAAGTTCTGAACACAGGGTCTTGCAGTCAGAGAGACCCAGGCCCATCCCTTCCTTGCTCCTGGCTGAGCGGTGGGGGCGGGGAGGGGGGTCTCCCCTCTCTTAAGACCCAGCCCTGTAGCCGGCACTGTGGATCAATAGGCTAATCCTCCGCCTTGCGGCACCGGCACACCGGGTTCTGTCCTGGTTGCTCCTCTTCCAGTTCAGTTCTCTGCTGTGGCCAGGGAGTGCAGTGGAGGATGGCCCAAGTCCTTGGGCCCTGCACCCCATGGGAGACCAGGATAAGCACCTGGCTCCTCCCATTGGCTCAGCACGGTGCACAGGCCGCAGCGCGCCGGCCACGGCAGCCATTGGAGCGTGAACCAACAGCAAAGGAAGACCTTTCTCTCTCTCTCTCTCTTTCACTGTCCACTCTGCCTGTTAAAAATAAAAATAAAAAATAAAAAGACCCAGCCCTGTGTCTGCAGAATGAGAAAATTCTCCATCTTATATGAGACTCTTAAAAATTACTCCAGGAAAGCGCTCAGCCCTGAGCAGGTAGTAGACCCTTTAGTAGTGCTGGTTACCTTTCTTGTAACTTCCACACCTCAATCTGGTCACAGTATTCCAAGAACTTAAAACCCTGCTGTGGCTCCCCACTAGTTTGCGATGGAGACCAAAGTCCCGTCCCAGGCTGCACGGCCTCATGGGGGCCGGTCGCTGCCTGCCATTCCACACGTGTGCCCCTCAGCTCTGCTGTGGCCCCAAGACTTCCCCTCAAGCCTCTCTTACCACCTGGCCTTTGCGCGTGCTTGCCCATCTGCCCGGCACTCCGCTCTCTCTTCCATGTGATTGGCTCCTCACCCTTTAGGATCTGGGTTCAGGGGCCACTTCTTGGGCCCCCCCAGGGCAGTGCCCGCCTGCCTGGGGTCCGGCACTGCCCTTCTCAGCTCTGTGACTTCCCTATGCTCAGCACATAGCACGTGTATGACCAGTCTTTGAGGAATGAATGAATGGATGGATGGATGGATGAGTGAATGAGAGACTTGCTCCCTGACACCCACTCTGTATCAGCTGCAGAGGCTGTGGACCCCTACAGGGAGGGGGACCTGGAACCCACCAGAGAAAGAGCAGCCTCTGCTGGCTACTAGCCTGGGCTCCAGACACCAGGAGGGGTCAAGTGGACGGCCCTTGCTGCCAGTGTCACCAACACACACACAGCAGACAGGACTGCTGCCTGTGATAACAACGACAGTAGTCGTCATGGCAACAGCCATTGCTCAAACAGACTGCATGCTATTTGATGCCCATCAGCCCCAGCAGGAGGGGGCGCTGGTGGCACCTACACGTACAGATGGGGGGGCAGTGCAGGAGCCACATAACTTGCTGGGGCTCAGGTCCAGGATAGGAGTGAGACCTGACCTGGAGCCTGGCTCCATTCTGAGCACAGTGTACCCTCAACAGCCGGGCCTGCCTGAGCGTCAGTCTCTTCCTCAGGATGGTGCAACTCTGGGGCAGAAAGATGCCTGCCCGAGGGTCCACTGTAGGTCTTGGGCAGTGGCAGCCTCTCAATCTCTCTCCTGGACAAACTCCAGACAGCCAAGGGTCCCTGCTGGGGGCAGGCAGTGGGTGTGGCTTTGGGAGGTGGCCTTGAGCCTGAAGGACTAGCCCTGCCCTGTCTCCACCCTGCATGTCCCTGACCTCTTTCTGCCTCAGTTTCCTCAAACATCACCTGGAGCTGGGGCCAGCGGGGCTGGGGTGAGGTGGGGTTGTACCCTGACTTGCTTCCTGGGAGCCCCATAAAGGGCTGTCTCCACCTGCTATTTCCAATTCCTTTTTTCTCCCATTTTTTATGTCTTCTTACTTTTTTCTTTGCTCAGAAATGCATTGTGTGGTTCAGAACTCCAGCTGCTACGGGAAGGTTTATGGCGAGATAACCGTTCTCAGTCCTTTCTTTTGTACCTTCTGCAGTATTTCCATTTGTAGATAAGATATGAATTCATAGTGTTACCCGCCACTACACACATACACACCTCCTGCAAGAGGC
Organism: Lepus europaeus; assembly: GCF_033115175.1. Lineage (NCBI taxonomy): Eukaryota > Metazoa > Chordata > Mammalia > Lagomorpha > Leporidae > Lepus > Lepus europaeus. The sequence goes on from NC_084844.1 coordinate 67,732,173, forward strand.
AGGGCCGAGGGAGCTCTGTGGACAGGGGGTTCCGTGTCTTCGGTTCTCATTCGCAGACCCTCGAGGGGCCTCCTCAGCGGGACACAGAGCCTGTCTCCGTTGTCCCTCACAGCCACGGGGCGCGCCCTCTGGGGATGCATCATGCATTACGTGTTGTAGCAATGAGCGTGTGTAGTTTCCACCAAGACCGGATCCACTCGGTTAAGGACAGACTTCTGCTCCTCGGGGGCTTCTTAGGTGGCGAGTGAGCGACACAAGATGCAGGCAGGTCCTGAATGTGTGTTCCACGGGCTGTGCACGGTGGTGGCTGCTGTTAGTGACACCTTCTGTGGGTTAAGGGTGCAAGAGGAAGGCAGGGGGTGACCTCACACAGGCTGGCAGATTCTGCCCCAGAAGCTGCAGGTTCAGCTCTGTTCCTAAGGTCAGTGGGGTTGTGCACACAGCTGCGTTTGAAAATTCAGCTCAAGGGCAGGCTTTTGGCTTAACCGCAAAGATACCCACATCCTATATCTGGAGGGCATGGGTTCAAGTCCCAGCTCCGCTCCCAGTTCCAGTTTCCTGCTAATAAAGACCTGGAAGGCAGATGGTGACGGCTCCAGTAGGTGGGCCCCTGCCACTCACGTGGAAGACCTGGATTGAGCTCCTGGCTCCAGCCCAGGCCCAGCCATTGTGCGAGTGGACCGGTGAATGAGAACTCTTTCTGGCTCTCAAATAAATAGATAAAAACTTTAAAGATTTATTCATTTATTTGAAAGTCAGAGTTACACAGAAAGAGGAGAGGCAGAGAGAGGTCTTCCATCCGCTGGTTCACTCCCCAAATGGCCACTATGGCCGGAGCTGTGCCAATCCGAAGCCAGGAGCCAGGAGCTTCCTCCGAGTCTCCCATGTGGGCACAGGGGCCCAAGGACTTGGACCATTCTCTACTGCTTTCCCAGGCCATAGCAAAGAGCTGGATCGGAAGAGGAGCATCCGGGACCAGAACCGGTGCCCATATGGGATGCCGGCGCTTCAGGCCAGGGCGTTAACCCGCTGCGACACAGCACCAGCCCCGATAAAAACTTTAAAGATCAGTTTTTGTTTGTTTGTTTGTTTGTTTTGACAGGCAGAGTGGACAGAGAGAAAGAGAAAGGTCTTTCTTTTTCTGTTAGTTCACCCCCAAATGGCTGCTACGGCCGGCGCACCGCGCTGATCCGAAGCAGGAGCCAGGTGCTTCTCCTGGTCTCCCATGCGGGTGCAGGGCCCAAGCACTTGGGCCATCTCCACTGCCTTCCTGGGACACAGCAGAGAGGTGGACTGGAAGACGAGCAACCAGGACAGAATCCGACACCTCAACCGGGACTAGAACTTGGTGTGCCGGCGCCGCAGGCGGAGGATTAGCCTAGTGAGCCGCAGCGCCGGCCAAGATCAGTTTAAGAGTTCACCAACACATGTGCCCAAGACATGTCTAACAGGGCCCCAGCTGCATTTTTTTTAAAGAGAGATGTATTTATTTATTTGAAAGGCTAAGTTACAGAGAGACAGAGAGAACTATCCACTGGTTCACGCCACAACAGCCGGAGCCAAGCCGATCTGAAGTCAGGAGTCTGGAGCTTCTTCCAGGTCTCCCACGCAGGTGCAGGGGCCCAAGGATTTGGGCCATCTTCCACTGCTTTCCCAGGCTATAGCAGAGAGCTGGATCGGTAGTGGAGCAGCTGGGATTTGAACTGGTGTCCATATGGGATGACAGCACTGCAGGTGGCAGGTTTACTTGCTATGCCACAGTGCTGGCCCCCTGTTTGTTTTAATAACAAGTTTACCGGAGCTTTAACTCATGCCCCAATATCATTCACACCCTGGAGGGTCCAGTGTGGAGGTTTGAGTGTGTGCAAAACCACTAAAAAGTGCCATTGTTACTTCTAGGTGTTGGACCTCTCAGTTGCAGAGATGCCCACTTGCTCGGGAGGACGCCCAAAGCTCCAGACTCCAGACCAGTTGATGCAAAAAGCACGAGGTTTTTATTGAACGTTTGCGCAAACGGGCCCCCACCTCAGGCAGTGAGGAGCCCTGAGCGGCAGTTTCACACAGGTTATATAGGCAACGAATTAGCATATTCCTAATGCGCATGCATAGGATTGGTCAGTTCAGAGGGACCATTAGCATATGGGAGAACGCTGGCGAAGAATGCTGGTGGAGAGTGCTGGTGGAAAATGCAGAGGTGGCACGGGATTGGCTAGTTCGGAGGCACAATTAGCATACCGGAGAATGCTGAGGGAGAGTGCTGAGGGAGAGTGCTGAGGTGTTACAGGATTGGCCGGTCGCAGTGACATCATAAGTGCGCGCCTAGAGACTCTCTGAAGGGGAGGGGCAGCTCTGCTCTGGGCGCGCCCAGAGGTTTCCTGGAGGGGAGGGGCAGTTCTGCTCTGGGCATGCCCAGAGATTCTCTGAAGGGGATTGACTTTTCCTTCCCAGAGAACGTCCTGCCCGCTGGACTCTGGGGAACATCTAACCTCTTAAGAAGCCCCCGATATTTGCCCAGGCCTAGTTTCTTGTCCCTTCCCCCATAAGGGTCCTTCATAGGTTAGCAGCTGTACTGAGCCAGGGTAGAATGGGGGAAGTTTTCCTATGCCAATGTAAACTGTTATTGATTTCTGTTCTAATCATCACACCCACACTGCATTGCCCATGTCTCTACAGAAATCTTCTAAGAACTGATGTCATTGTAGCCCCTACCTAACAGAATTGTCAAATATGGAAACAAGGATACTGAGACTTTAGAGGAAATGGCCTTGTTCCATAATAAATAAGCATAATATGTGTCCTCCTACCTCTGCCCTAACTAGCCCTGATGGGAGGAAAGACTGCTCTTGGATTTGAACTTGGAGGAGGAAACTTCAAGCTAGCAACAAGAACCAGATAACTCTGAAGACCCCCCCCCAAAAAAAAACCGGCCCTGTTACTTCCTTGGGAAACTCCGCCTCCCCAGCCCCACCCCACACTAGTGGGCTGCTGGGGTTCTGGAGCCACCTGGGTCTGTGACCCAGTGGCTGTAGAAAAAGGCTGCCCTGGCTCAAAGCAGAAGAGCCCTGGAGGCGGAGCCTAATAAAGAATGTGTAAATAAAGGTCAGGTGTCATAAAGGGTGGGGCGGGGTTCACAGTTGCTAAGGCATGCCCTCTAAGGGGCTGCCATAATTCATTAACTCATGCTCAGGGCATACTGTGTGTGCCCCAACAGCCTGAGTTACTGTATCCTGAAAATTCATTAGCTCATGCTCAGGGCATACTGCATGTGCCCCAGCAGCCTGAGTTACTGTATCCTGAAAACCCTGTCAATGACCCATTTGTGCCTGTTGGTCACATGGCTCCTCTTCAACTGGCAGCCTTTGTGGCTACCAGTCCAGGCGACTCAGCCTCTGGAGAGGGCCCAGGACCTGGTCCAGCTGACCTCCAGCCTCCCTTGGCTCTCTGAGCCCTGGTCTTCCCACTCCTCGAATGCCCCACCTGAATCACCTGACGCGCTCACACTCCCGGCAGACCCCGGCAGCTTTGATGACCTGCGGTCTTCTGCTCCCTCTCAGATGCTGGCCTCACCTCAAGAGTCCACTGTGAGTTTTGTTCCTTTTCTGGACATGGATTCAGCTCAAGGGCTGCCCCCAGAGTCAGAACAGCTTGCTGCTCCGTACCAGTATTTCAATAGGCTTACTCGACAACAAAGGCTACCAGAAGCCATTCCCATGCTAGACAGGGATCAGGATCAGCCCCTAGTTCTGCCTCCTCGACTGGAAGGAAAGGTTCACCAGTCATTTGAAGCACTCGTTCTGCCTCTAGACAGTCAGAGTTCACAAGGAAACAAGTTGATTGTTTCACCCCTGATCCCCAAGAAAGATCTAGCTCGGCTTAGACGACTTCCTAAGGTTGGTGTAGGAACTCCAGACAAAGCGGCCAAGCTTCAGGGTCAAAATCAAGTTTTGCCGGCTGACAATGTGGTCTATCCTGGTGGTTTTCCTACGGAATCCCAGGAGAACCCAGGGGAACCTGCACAGCCTTCTGAGCAGGCTGAACCATCTCAATTCCTGCTGGAGGGCCAGACTCCAAATCCAGAGACTCAGGAGCCCATCCAATCCTCCTCCCCACAGCAAGAAGAACAAGCTCCGCCTCCACAGCCCATTGAAACCGATGAGCCTGCTTCAACCCCGCAAGAGGTCCCAGTACCAAAACTACAGCAGCCCGAGGAAGAAGCATCTCCATGGCAGCAGGAGGCCCCAGCTCAGAATCCATTTGCTACTGCAGAAGTAGTAGGTCAGGCATCAGTGCATCACCAACTTCACACTCCATCCTCACCTCAGATTGTAGCTCTCCAAGCAAACTTCCCCAGCGTCACACTGACAGTAGATTTTGTATGGTCTTTTAAGATCTTTTAAGCCACTCACCTGGAAGAAGGGGGTTCTGAATATTAAGCATTCATATTTTCTAGTTCTTTATTCTGTCTTTTTAAACTGTGCTCTTTCTTAGCTCGCAAAAGGAGCTCAAGATCACGGCTGTCACAACAAGATCATCATGGCAATACCTGTGATGGCAGAGCTCACGATGCTGGTTATCATCCTCTGTCTCATTAAGGTAAGGACGACTCGTTCAGATTTCCAGAGTGCATCCTTCCTTTGTAATAGATTCGGAATCCACAGACTGAACATCAAAGCCACTTTCCACATACCACGAGCTGACCTTCCTCTTTAGTCACCAAGACTGAGATGCGCTTTATTCTTTTCCTTGAAAAGCACATTCCACAGATTTTTTATAGGAACCCCACTCTCAGGAAATCTCTGTGCAACTGGAACCAAGATAACAAGGGACTGGACATTTGGAGAGGTTAAGTGTAAGAAAGCCAGAGTAAAGTGGTAGAAGTTCTCCAAAATTATGTCAGGGATTTGATGTACTCTCTTCTACCACTGAACTCTTTCCTCATTGCTGAAACAATGAGATTAGGAACTGTCACTGCCCTTGGGAGAATGGATGCAGCCAAAAGACAAAAGTATTATCTTACAGAAACATTAGATCTACGTAGCATCCTACTGCTCCAATGTCTAAGACTTTGTCTAAATAAGTTCAGCTGATGTACTGCAGCTGATTCCTGCATCAAGCTACTCTAAGATGTGTTCCCTCCATGGAGGTTGCCTGCACCCTCCCACACAGCCCAGTGTTTTCACAGTCCCACCACACAAGGCTCCCACAGTCACAAGCACCCAGCCCCCTGTCAATTCTCCCAGAGTCCAGCATCTCCTCTAGGTTGGTTGCTGGGTTCGCGGTCAGTAGCTTGAGCAGTTGTTATGTATCTCCAAAATGGTGCCTCTCTTGGCTAGTTACAGCATGCCAGTGCCTGTGGTCAGGGAGAGAGAAACGTGAGCCCCCCCTTTTTTTTTGCTCTAGGTTGGCAGGTACACCACCCCCACAGGGCTCCAAGCCAGACCCATGCCAGGCTTTTCGCACAGCTTTATTGCCAGTGGCTTGAGCTGCTGCAGTATGGTCTCACCTCATTCCAAAGGGGTGCTGAGGCTCTCAGCTGCTAGGGTCTCAAACTGCAAGTCCACACCCTCCATATAGGTCCACAGTGTCCATCCAATTTACATGGAGTTTCCTCTACCATTTTCCCCCTAAACCTTCCCTGAGATTGCACTCCTTCCACTTTTTTTTAACTATCCACCCCTAGACTAGAGCAGCAAGCTGCCTCCCTATGCCACCATATTGAAAAATCCCTGAGATGTATGATTTTAAATAGCCCTTGTCTGGACTGTTGAAGAACAGTGAATTTTTTTCTTCATATTATTTGTTGAACATTTTACTTAGTGTAGGGTTAATCTTAGGAGTATAATGTTAACTGAAAATAGATCTTCATAAAAAATAAGAATGGAAATAGGGGGAAGAATAAGGGATGAGAGTGTGGGTGGGAGGGAGGGTAAGGTGGAAAGCATCACTATGTTCCTGAATCTGTATCCATGAAATCTGTATATCTTCAATGAAAGTTTTTTAAAAGACATGTCTAGGCTCAAGAAGTAAGTGATAACAGCACAGAGGAGATGAGAAAGAGACCAGCATGGGCAGTGCCCACCCTAACACTACACAGTTTCAGTGCAGGGCAAGCTCCTGCTCTCTAATCTTTTTCATAAATTTAGTAGTTTTTCTCATATATTTTTCCCTAAAGGATGGCAGCTTCTTGGTTTTTGTAAAAAGTTTTCTTGGAGTTTGAGTTAAGTTGCATTGAATTTGTAGATTAATTTGAGAACTGGCTTCTTTATGCTACCCTAGAAACATGACATTTTATGGGCTTCAGAAGAGCATCCTCATCACATAAATCTTATACAACTTTCGTTGAGTTTATTCCAAGACAGTTTATTACTTTCTATTGCTATTACAGAAGGGCTCTGTACTCCATTTTCCCTCTAGTCACTGGTGGGGCAAAACAAACAGGAGATCCACTGTACTGCTCTCCTGACTCAGCACCTAGTCACCTCCCCAAAACCACATGTTACATCCAACAAAATGCCAGCTGATTACCTTGGGCTTTTTTTTAGGTTGTCCACCATCTCCTATGCAAATGTTGACAGTTTTGTCTCTTCCTTTGCAGTAATTATACCTATTTTTCTTATTGCACTGATTTCAGCCTTTTCAACAATGATGACTAGTAGCAGTCTAATAAGTATCCTACTCCTGTTTTTGCCTTTAAAACACCATTGTTTAGGTTTCTGGTCCATACTTTCAGCAGGTTAAGGGTGTTTCCTTCTACTCCACTTTGTTTTCTTCCAGATTTTTTTTATTTTGTTTAAGGACTACAACTTCCATGTTCCCAAATTTGTATACATTAAATGCATGACGTTGCACTCCCATTCCACTTTTAAGAGGACTCATTGATGAATGGCTCTCAATAGAATGTATTAAGACCCAGAGGCATTCAAGACCAAGGACTGTGGAAGAGTGAGAACTATTAACAAGACAGAATTCCTGTCCTCAAAAAAAGTTATCTTATTGGGCAGGCAAGGCTTTTAGAGGAGGAAAGGGAAGGTAAACGATTTGGAGATAGTATCATTATGGTGAATAATGATTGCTTTTCCTTACAAAACAGATTTACTCTCATAGAGGAAGAGTAACAGAAGACATAGAAAAAGCTTCAACGTAAGTATCAGTCTGACTATTGTTACATTAGAATTTTAGAAGTAGAGGAGTATTTAGAACTCATCTATTTAAACCTGCTCACTTTAGAATGAGGACACTGCCAGAGGCAGAAGACTACCCATCCGAATGTTTTGCCTGATTCCAGCAAAACTGGTCCTCAGCCACAGCTGGGGAGACGGGACCCACATGGAGACATGTGCTGTCAGGGGTCCTTCTGAGACACAGCAGCTAGGGAGGGGCTTTGGCTGTGCTGTTCCTGCTGCTGGTGGGCATCTGGCCAGTCCAGAGGCCTTCCCAGAGGCTCAGAGAAGGGCTATGGAAAGTCACATCACACTGGGGGAAGGGGGACAGTCACCCTCAAGGCTGCTGGAGAGTAAAACATATGAGGTGGCTGGAAAACTTACCTTGTCAACTTACTGTTTCCAGACCCCCACTGCCTATGTCTTTTATTCACACCTTCTCAGACCTTTTGTCTCTCCCTGTTATGGTAAGGAAACAAAAGGAGAAAGGGACAATACCTAGTCCCATAGTCACACTGCCACTGAGTATCACAGAGAGGATGGTTCCTCCCCAGTCAGGGACTTCTCCCTTGGTCATAGTGAGCTTGGGCTGTGCGCTACAATTTCTATTGCAAATCCATACCCACACACTCTGTAGACACAAGCAGTTGCTAAAACAATGCACTGTTTTTCTGTTTTAATCATATTCAAAAAGGGCACCTTGTATTTCCACGCTGGTTTTGTCCTTTGAAGTGGTTTCACAACTCCATCTTCCATCAGTGACAGACACCCTGCAGTGAGAAAAATCTATGAGCTGGGTAACGTTGCTATTGGACTCGGGCATTGCTTCATAGGATTCAATTTATAGGCGACTAGAGCAGCTATGGAAACACAAGAATGTTCTCCCTACACCCCAGTGAATGATGCTTGTGAGGCTCAATCCTAAAGGGGCAGGTGTCAAATGCCTCTGGGGAGAGAAAATACTTCTGCCCGGAGTGGTGGTGCAGTGTGTCCACTGCACAAGCATACTTGGCTAAGAAAGGCACTGGGACTGACGACAGACAAAGTCTTCCCAGAGACACTGCAGGTCTGTGCAGACAGAGGGCTCCTGGAAGCCCAGCGCCCTGGGAATTGTGTCTGAGACCCCGGCTTGTAGTGACTGCTCACTGCAGTGATGGCTGAGGTGCATGTGTCATCCCAGGAAGACCGGAGATGCACACTGTGAGAAGTGAACAATGGCACTAGTCTCTAATGGTCTTGTGTGTGTTTTTCCCCAAGGAGCTTTTACGAACGAGAGCCTAAAAAGTGTTTGGAAGATGAGACTCAGGTAAATGGGAGGAGGCTGCAGTCTGTGGCCAGAGACAGCAGGGAAAATGCACAATTCACATGTCTTTTTCTCTTTCCTAGGGCTTTTTCCGGCTGAGGTGGCCACTCTGGCTGAGGCGTCTGCTCAGTCCTTTCAGTGGCACACGCAAGAAAGCCGAGGTCTTGCCCCTGTACAAGGAGACTTCCGTAAAGGAAGAGCTTTTCGACAAGGTACGTGACAGGGCCACTTCACCGTACCGAGCTTGGGGAGGCGGGGAGAGCGGCAGGAGAGGAAGCCTTGCTCTGCTCTCTTCTCACAGGGAGCTCAGCGAGGGCCCCGCTGAGAAGACACCCCCTCCAGAGTCCTCTGCAGAAGGTGAAGAGAGCGAAGCTCCCGAGGAAAACACGGACTGACCATCCCGCCTGTCACCTGCAAGTCCTATTTTCTGATATTGGCACCTCAGTGGTGCTTATAAAATACTTAATTGCTTACATTCATGGGTGTGATATTCATAAGCAATTTGAGCCAGGTGGCGAGAAATTAAAATGTTGTCAAATATTTATTATATGCAGTAACAGGGACCACAGGCAAGAAAAGCAGGACTGCTTCTAGAAGCCTTGGAGGGAATCAAGCCCTCCACAGGGGCACAACACCAGCAAGAACTCTCACCTCTCTTCCTCCATGAAGTAGAGGAGTATTGTGAGCTCATCTATTTAAACCTGTCAGTCTCCAAGAACCCGAAAACGCATCCACAAGGCACAGACTTTTAAATCAAATACCAGGTGTTCTGGTGCTTTCTCTCCCCTGGATCACTGAGAACCAGTCAGCAGAGGGGGACTAGACCTCCGGCTCACAGAAGACCCGCTTCCTCCAGTCGGTCTTGGAGGGTCTTGGGGGTGGTCAGAATATTTGGATCATAATACCTCCCAAGTCACTGTCCAAAGTTCGTCACTGGGAGTGAGAAACACTTCAGCAAGCAACCAATATTCCTGAGACAAAATGGTACTAATAACAATGTGCAGAGGCTGGCGCTGTGGCATAGCGGGTAAAGCTGCCACCTGCAGTGCTGGCCTCCCATATGGGAGCTGGTTCAAGGCCCAGCTGCTCCACTTCTGATCGAGCTCTCTGCTGTGGCCTGGGAAAGCAGTGCAACATGGCCCAAGTCCTCGGGCCCCTGCTCCCATGTGGGAGACCCAGAAGAAGCTCCTGGCTCCTGGCTTTTGGATTGCAGCCAACTGGGGAGTGAACCAGTGGATGGAAAACCTCTCTCTCTCTCTCTCTCTCTCTCTCTCTCTCTCTCTCTCTCTCTAACTCTGTCTTTAAAATAAATAAAGAAATAAATCTTTTTAATACAAAAACCAATGGGCAGTGGCAGCAGCCACTGCCATTCAGGATTTTCCTACTTTTTGCCAGGCTCTATGTCAGGCATTTTAAATTCTTGTATCACGTATCCCAGCAATCCATGGGAGCAAATGCCTTTATCATTATTTGACAGATAAAGAAACAGGGCTCAAGGCATGGCAGTGACCTGCCCAAAGTCACATATCCAAAAGTGCTAGGATTTTTTTAAAGATTTATTTATTTGAAAGTCAAGAGTTACACAGAAAAAGGAGAGGCAGAGAGAGAGAGAGAAGTCTTTCATCACTCCCCAATTGGCCTCAATGCCTGGAGCTGTGCCAGTCTGAAGCCAGGAGCCAGGAGAAAAGTTAGGATTCTAACCCAGGGGTGTTAGACTCCAAAGCCTCTGGGACCTGCTGTAGGGCACTAGATATAGAAAAAGAACAACCAGGGCCAGTGCTGTGGCATAGTAGGCTAAGCCTCCATCTGCGGTGCTGGCATCCCATATGGGTGCTGGTTCTAGTCCCAGCTGCTCCTCTTCCAATCCAGCTCTCTGCTATGGCCTGGGAAAGCAGTAGAAGATGGTCCAAGATGTCTCTGCACCCATGTGAGAGACCCGGAAAAAGCTCCTGACTGCTCACTCCTGGCTTTGGACTGGTCCAGCTCCAACCTTTGCAGCCATTTGGGGAGTAAGCCAGAGGATGGAAGAGCTCTCTCTCTCATTCTCTCCCTCGCTCTGTCTGTGACTTTGTCAAATAAATAAGAAGAAGAAGAAGAAGAAGAAGAAGAAGAAGAAGAAGAAGAAGAAAGAAGAAGAAAGAAGAAGAAAGAAGAAGAAAGAAGAAGAAAGAAGAAGAAAGAAGGAGGAGGAGGAGGAGGAGGAGGAGGAGGAGGAGGAGGAGGAGGAGGAGGAGGAGGAAAGGAACAACCAGGGTTGCCACCAAAGTGGCGACAGCAGCGATGATCACACTGATGGGAAAAGACGGTGGCTGCTACTGTTCACTGAGCACCAGCTAGGCACAGGTACAGTACTAGGCAGTAGGGTCACAGAAATGCCCCCACACTGGTCACATTTTATAACTGGGGGAGGGGGATGTTGATATGAATGCGAGTGTTGGATATAAACAGGGAGAAATCACAATAGAGACTTTTGGGCTTCCCGGAGTCTGGATGGGGATTCCAGACAGCTGCAGGTTCCTATTTTGGCTTACTTACAGCATTTACAACATGGTACACAATGTGAGGCTTAGATAATGTTTTTATGTAATACAGTCTCAAATTGAGTAATTCTTATTAGTCTCAATAATAAAAAATAAGCCCACCATATTTTTAATATAATAGCTTTTTCAATGTCATCAACATTACTTTTTATTTACATATTACTTGATAATCTGAAGAACACACTTGAAGATAATTGGAAGAACACATATGAGGGTATACTACCTGTATTATTTTTGCTAAAGTTCCCATAATAAAGTAACTGAAAGCAGACATTGCTTTTCTCACAGATCTGGAGGCCAGAAGTCTGAGATCAAGATGCTGGTAGCATTTGGTTTCTTCTAAGCACTCTCTCCTCGATTTGGCTATTTATTTTAACCAGCAGAGTGGACAGTGAGAGAGAGAGACAGAGAGAAAGGTCTTCCTTTACCATTGGTTCACTCTCCAATGGCCACTGCAGCCAGCGCACTGTGCTGATCCGAAGCCAGGAGCCAGGTGCTTCTCCTGGTCTCCCATGCGGGTGCAGGTCCCAAGCACTTGGGCCATCCTCCACTGCATTCCCGGGCCACAGCAGAGAGCTGGACTGGAAGAGGAACAACCGGGACAGAATCCGGTGTGCTGGCACCGCAGGTGGATGATTAGCATACTGAGGCGCAGCTCTGGCCTTCAATTTGGCTATTGTTATTCCTAAACAAAAACTCCCAAGAGTGAGAGTCTGCTTTGCCCAGCTTGTCCTGGATTGCTCAGTTTGTATCCTACCCTAGAGCCTGGCCAGCTGTTGATGACCTGTCACCCCTAGGGTCAGGTGCACACCGCTGGCTGTAACCGGGAAGGGAAAATGGGAACCCACGGCCAGGGGGCACAAAACCTGCTTCTACCTCCACCTTACTGACAGGCAAACCAGCTCAGAAGACCAATGCCACTACATCAATGAAGTTCTCACAGATTCCTATGAAACCTGCAAGACAGAAATGAAGCACATTTAAAAAGACGGTGAAAAGCAGCAGCAGATGACTAGGGAAAAGGGATACAGAAAAGAAATGCAGTGGTTCAGAGGAGGAGATAGGTGGCCAGGGCAGTGTGAGAAAGAGGAACTTGTGCTGGGGAGGGAGCTGACTGGGGCAGAGTCCCTTTACTCATGGGGCTCCTAAACTGAGAAGAAAGACAACCATCTGAATCCATGTTGTGTGGCACATGACAGTAGCTCAGTACCAACAAGTAGTCAGGCTCCTGGTTGAGTGGAAAGGGATGCAGGTGTGGAAGGAGTAAAGTAGCTGGGAAAGAAAGGCGTTGTTTTAGCTGCCAGGAGGAATCAAAAGCACTCTAAACAGAGGACGGCACATGGGCAGAGAAGCATCAAACTGTGTGAGTCTTCTAGAACATGGAGTGCAAGGAGTAGAAGACAGTTCATGAAGCTGTACATGTGACGGAGAACCATACCTGGTCATGAACTTGGCCAACAAGATGAACTACTGACAGTTTAAGCAGAGAGAAGACGTGACCAAGCTTCAGTCTTACAAAAGTGCTGATAGCCTAGAAATGGAGAGAGCAAGAGATCAACTGGGAGGTCCAGTCTCAGCAGCAACCTTGGGGATTGGGTATCTAACAGGTTGGGCAATGCAGCAGGGCTTGGATTCCCCTTTCAGCTTGTTGGCAGACAAATAGCTCAAGACACATGAGCACAATGGGAAAACAGGCTCCCCCTTTCTAGTGAGACAGTTTCTACCATCAGACAGTTTCCATTGATGATGGCCTATGTGCCCTCTGCCTCGCCACCTCTTTAAACATGTAGTACATTCCAGGGCAGGTCTCCTCTATAGAACTCTATCCATGGCAGACACAGGCAAGCTAAGTCCAGCCTAACACACCTTTGTCTGAAAACCAGGGAGACTGAGTCTGCTCTTGTATCGCTCTGCTTGTACATCTTCCCCCAAAACTCTAATTCCTCCCTGCTCAATGTGATGCTAGCATCCCCTTTATGGGACAAGGAGTCAAGGAATTTTATACCTAGGAAAAGCTATGAGTTTGGAGGCACAGCAAGTATTATGGTAGTGAGGAGACCTAGAGCCCATGGCCAAAGTCCCCAACCATGATCTAGACATCATTAATTAATACACCATCTCAGAGGCTTGTCTCAAGTCTGTCTGCCTTAACCCTGTGTCAGACAGTTATGGTTGATGCTCTGTAAGAACAATATAAATTTACCACTCAGATTTTCTCCAAGTCAAGAATTCAGGGGTAGCTTTGGCAGCTCTGGCTCTGGGTCACTCAAAAGTTTCTCAAGCTATTAGCCAGAGCTGCAGGCATCAGAGAGCTTAACTGAGGCTGGCGGATCTACCTCCCTAGTGGCTCACCCACTCATCATTAGGGGAAGTTGGTGCCGGCCAAGGAGGGATGCCTCAGTGTCTCCCATTAGGGGGCCTGTCCACATGCTATTTGGTGACGTGTCCTCACACCATGATGACTGGCTCCTTTTGGAGGGAGTGTTCTGAGGACAAAGAGACGGATGATACTTTTTATAAACTAGCCTCAGAAGTACAGGGCATTATCTCTGCCAATAGTATGGTCAAGAAGTCAATGATTCGATCTCTTGAAGAGAGACGGGTTAAAGAATTTGTAAATATATAGTAAAACCTCTTGCACATAGGGTAAAAACAATTTTCCCCACTATTACTCACACTCTTCAGTACTTCACTTCAGACCCCTGCTGGGCGGGGGGCAGTTCCCACACTAAGCAGTTCTGCAATTCTCTGTGAATGCCAAGTAGGCATTCTATAATTCAATTCAATTATGACACAGCTAGTGTCAGCTCACACAAGCACAGGCTGACCTTACTTCAGGTGCCAATCAAAAATCCAGTCTGCCACCTGTGCTTCTGAATGGGTAGCTGTAAATCTGGATTCCTGTGACATCCCTCTTTGGGTACAATCACTTGCTGGAATCCAGAAAAATAATCACTTAGTCTTGCCAACTGATCAGAAAGAATGATGTAAAGGATGCAAATGAGCAGCCAGATGGAGACACACATCCACATGGTCTGGAAGGCTCCCATGGAGTCAGGGTGATCCACCCTCCCAACACATGGACGTATGCCTCCACCTGGAGGATCCCCTATGCCAGCTGTCCTGAGTCAATCTCCAAGACACAGGCACCTACTTTAACAAGGCTCTGTGTGCTCTCTACACTCCTGAGGTGTTATAGGGAAGGCCGGGAGAAAAAGCAGAGGCCCTCTGGCTACTTCAAGGCTAGAGGTCAGCAGGGAGATGAGGGTGGGAAAGACAGAGCAGGGTGAGGAGGACTGGTGTCTCGCAAAGTCTGGAAGGCAAAATGTTAACATTGCTTTACAGCTTCCCACCCTGAAAGCCAGGGCCTCCCACCTCCAGGGCAACAGGCTCCACTGGCTGTGGCTCCCGACATCCTGGTGGGATTGGGATGCTGCAGAGACTTGGAGAATGCAGGAGAGAGCAGCACCCCCATTCAAGAAGAGGAAGACGCCCAAAGATGGAACAGAAGCGGAAACAGGGCTTCAAGCTGAAGCTTTAAGTGTTGGCGGGTACTGCTGGAAAGAGGGTTTGTCCCACGCTGTAGGTGTCTGGGCTTGCAGTGTGGAAGGAAATGAAGGGTACGAAATCTGCATGTGGATGAGAGCCACCCCCCCAAGGAAGGAAGAGCAATAAAAGGTACCTGGGTCCCTGACACATGAGCCAAAAATTGCTCTTTTATTTTAACCTACCCTTGTGTGGGTCTCTGTTGTAGCACCTGAACCTATAACCTCATCAATGTTAGCTATGGTCACAATAACGCTATGTCATACACCATCCAAAAACACAGAGTGGGTTACAATCACCATTCTTTCAGCTCTGTAGGTCGTGGTGATACAGGTAGTAAAAGCCAGCTAGGTTAGGTTGAACTTGGATGGAAAGTGAAGGCAGGCGGCTACAAGATGGGGAGAAGGGTTTCTAATGAACATTGAGCCTGCATGCTGTTAAAGCAGACTTTGCATAAAGGCCGACTGAAATTAAGTGCAGAGAGCAAGCCTTATACAAGCAAAGGGTTGCATTTAAGAGACATGCAATTGAGAATCAAAAAAGCCTGGAACCTAAAAAATATTAAGGAGATAAGAGTTTCGAGACTCTAAATGAACAAAACAAAGACACCTGGGATTGTAAATGAGCAGAGCTAAGCGGTAAAGCCAGGGATCCCAACCTAATAAGTCCAAGGCTCTAAATAACAGGGACAGTGTTCAAGATGGGCCCAAAAATCATAAAGTACTAACCCAAAGGAATTTTGGGGAGAGAGAACACCTGGGCAGATTCTAGCCAAATGGGCAGAGTGAACTAAGCAAGATGGGATCTCAGCAAGATGACCATTAGTTTCTTTCTTTTTTTTTTATTAAACTTTTATTTAATGAATATAAATTTCCAAAGTACAGCTTATGGGTTACAATGGCTTCCCCCTCCCAAAACTTTCCTCCCACCCACAACCCTCCCCCCTCCCACTCCCTCTCCCCTTCCTATCACATCATGATTCATTTTCAATTCTCTTTGTATACAAAAGATCAGTTTAGTATATATTAGGTAACGATTTCAACAGTTTGCCCCCATATAGCAACACAAAGTGAAAAGAAAAGTAAAAAAAATACTATTGGAGTACTAATTATAGCATTAAATAAGGGTGTACAGCACATTAAAGACAGAGATCCTACATAATATATTTTTTAAATTAATTAATTTTCTATGCCATTTCCAATTTAACACCAGGGTATTTTTTTTTCATTTCCAATTATCTTTATATACAGAAGATTGATTCAGTATGTAATTAGTAAAGATCTCATCAGTTTGTACCCATGCAGAAACACAAAGTGTAAAAATACTGTTTCAGTACTAGTTATAGCATCACTGCACATTAGACAACACATTAAGGACAGATCCCACATGGGATGTAAGTACACAGTGACTCCTGTTGCTGACTTAACAATTTGACACTCCTGTTCATGGCGTCAGTAATCTCCCTAGGCTCTAGTCATGAGTTGCCAGGGCTATGGAAGCCTTTAGAGTTCGCTGACTTTGATCTTGTTCCGATAGGGTCACAGTCAAAGTGGAAGTTCTCTCCTCCCTTCAGAGAAAGGTACCTCCTTCTTTGATGGCCCCATTCTTTCCACTGGGATCTCACTCACAGAGATCTTTCATTTAGGTCTTCTTCTTTTTTTCTTTTCCATGGTATCTTGGCTTTCCATGCCTACAATACTCTCATGGGCTCTTCAGCCAGATCCGAATGCCTTAAGGGCTGATTCTGAGGCCGGAGTGTTGTTTAGGACATCTGCCGTTCTATGAGTCTGCTGTGTATCCCACTTCCCATGTTGGATCTTTCTCTCCTTTTTTGATTCTATCAGTTAGTATTAGCAGACACTTGTCTTGTTTGTGTGATCCCTTTGATTTTTAGACCTGTCTAAGCCATCGAATGTGAACTGAAATTGATCACTTGGACTAGCGAGGTGGCATTGGTACATGCCACCTTGATGGGATTGTATTGGAATCCCCTGGCACATTTCTAACTCCTTCATTTGGGACAAGACTGATTGTGCATGTCCCAAACTGTGCATCTCCTCCCTCTCTTTTTCCACTCTTAAATTTAACAGGGATCACTTTTCAGTCAAAATTTAAACACCTAAGAATAATTGTGTGTTATTTACAGAGTTTAACCACTAGTACTAGAACAACTACAACAACAACAAATACTAAAAAGGATAAAGTATTACATTGTACATCTAGAGTCAGGACAAAAGCTGATCAGGTCATTGTTTCTTATAGTGTCCATTTCACTTCAGCAGGTTTCCCCTTTGGTGCTCAGTTAGTTGTCACCGATCAGGGAAAACAAATGATATTTGTCTCTTTGGGACTGGCTTAATTCACTCAGCATGATGTTTTCCAGATCCCTCCATCTTGTTGCAAATGACTGGGTTTCATTGTTCCTTACTGCTGTATAGTATTCTATGGAGTACATGTCCCATAATTTCTTTATCCAGTCTACTGTTGATGGGCATTTGGGTTGTTTCCAGGTCTTAGCTATTGTGAATTGAGCTGCAATAAACATTAATGTGCAGATGGCTTTTTTATTAGCCAAATTAATTTCCTTTGGGTAAATTCCAAGGAGTGGGATGGCTGGGTTGTATGGTAGGGTTATGTTCAAGTTTCTGAGGAATCTCCAGACTGACTTCCATAGTGGCTTAACCAGTTTACATTCCCACCAACAGTGGGTTAGTGTCCCTTTTTCCCCACATCCTCTCCAGCATCTGTTGTTGGTAGATTTCTGGATGTGAGCCATTCTCACCGGGGTGAGGTGAAACCTCATTGTGGTTTTGATTTGCATTTCTCTGATTGCTAGTGATCTTGAACATTTTTTCATGTGTCTGTTGGCCATTTGGATTTCCTCTTTTGAAAAATGTCTATTGAGGTCATTGGCCCATCTCTTAAGTGGGTTGTTTGTTCTGTTGTTGTGGAGTTTCTTGATTTCTTTGTAGATTCTGGTTATCAACCCTTTATCTGTAGTATAGTTTGCAAATATTTTCTCCCATTCTGTCCGTTGCCTCTTCACTTTCCTGTTTCTTTCGAAGTACAGAAACTTCTCAATCTGATGCAATCCCAAATGTTAATTTTGGTTTTGACTGCCTGTGCTCCTGGGGTCTTTTCCAAGAAGTCTTTGCCTGTACCTATATCTTGCAGGGTTTCTCCAATGCTCTCTAATAATTTGATGGTTTCGGGCCGTAGATTTAAGTCTTTAATCCACGTTGAGTGAATTTTTGTGTAAGGTGAAAGGTATGGGTCTTGCTTCAAGCTTCTGCACATGGAAATCCAATTTTCCCAGCACCATTTATTGAATAGACTGTCCTTATTCCAGGGATTAGTTTTGGATCTTTGATCAAATATAAGTTGGCTGTAGATGTTTGGATTGATTTCTGGTGTTTCTATTCTGTTCCATTGGTCTATCCATCTGTTTCTGTACCAGTACCATGCTGTTTTGATAACAACTGCCCTGTAGTATGCCCTGAAATCTGGTACTGTGATGCCTCCGGCTTTGTTTTTGTTGTACAAGATAGCTTTGGCTATTCGAGGTCTTCTGTGTCTCCATATGAATTTCAGCATCATTTTTTCCAGATCTGAGAAGAATGTCTTCGGTATCTTGATTGGTATTGCATTGAATGTATAAATTGCTTTTGGGAGAATAGACATTTTGATGATATTGATTCTTCCTATCCATGAGCATGGAAGATTTCTCCATTTTTTGGTATCCTCTTCTATTTCTTTCTTTAAGGTTTTGTAATTTTCATTGTAGAGATCTTTAACGTCCTTGGTTAAGTTTATTCCAAGGTATTTGATTGTTTTTGTAGCTATTGTGAATGGGATTGATTTTATAAGTTCTTCCTCAGCCGTGGCATTGCCTGTGTATACAAAGGCTGTTGATTTTTGTGGATTGATTTTATATCCTGCTACTTTGCCAAACTCTTCGATGAGTTCCAATAGTCTCTTAGTAGAGTTCTTTGGGTCCCCTAAATAAAGAATCATATCATCTGCAAAGAGGGATAATTTGAGTTCTTCCTTCCCGATTTGTATCCCTTTAATTTCTTTTTCTTGCCTAATACCTCTGGCTAAAACTTCCAGAACTATATTGAATAGCAGTGGTGAGAGTGGGCATCCTTGTCTGGTACCAGATCTCAGCGGAAATGCTTCCAACTTTTCCCCATTCAATAGGATGTTGGCCGTGGGTTTTTCATATATTGCTTTGATTGTATTGAGGAATGTTCCTTCCATACCCAGTTTGCTTAGAATTTTCATCATGAAAGGGTGTTGTATTTTATCAAATGCTTTCTCTGCGTCTATTGAGAGAATCATATGGTTTTTCTTCTGCAGCCTGTTAATGCAGTGTATTACGTTGATTGTTTTGCGGACGTTGAACCATCCTTGCATACCAGGGATAAATCCCACTTGGTCTGGGTGGATGATCTTTCTGATGTGTTGTTGCATTCTATTGGCCAGAATTTTATTGAGTATTTTTGCATCTATGTTCATCAGGGATATTGGTCTGTAATTCTCTTTCAATGCTGCATCTTTTTCCGGCTTAGGAATTAAGGTGATGCTGGCTTCATAGAAAGAATTTGGGAGGATTCCCTCTTTTTCGATTGCTCTGAATAGTTTGAGAAGAATTGGAGTTAGTTCTTCTCTAAATGTCTGGTAGAACTCAGCAGTGAATCTATCTGGTCCTGGGCTTTTCTTTGTTGGGAGGGCCTTTATTACTGTTTCAATTTCTGTGTCAGTTATGGGTCTGTTTAGGTTTCCTATGTCTTCCTGGCTCAATTTAGGTAGGTTGTATGTGTCCAAGAATCTGTCCATTTCTGATAGATTTCCCTGTTTGCTGGCATACAGGTCTTTGTAGTGATTTCTGATGATTCTTTTTATTTCTGTGGTGTCTGTTGTTATGTTTCCTTTTTCATCTCTGATCCTATTGATTTGGGTCTTTTCTCTTCTTTTTTTAGTGAGTTGGGCCAATGGGGTGTCAATTTTGTTTATTTTTTCAAAAAACCAGCTCCTCGTTTGGCTGATTTTTTGTAATGTTTTTTTGGATTCAATCCTGTTGATTTCTTCTTTGATTTTAATTATTTCCCTTCTTCTATTGGGTTTGGGTTTGGTTTGCTGCAGATTTTCTAGATCCTTGAGATGACTTGAAAGCTCATCTATTTGGTGCCTCTCCAATTTCTTGATGTAGGCAGCTATTGATATAAATTTTCCTCTTAACACTGCTTTTGTTGTATCCCATAGGTTTTGGTATGTTGTGCTGTTATTCTCATTTACTTCCAGAAAATTTTTGATTTCTCTTTTAATTTCTTCTATGACCCATTGTTCATTCAGGAGCATGTTGTTCAATCTCCATGTGTTTGCACGTGCTCTGGGGATTCCCGAGTTGCTAATGTCCAATTTCATTCCTTTGTGGTCTGAGAAGCTGCATGGTATGATTCTCATTCTTTTGAATTTGCTGAGACTTGATTTATGGCCTAGTATGTG